>NW_012102365.1:1291723-1301500 GCF_000951045.1 Mandrillus leucophaeus
CCACGGCGCAAGTGGGAGGTGTTCCCGGGCCGCAATCGCTTCTACTGCGGCGGCCGCCTCATGCTGGCCGGCCACGGCGGCGTCTTCGCGCTCACGCTGCTGCTCATCCTCACCACTACCGGCCTCTTCTTCGTCTTCGAGTGAGTTCCGCTGCCGCTGCGCCCCCGCCCAGCACCCTGCCGCGCACCCGACCTTCCCAATCCCTGCTGGGCACTCCGTGCCCTCCCCTGCGCGTCCCTGGCCCTCATCCTCCCCGCCCCTTTGGGATCCTCCTCGGGCCTCTTGTCTGCTCCCCTGGCCCCTGCGCACCCCCATCCCTGCCAGATGCCCCATCCTCCCTGGTCCATTTGGGTGCCCCATCCGCGCTGGTGCTCTCCACCCTCCCAGCCGCTCCATTCTCCCTGGCCCCACCCTGGCACCTGTCTGCCTGCCACTGCCAGGAGCACCACCCTCCATGCCCCTCCACGGCCCCCATCCTCGCTGCCCTCTCAGAATCTGCCCCAGGGCTCCTTGGACAGGCCCCTCCTGCTCACCCATTCCTGGACCATCTCTTGCCAACCCAAGTTCTTTCTGACCCTTGTATCCCTTCCTGACCACTTCGAGATCTTGTGTGTCCTTTGACTGTGCACACCCGCCGTAAACATCCTAGTCATCCTCGCTGCCCTCTCCGGGCCCCTCCAGGGTCCCCACCTTTTCTCTAGTCTCAGACACCAACCCCGCTTTTGCTTCCCCTCAGCCACGCACACCCCAGGCCCCAAGCCATCTTTTCTCAAAATCTTTGGGCCTGTCGGGCCCCCTTTCCTTCTCCAGAACCTTCCTTAGTTTCTCCAGAGCTTCCTGTCCTTCCCTCAGTTCCCACCTGCCTCCACCCAGCTGGCTCCCAGGCCCCTGGCCCGCCTCCTGACCACCTGGTTTTCTTTCCCTGCTCAACATTCTGGAGCGTCCCTCTGGCCTGTTCCACATCAGCAACAGCTGCAGTGCCTTGTTTTTCAGGAAAGAGTTCGGAGTGCTTTCGGGCGACAGGTCATATTTGCCCCCTTAGGTTTTTGACCTCTTCATATTCCCCAGTGACCCAGGATTGACCCACACATAATCTCCATTTTATGGATGGAGGGTCATATATTTGTATTAGAAGTTTTCCACCCACCTGTGAGCCACCTGCACCATGATTCCTTGCACACACACCCACACGCCCACCCACCCACCCTTGCTTCATGAGCCCTGCTGTCCCCTCCCGACTCCCCATCCTTTGTGGTCATCCTTCTTAATTATATAATGTAGTTAAGAACTCTAACAGACCTGGTTCAAATCCCAGCTCCACCACCCACTAATTGTGTGACCTCAGGGCAGTCACTTCACCCGCTCAGTGCCCCAGTTTCCTCATCAGTAAAATGGGATTTATAATAGTACCCACCTTGTAAGGTTGTCCTGAGGGTGGCATGAGGTCACATGCAAGCTTTTAGCCCAGTAACAAGCACACAGTGTTGGCTGCTATTAGTACTTGTGTTGTCTTTATCAAAAAAGCACTTCCCAAGGGCATGTGGCCACAGTAAGGCTATCGTAGAGACACCCTCCCCCAGGTACCCTTTCTAGCTGCCAGATCATGTATCTGCAACCTTGGGTTTCCCCTTGAAGCAAGGTGAAGACTTCCTATAAATTAGCTTCTCCTTTCACCCTTTTACCACACACTCTGCCCTTGTTTTCTGAGTAGTGTGGATAAAAAGTTTAGGGATGAATTACAAGCAGAAGCTCTGGGGGGCCCAGAGCTCAGCTCTGGACTGAGTTTCAGATCTACTTCCCTGGGGTGGCCACGTGAGTGTTCTGGAAGTGCCTTTTCCAGTATTCCCTGGGCTGCCCTCTCAGTCCCCACACCCAGGGCTGCAGCCTAGGCAGGAGGAAGCAGTACTTGCTGTGGTTGACCCACATGACCCTGCAGTGTGATATCTGGCCTAACTTCTGAACTAGAAGCAAGACCTTCTCTGGGTTAACCGGGTATCTTCACTGGTGACTGTTTTGTCTCCAGCGAGGGAGGAAGCAAGGACTTCTGGGTTTGGGGAGAGCTTGTGAACCATGTTGTGGTTTGCCCTGCTTGTCCTCATTGGGGGCCGGTAGATTGGCAGAAGAGTTTGGGTTTGGGCCGAGAACTCACCTGGGTCTGGACTGGATGCTCCCCATTTCTCTGGGAAAAGGTAAGGTGCTCTCTAAACCTTTCCTGCTATGAATGGCTTTGCTTCTTTGGCTTGGTGGATTGTTGCACGGGCCTCCAGCAGGGATCCCAACTTCTGCCTTACTTCCCACTCCCATACAACAGCCAGAGTGCCCTTTTGATTCTAAGTCAGGCCTGAATCTTCCCTGGCCGCTGCCCCCTGCTCTCTTCTGTCCTCGTCTTGGAGGCATGTCATCCTCCGTGCACACTCCTACCTTCTGGGCCAGTGCTTGGAATCCCCTTCCTGCAGGTGGCCGCATGGCTCACCCTCTCACATTAGGCCTCCCCCGTCCATCCATCCGCACAGCATAGCAAACCACTCCCCTCCGGCACCTCTCCTCTCCCCTCATTTATCGCTCTCTGAAGCACTTGCCACCACCTGACATATTATGTTATACTTGTTAGTTTCTTCCTTGTCTTTGCCCAGAGAGCAGGACATTCTCCTCTGTTGCAGCCTTGGTGCCTAGAACTTGCACCTGGTATGCAGTCGGTGCTCAATACTTATTGAATGAATGAATTGACAGTGTATTTGAATGAATTGACAGTGTATTTGCTGGGAGACTGGAAACCCTAGCTCTGTCATTGACTGGCTGGATGACCTTGAACCTAGCTGTGGGCCTGGGATAGCTGTGGGCCTCTGGAGACTCAGGAGGCTAGGACTTGGTGGTTCCTGCAGGCTCTACAAGTCTTAGATTTCAAGTCTTCTCTGTCCCCCTACACAAGTCTGGTTGCATATGAACTGGATTCATTGCCATGTGGGTGACACTGAGGGCCCAGTGGTTCTGTTTGAGGGTCAGACCCAGAAACCATTGAGATGTATGGAGCAGAGCGTGGCCCACTGGGAGCCCTTGGCCTTGGCAGTCTGCTCCTCAGGGGAAGGGCTTCTCTGAAGGCCAGAGCCTCTGATGATGGAGACTTCAGAAGCAGCATGCAGGTGCCCACAGGTGTGTGCCTACTGTGCCACTCCTGGAAGCTTGGCTGATCTCAGGCCTCCCAAGGCCCTGTCATCTCCTTACCCGATCAGGTGCTACTCTGGCTATGGGATGGTGGTTAATAGTATGAACCTCAAAGTCAGACCTGGCTTGGGTCCCACTTTAGCACTCCTGAGCCATGTGACCTTGGGCAGGTTACTTAAGCTCTCTGAGCTCTAGTTTCCTCATCTGTAAAGTGAGGAGCATAACTTCACAGGGTCCCAGTGAGGATTTGATGAGAAAGTACACAGGAACTGCTTAGCCTGGTACCTGACCCATAGTAACTATCTGTACTTCGAATGTTACTAACAGTAATTTATTAAATAGGGCAGTGTCTGGCACATAGTAAGCCTTCAAAAGATGGTAGCTATTTTTCTGTCCCCTGGCAGCAGTTATTTACCGGGTACTTCCTTGGTGCCAGGTGCTGTGCAGTGTGCTGGAAATATAAAGCTGAACAAGAGAACATAGTCTATAACCACAGAGGAGCTTATGATTTTTTGTGTTTGTTTGTTGTTGTTGTTGAGACAGAGTTTTGCTCTTGTTGCCTAGGCTGGAGTGCTATCTCGGCTCACCGCAACCTACACCTCCCGGATTCAAGTGATTCTCCTGTCTTAGCCTCCTGAGTAGCTGGGATTACAGGCACATGCTACCACACCCGGCTAGTTTTTGTATTTTTATTAGAGATGGGGTTTCATCTTATTGGTCAGGCTGGTCTCGAACTCCTGACCTCAGGTGATCTGCCCGCCTCAGCCTCCCAAAGTGCTGGGATTATAGGCGTGAGCCACTGCACCTGGCCGAGCTTATGTTTTAGTGAGAGAAAAATAGCCATCACATAGACAAGTAGCTGAAATATATACTAAATGTTATGCAGGAAAGGAGGGTTGAAGTTTGCAGTGTGCAGAGTTGTTAAGGAAGGTCCTTCTGAGGAGGGAAGAGGAATCTGAGAAAAGGAACAGCAAGTGCAAAGGCCCTGAGATAGGAGAGAGCCAGGCTTGTTCTAGGAACTGTCGTGAGGCCATTCTGATGGGAGGAGCAGGAGCAAGAGGAGAGTTTTGTAAAATGAGGCTGAAGTCCTCAGTAGGGCCCAGATCATGCCTGGCCTAGAAGGCCATGGTAGGGAGTTTGGATTTTATTCAAAGTATAATGGGAAGCAGTTGGGAGGTTTGAAGCAGGGAAATGACATTATCTGATTGACATTTCCAAAAGATGGCTCTGGCTTCTGGGTGGACAGTGAGGTGCCAACAGAGAAGATTGGCCATAGAGAGAGAGCCCTGATAGCTTCACTCTCATGAAGCCATTCTCCCACCAGTGTCCAGAACTTCTAGAATGTTCTGGCCCTAAGATGGAGGAGGGAGCTTGAGGAGGGCTATGGTAGGCAGCCTGCCTGGGGACAGAGGGACAACCATTCAGCAGGCACAGGCTATTCTCTGAGGCAGCCGGGGTCAGGGGGTATGAAAGCACTGCCTCGGGGATACCTGCCTCCCTTGCGTCACAGTGACAGAGGCTGGACCATGCAGTTCCCCCAGCCCTCTACTCATTCTTCAGGTTGGAGCTTAGGATTACCTTCTTCAGGTTGCCTTTCCTGACTGTGCTACTGTGTTCCCCTCCCCGACTAGAGCACACATCACCCTGTGTGGCAATTCCCTGTTTACATGTCTGTTTTCCCCACTTGACCATAAGCCACAAGGGGGAGGGGCTCTTGTCTTACTCATCGTCATTATTCATGCTGCTTATTGAAAGTGTTACCTGCCACAGGAAAGACCTCAGTAAATATTTGTGGACTGAGTGAGTGAGTGAATGAATGAGTGAGTGAACACTGCAGGATGGTTTGTCTCAGGTAACAGTCCACTTCACTAGTGTCTACCTGAAGCTCTGTGTATAGAGGGATTCTCTGAATGCAGAGGTTAGGAATTCTGGGATCTATTGGACACATCTGCCATGTGCTCAGGAGGAAAGTGTAACACAAGGATCAATTAGTGATGTCTATTCCCGGTACTTATTGGGAACTTGCTGCACTCACCGAGAAGCTGTGCCTCTGTCTTAGAGCAAGGCTGTATTCAAGATTTTGGTGGTGGTTGCTGGAATGACAGTGCCTGCCAGGTGCTGTAGCCCTGTGCCGCAGGGAGCCCTTGGGTTGTCTGCTGATCTCTCTTCATCTCTCGTTCTAGCTGTCCCTACCTGGCCCGCAAGCTGACCCTTGCCATCCCCATCATCGCTGCCATCCTCTTCTTCTTCGTCATGAGCTGCCTGCTGCAGACAAGCTTCACCGACCCTGGGATCCTGCCCCGGGCTACTGTCTGTGAAGCAGCCGCCCTGGAGAAACAGATCGGTGAGGTTTCTACTCCCAGCTGAAGCTGGGTCTCCATAGCTCCACATTCCCTGACTTTGGAGGAGGCCTGGTTTTCTCTTCCGAAATTTTACTAGGAACTGGGGATGCAGTCGTGAGCAAGGCAGGCTGGAGCTGACACTGGCACAGAGGGAGACAGATGATCAACAAGTGAGCAAATAAGTAAGCAAGAAATGCTGGCCAGCAAAGGCCCCGATGGCAGCCAGAGTGGAGCTGAGTAGTTCCTGGGGGCCAAGCACTGTTTTAAGCTCTTTATATGCATGATCTTATTTAATCCCCCAGTAATCCTATGAGGTAGGTACTATTGTTATTCTCCTTTTACTGATTAATTAAATCAAGGCAAAAGAGGGTCCAAGATCACAAAGTAAGTAGAAGAACTGGGATGAGACCTCAGGCCAGAGCCCCTGCTCTTAAACATTCATATACACTTATTCATGAACTCATCAAACATTTATTGACCCCCTACTATGTGCCAGCACTTTTTTAGGTGTGATATAGCGGTGAACAAAACTGACAATATTGCCTGTCCTCATGGAGATTGACAGTTGAGGAGGAAGGAGACAATAAACAAACAAATAATTAAATATCTAGGATATCAGACAGAAGAAAGGAGAGAGGGAGGATGAAGGCTGCAGGGAGGTGTGTGGTTTTACATAGGGTGGCCAGGGAACATCTTGTGAAGGAGGTGACATCTGAGCAAAGAAGCACCGGCCTGAATAGATGAGGGCTTGAGCGTGGGGTTATCTAGGGAAGAGCCCAGTAGGTGTTGGGGAGTGGGCTAGTTTGCGTTAGGTGGTCAGGGGAGACCTCCAGAAGGACGCGGCACTGGAGATGAGTGTGGTAGAAATACAGGGATCTGGGAACAGTAAGGCCAAAGCCCAGAGTGGCAAACAGCCTGGGTGTGTGTGAGGAACGGCAGTGGCCAGAAAGACCCTGTGCTCCCAGGCAGCCCACGTGGCCCTTGATTCCTTTCAGACTGCTGTGTGGCTTCCGGGGTGGTGGGCCACTAGGGATGGGTCCCTAATCTCAGCTTGCTGCACCCCAGTTCCTTCCTGCTGAGAAATGACGTGGCTACTTGCACACTTCGGGGGTTTCCGGTCCGTGGTTAGTTCCTTCCCCTTGAACAGGATGGTGTTCACACAGGCGTTTAAACACCCAGCTGGCCCTGAAGACATCTAGTGGCCTGTAAATGTCAGAGCCCTGCTGCATCCATCGCTAGAAATCATTTCACTAATACTCTGTACAGCAGGGAGGGAGGGAGGGCGAGCAGCTGGAGTGGATGTTGTCTGGGCTCTGTCTGCTCTTTGTCTCATTCCTCTGCCCGGGCCCATCCTCAGCCATGCCCACGAGCGCCACCTCATCTTGCCTACATCCAGCTTCCTTCCCCCTCAAACTCCAGGTCCCTGGCCACTCCTTCAGGATCCCACAGTCTGACCTGGGCTAACCCACCTGGCAGCTGGGGAGGCCCAGCTGTGCCCCATTCTTCCTCCCCTTCAGGTCAGGGCTAATCGTGAGGCAGGATTATTGTCCAGCTCAGCCGGACCCAGAGGTCTGGCTGCCCATCCTCGGCCTCCTGTGAGCTGCGTGGATCACAGTGATTATCCCCACAAATCTTCACAACAGCCCAGTGAGGGCAACCCTGTTAACCAGTTGTACTGATGGAGAAACTGAGGGAGGTGATGACAGGGCCAGGGATAAAGGAGCAGAGATGGAGTGTGTGCCTTTCACTCCCAAACCCCTTGCTTTCTCTTCTGAGATGGCAGCAGGGACACATCTCCTTCATCCTTTGTCTCCACTTGTTTCCTGTGCTCTGGGAAGCCTTCCTGATCCCGGTTGGGCCAGGCCTTCCATGGCACATTCCCAGAGCACCTTCTCCTTCCTTCTCTGAACCTGTGCTGCAGTGGTGGTCATTACAAAATTGTTCTTTCTTTCTTTTTTTTTTTTTTTTTTTGAGACGGAGTCTCGCTCTGTCGCCCAGGCTGGAGTGCAGTGGCCAAATCTCGGCTCACTGCAAGCTCCGCCTCCCGGGTTCCCGCCATTCTCCTGCCTCAGCCTCCCGAGTAGTGGGACTACAGGCGCCCGCCACCTCGCCCGGCTAGTTTTTTGTATTTTTTAGTAGAGACGGGGTTTCACCGTGTTCGCCAGGATGGTCTCAATCTCCTGACCTCGTGATCCGCCCATCTCGGCCTCCCAAAGTGCTGGGATTACAGGCTTGAGCCACTGCGCCCGGCCACAAAATTGTTCTTTCTGCTGGCCTGTGATGGCGTGGAATTCCAGCATCTTGTTCACCTTGTCGCCATGTAGAAGGCTCAGTGACGTTGGCTAAATGAGTAAATGAATGACTGAAGAATGGGTGAGCTTCTGTGAAGGCCCTCCTTGCTCTGTCAGGGTGACAGGTGAGGAAACGGTCAGGACATCTCCCAGTTGGGCATCATGGGTTTGTTCATGTGTGTGTTAATTCTATATGCTGACCCCTGACAGCAGAGTGAAGGCGGGTGGGGGCCAACAATGAATCTGATAGGAGCTTCTCTCATGGGTTCCAAATGAGTTGGCCCCAGATGTTAGCCCTGACCAGCCACTGCCAGTGAGATCAGGCTTCGGAAGAGGGTCAGAGGAGTCAAGAGCATCTTCTGCCTGGGGGACTGGAGAAGCTTCCCTGAGAAGTGATGCCTGAGCCACGCCTTTAAGTTTGGGTGGAATTCAAGCACAGGAGCTGTGTGGAGGCAGCCCTTCAGGCAGACAAAGCTGAGGGAAGAGAGGGTGGCAGAGGGAAGGAGGAGGGATGGGAACGGGCCACTGAGCAGTCCATGTTGGCTGGAATACGAGGAGCACTTCAGATAGTTAGGGATCCTAGGGATATTCCCATTGAAAGGATGGGGTGGAATCAATCTTGTAGGGTGCTGAATGTCAGGGCCTAAGACTTTTCTTTAGGAACAGGTGCAAAGTGTAAAAGTGGCATTTTGGGGGCCTTTGAATTCTCAAACTTGAATAGAAGCCAAATTTTCAGGTGTGACCAGGAGACTTCTAACTAACTAAAGTAAAACATATTTCCCAGGGCTAGCACAGTGGCTCACGCCTGTAATCCCAACACTTTGGGAGGCCGAGGCAGGCGGATCGCAAGGTCAGGAGATTGAGACCATCCTGGCCAACATGGTGAAACCATGTCTCTACTAAAAATACAAAAATTAGCTGGGTGTGGTGGCGCATGCCTGTAATCCCAACTACTCGGGATAGGCTGAGGCAGGAGAATAGTTTGAAATGGGAGTTGGAGGTTGCAGTGAGCCAGGATTGCGCCACTGCACTTCAGCCTGGCAACAAAGCGAGACTCTGTCTCAAAAAACAAAAAAAAAGACAAAAAACATATTTTCCTGAAAATGGTGAGGACTAAGATCATTGAACCTTTTCCAGAAGGTTGGGAGCTGTCTCTGAGGCAGGTGGTGCTGTTCATGTGAGCATGAACTGATTACCTGGTCCTAGACTCATGTAGACAGTGTGGACTTTTCCCTTTGGTCCCCCAGCCCAGCAACTCCAGCCCAACAGGTCTGGCCCAGGGCTCCTGCCCTGTAGGGACAGTCTGAGGTAGAGTGACCAGCTCCTCCCAGTTTACCCAGGACCACCTGGAAAGTCTGCTGTCTTAGGAAACCACTCAATCCCAGGAAAATCAGGGCACTCGGTCACCCTCATCTGAGATCCTGTCTTGCTGGCTGATGGGCTGTGCAGCTGGCTCACCCTGCAGGCTCTAGGCAGTTGGGAAGAAGTAGGAATATTGCTCGCAGAGGCTCCTGGTCTGATGGGAGATGATAGAGACATCCAAATCCAAGTGACAGATGCTCACTTAGACCCCGTTACAGTTCACAGGACGGACGCAGAGGCTGCGTCTCTCTCCACTGCCCTGCACCAGCTCCCAGACCCCATGTTCTCCGTCTCCAGGACGTCTCCGCCCACTTCCCCTGGCCAGTCCTGAAGCACACTTCCCCTGGACAGACCTGCCTCGTGTTCCACCTGAACTGGCTCAGGGCTCTGCAGAACAGGCCCCCACTGGGCCTTTCCCTTCAACTGTAGTTATATTTCCAAGATCCAAATTTGTCCCCCGACCCCTGCCCTGTCCCCACACAAACCCTACAGAATTTGGGTGACTCTCTGGTGCCCTCAGTACTGCTTCCTGCATATTAGTGATATTAGTCCAACCTTTGTGATTTTTCCTTCTGCATTCCACCTTGTACCTTCATTTCTTTAGTATTTTCCTCTAAATG
>NW_012102365.1:1302600-1304712 GCF_000951045.1 Mandrillus leucophaeus
CCCAGGCTGGTCTCAAACTCCTGGACTCAAGCAGTCCTGCAGCCTCACCCTCCCAAAGTGTTGGGATTACAGGCATGAGCCACTGCACTTGGCCTGTTGCTTTCTTGAATGCCGCTTCCTGCCTCCACCCCACATATTTCCCTCTGTGTTCTTGAGGCATTGAGTATAGACACCAATAATGTCATTAATTGAATAACTATTAGGTTGATATTATATTATTTCTGATTTGTGTAAAATTTTACAGCGTTGATGTCATCATTACCCATTCTACAGGTGAGGAACCTGAGGCTCAGAGATTGACCAGCTTCTTAAGGTCACAGGCTAACAATTGGCCATGCCAGGGTTCAAAATAAGATCAGGCAGGCCCAGAGTTACCACACAGAGGCACTGCCTTGTAGGACGACTCTAATTATCCACTTCTGTCTGACTCTGCCCTCAGGCGGGCTCTTCCTGTATCCACAGGCCTAGCACTAAGCCTGGTATGTGGTAAAGGCTCCATGAGCCCAGAGATGGACAAAAGTGGTCTGGGAGGATTATGGAGACCCAGTACTCGAGGCCTAGGAGCTGTGGCTGACTTTGAGCTGGCCTTAGAGGCGGGGAGACTGCAGTCCTTTGCAGGTGACAACAATGAAAGGGCAGAGGGCAGTCAGGGCCTTCTTGGCAGCCCGCAGCCAGCCCTGGGGAACTTCCACGGCCACAGCCTTTCAGGCTCTGACCGCAAAAGGCCTGCCTGCTCCTCTCCAAGAGCTGTCTTAGGGTGGGGAAATTCCTTTGCCCTCACAGCCATTCAGTGACGAGGAGCCTTGCCTTTCCTCTCATTTTCACATCCTCAGAGCTTTGGTTTCTGCCTGGAAGGCAGCAGGAGGGCCTTGCCAGCATAAGGGCACCTTTTTACTTGGGGAAGAGCCTGGCATAGCAGAAACAGCCCTGGAGTAGATCTTAGATTCCCTGAGGGCAGGGATAGCATCACTTATCATCACTCCCTTCTTTCTTCTTTTCTACAACAAATATTTTTTGAACATCTGCAGCATGTCAGGCAGGCACAGGGTGAACAAAACCAATATCTTTGGCTCATTTCTATGAATTTGCCCCTTACCTTCCTGCCACCCCCAGACCTTGTACAATAACTTGCACATAGTAGGTGCTCATGTGTGAAAGAGTGAACAAATGAGTGCCCTGGAAGACAAGGGTCCTAGTTTCAGTGCCACCTTCTATTATTGGAGTAAACTCGGTTTCCCATCTGTAACTCACAGGCACGGATCCCCTTGCCCAGCCCAGAGCAGTCTCTGTGATTGAGTGAGACTGGGAATGTCAGTACACTTTGAAAGTCACTTTTCTCTATTGAAACTGAAGAGACTTGAGTCTTTTGGTCAGGAATGGAGAGTGGACTTGCTCCAGGTGCTTATAAGCTGCCACCAGTAGTGGCTGCCGGGAGGAGCAGGTTGAGGAGGATTCTGAGGCTGAATCTTGGACGGTGATTGGTCAGCACTGTCTGGTCTGAGAATCAGCAGTGGGAGAGCTGCTTGTCTTCCCCCATGCAGGATGCAGCCCCTGCAGAGCCTCCTTTGCCCCAACTCTGGTGACTTTGATTAGCACCAGGCGGACCCTTGCTCCAGCATGACACAGCGCTCTGCCTCCCCTGGCTCCTGGCAGCCTCAGGAAGCCGGAGTACAAAGCTTCATTTGCAGAGTGCTGGAGAGAAAGAAGCCTGGCTGATGGAGGCCAGAACATGCTTAGCAGTTCCCTCCCTATCCTTGGGGGAGGCTTGGGTTCCCCTCTCCCCTGAGGAAGACCTGTGGGATTCCACTGAGGATTCCAGTAACTTCTCTCAGTGCTGGAGAGATCTGTGGCTGCCCTTCACTCACAGACGGGCTGTGTTCTGAAGTTTTCTTCATAACTCCATTGTTTGTTTGGAATGCTGTGTTTTGTGGAAACAACAGTCATACTAATGGCTGATATTTGTTAAGCCCTTGTCAAGTGCTAGCCACTTTGCTAAAGCCACTTGGTGAATTCTCACCTAATCCTTCCAGCAGCCTTCTGAGGTGGACTCAATGATGTTCCATTTTATTTTATTTTTTTGAGACAGTCTTGCTCTGTCACCCAGGCTGGAGT
>NW_012102365.1:1305512-1308273 GCF_000951045.1 Mandrillus leucophaeus
TTTACTGAAGACGGGGTTTCACCATGTTATCCAGGATGGTCTCGATCTCCTGACCTTGTGATCCGCACGCCTTGGCCTCCCAGAGTGTTGGGATTACAGGCATGAGCCACTGTATCTGGCCCACCTGGCCAATTTTTGTATTTTTAGTAAAAATGGGGTTTCACCATGTTGGCCAGGCTGGTCTCGAACTCCTGACCTCAGACAGGTGATCCACCCACCTTGGCCTCCCAAAGTGTTGTGATCACAGGCGTGAGCCACCTCGCCCAGCCCACATACAGCTAATTTTTTAAAATTATTATTCTTATAGAGATAGGGTCTCACACTGTGTTGCCCAGGCTGGTCTCAAACTCCTGGCCTCAAGCAGTCCTCCTGCTTCAGCCTCCCAACGTGCTGGGATTACAGGCGTGAGCCACCATGCTTGGCCTTCCATTTTATTTATTTAGCAGGTGATGGCACAGAGAAGTTGAGTGACTCGACCCACCTCACTCAGCTAGTAAGTGATTGGACTGAGATTTATACCTACATGTCTTTCTGACTCCAAAGCCTATATCCAAGTCAGGAAGGAAGCAGTGAGTGGGGAGCCATAAGCTGGGACTCTGGGGCCTGTGGGACAGGATTAGGGGTTTGGTTTGGAGTAGTATCACCAGCTTTGGAAAGAGCTGCTGGGGGTTCTACATCTTGGAGCGTCATGGCATGAACAGTTGGTCAGGAGCAATGTCAGGGGCTCCTGGGAGGCTAGTACTGTGCTCAGGGCTGTGGAAGCATCTCATTCGGCCCTTAGCACAATCCTATGAAGGTGTGACTTGACCCATCTCCATTTTACAGATAAAGAAACTGAGGTGGCCGGGTGCAGTGGCTCACCCCTGTAATCCCAGCACTTTGGGAGGCCGAGGTGGGTGGTTCATGAGGTCAGGAGTTCAAGACTAGCCTGGCCAACATGGTGAAACCCTGTCTCTACTAAAAATACAAAAGGTTAGCCAGGCATGGTGGCGGGCGCCTGTAATCCCAGCTACTCGGGAGGCTGAGGCAGAGAATTGCTTGGACCCTAGAGGTGGAAGTTGCAGTGAGCCAAGATCGCGCCACTGCAATCCAGCCTGGGCGACAAAGCGAGACTCCATCTCCAAAAAAACAAAAGAGAGAGAGAGAAAGGGTCCCCCTTTATTGCCCAGGCAGGTCTCAAACTCCTGGCTTCAAGCAATCTTCCTGCCTCAGCCTCCCAAAGTGCTGGGATTACAGGCATGAGCCACTACGCTTGACCCTGTGAGCTAATAATAATAGCTCACACTTGCTAACCATTTGCTTTGTGCCATTTCACATATATTGATTAATTTAATCCTCACAACAACCCTGTGAAGGGGAGTTACTATTGTTTCCATTTCAGTGATTAGGGAAACCGAGGCACAAAGAGCTTATATGATTTTTTTAGCAAATGATATTATCAGGAGAAACCCAGCTGGGCAGAAGTGGAGCTAGATTCATTAACTATTCTACCTGTTATTCCTGTTTTACAGATGAGAAAACTGAGGCTCAGAGAAGTTCATTTGACTTCAGCCTTACTACCAGTCAATGACAAAACCAGGTTTCACAGTGTGACCATTGGCCTCTAAATCCCCAACCCTTTTTAATGCTGCCCATTTTAGGGAAGAAATGCTCAGATGCTTAGTTCCATTTTAAACATACCATAGTCAAGGTGGTGATGAAACAGCCTAACAAAGGTTTATTTGGTAGTTGAAAATGGGAGGCTGGAGCATGTTTGCTTCGCTGATATATGCCAAGTGCCTAGAATTGTGCCTGGCACATTGGCAGACACTCAGTAAATAATCGTTGGAGGCAAATGGCCAAACTGGAGACATTATCTGGCAAACAATGCAATGGGAGCAATGACAGGGTACATGGTGTAGGGCCGGGGGTACAGGCTGCCCCAGGACCCTCAGACTTTTTTCTGGAAGGAACCACTGTTCAGGTCCTCTGTGCCCTGGGGTACCCAGAGGCTCAATGGGTGGAGTTTTGGGCTTTGCATATGACACACCTGGGTTAGAGTCCTGCTCTGCCGATATAACAGGACAGGACCTAAATAACTTACTTAAATCTTTCTTTCTTTTTATCTTTCTTGCTTTTTTTTTTTTCTTCTTCTTTTTTTTTTGAGACAGAGTTTCGCTCTTGTCGCCCAGGCTGGAGTGCAATGGCGACTTCTCAGTTCACTGCAACCTCCACCTCCTGAATTCAAGCGATGCTCCTGCCTAAGCCTCCCGAGTAGCTGGGATTATAGGCATGCGCCACCACGCCCAGCTAATCTTTATGTTTTTAGTAGAGATGGAGTTTCACCAGGTTGGCCAGGCTGGTCTCAAACTCTGGACCTCAGGTGATCTTCGCATCTCAGCCTCCCAAAGTGCTGGGATTACAGGTGTGAGCCACCGCACCCAGCCTCTTTTTTTCTTTCTTTCTTATTTTTTATGGAAATATAATGGGCTTACCAAAAGTACACAAGTTGTGACTGTGTGCAGTGGCTCATGCCTGTAATACCAGCATTTTGGGAAGCCGAGGTGGGTGGATGACTTCAGATCAGGAGTTTGAGACCAGCTTGGCCAACGTGGTGAAACCCCATTTTTACCAAAAATACAAAAATTAGCTTGTGTGTTGGCACACGCCTGTAATCCTAGCTACTCAAGAGGCTGAGGCAGGAGAATTGCTTGAACCTGGGAGGCAGAGGTTGCAGTGAGTCAAGATCATACCACTGCACTCCAGCCTGGGCAACACAGCA
>NW_012102365.1:1310713-1313733 GCF_000951045.1 Mandrillus leucophaeus
CAGACACTCAGTAAATAATCGTTGGAGGCAAATGGCCAAACTGGAGACATTATCTGGCAAACAATGCAATGGGAGCAATGACAGGGTACATGGTGTAGGGCCGGGGGTACAGGCTGCCCCAGGACACTCAGACTTTTTTCTGGAAGGAACCACTGTTCAGGTCCTCTGTGCCCTGGGGTACCCAGAGGCTCAATGGGTGGAGTTTTGGGCTTTGCATATGACACACCTGGGTTAGAGTCCTGCTCTGCCGATATAACAGGACAGGACCTAAATAACTTACTTAAATCTTTCTTTCTTTTTATCTTTCTTGCTTTTTTTTTTTTCTTCTTCTTTTTTTTTTGAGACAGAGTTTCGCTCTTGTCGCCCAGGCTGGAGTGCAATGGCGACTTCTCAGTTCACTGCAACCTCCACCTCCTGAATTCAAGCGATGCTCCTGCCTAAGCCTCCCGAGTAGCTGGGATTATAGGCATGCGCCACCACGCCCAGCTAATCTTTATGTTTTTAGTAGAGATGGAGTTTCACCAGGTTGGCCAGGCTGGTCTCAAACTCTGGACCTCAGGTGATCTTCGCATCTCAGCCTCCCAAAGTGCTGGGATTACAGGTGTGAGCCACCGCACCCAGCCTCTTTTTTTCTTTCTTTCTTATTTTTTATGGAAATATAATGGGCTTACCAAAAGTACACAAGTTGTGACTGTGTGCAGTGGCTCATGCCTGTAATACCAGCATTTTGGGAAGCCGAGGTGGGTGGATGACTTCAGATCAGGAGTTTGAGACCAGCTTGGCCAACGTGGTGAAACCCCATTTTTACCAAAAATACAAAAATTAGCTTGTGTGTTGGCACACGCCTGTAATCCTAGCTACTCAAGAGGCTGAGGCAGGAGAATTGCTTGAACCTGGGAGGCAGAGGTTGCAGTGAGTCAAGATCATACCACTGCACTCCAGCCTGGGCAACACAGCAAGAGTCCATCTCAAAAAAAAAAAGTATAAAAGTTGCAAGTGTTCTGTCTGATGAATGTCCACAAACTGAATGCACACATGTAATCAGCACTGAGATCAAGAAACAGTATATGACTGGCATCCTAGGAGCCCCCTCACGCCCCCTTCCAATCACTGTCACTCTCCAAGAGTAACCACAATCCTAATTTCTAACACCGTGGATTACTTTTGCCTATTTTTGAACATTTTGTATTGTATGTCTGATTTCCTCACTTTACACGATTTGCTTCATTTTGTTTTGTTTTTTCGAGATGGAGTCTCACTCTGTCACCCAGACTGGAGTGCAGTGGCACGATTTTAGCTCAGTGCAACCTCCACCTCCTGGGTTCAGGCAATTCTCCTGCCTCAGCCTCTCGAGTAGCTGGGATTACAGGTGCGCACCACTATGCCTGGCTAATTTTTGTATTTTTAGTAGAGAGGGGGTTTCACCATGTTGGCCAGGTTGGTCTCGAACTCCTGACCTCAAGTGATCTGCCCGCCTCAACCTCCCAAAGTGCTGGGATTATAGATGTGAGCCATTGCACCCGGCCAGACAATGTTTATGAGATTCATTAATATTATTGTGTGTAGTTGACGATGGTTCGAGTCTCATTCCTATATAGAATTCCATTGTGTGAATATACTACTTTTTAAAAACATCCATTCCACTACTGGCGCGTTTGGGTAGTTCCAGAGTTTGTCTATTATGAGAATTATTGCTGTGAACATCTTTGTGCATGTCTTTCAGAGCACATTATCTCATGCACATTGCTGTCGGGTAGATGCCTGGGAGCAGGTTTTCTGGGCGTGCATATGTTCAGCTTGGGTAGCTGTTGCCAAACAGTTGTCCAAAACGGTCATATGAGATTTGTAGTTGCTCTACTTTTTTGCCAACACTTGGTATGTTTTATTTTTTTTCATTTTAGCCATTCTAGTGCATGTGTCATAGTAGCATATTGTAGTTTTAATTTGCATTTCCTGGCTGACTAATGAATATAAGCACCTTTTCATGTGTTTATTGGCTGTTTGGACAGCCTCTTTTATGAGATGCCTACTTAAGTCTTTTGTCCATATTTTTATTCAGTTGTGTGACTTTCTTACTGACTTACAGGATTTCTTTACATGTTCTTTTTTTTTTTTTTTTTTTTAGATAGAATCTGGCTCTGTCACCCAGGCTAGAAAGCAGTGGCATGATCTCAGCTCCCTGCAACCTCCACCTCCTGGGTTCAAGCGATTCTCCTGCCCCAGCCTCCTGAGTAGCTGGGATTACAGGTGCCCACCACCACACCTGGCTAATTTTTGTATTTTCGCAGAGACGGAGTTTCATCATGTTGGCCAGGCTGGTCTTGAACTCCTGACTTCAGGTTGATCTGCCTGCCTTGGCTTCCCAAAGGGTGGAATTACAGGTGTGAGCCGCCATGCCCGGCCTAGTATGTTTTTCAAAACTAAAAAATTGGCCAGGCGTGGTGGCTCATGCCTATAATCCCGGCACTTTGGGAAGCCAAGGTAGATGGATTGCTTGAGCTCAGGAGTCCAAGACCAGCCTGAGTAACATGGTGAAACCCCAGCTCTACAAAAAATACAAAAATTAGCCAGGTGTGGTGGCATACACCTGTAGTTCCAGCAATTCAGAAGGCTGAAGTGGGAGAATCGCTTGAGCCTAGGAGCTGGAGGTTGCAGTGAGCTGAGATCGAGCCACTGCACTCCAGCGTGGGTGACAGAGTAGTAAGACGCTGTCTCAAAACAAAAAATGAAAAAAACAAAACAAACAAAAAAAACTTAAGAAATTAACATAGGTACTATACTATTAATTCAATTAAGTCTTTTTTTGGATTTCACCTTTTTTTCCTGTCCTTTTTTGTGTTTCAGAATTCAGTCTAGGCTTCCACATGACACTTAGTTGTAATGTCTCCCAGTCTCCTCCAATCTGTGACAGTTGATTGGTCTTGCCTTGTTTTTCATGCTGTGGTAGGTTTTAAAAGTACCAGTCAGGTGTTTTCATAGAATGTTGCTCAACTGGGTTTTTCTGATGTTATCACATGATT
>NW_012102365.1:1313783-1332893 GCF_000951045.1 Mandrillus leucophaeus
TCCAGAGTAGCTGGGATTACAGGCGCGTGCCCGGCTAATTTTTCTGTATTTTTAGTAGAGACGGGGTTTCACCATCTTGGCCAGGCTGGTCTTGAACTCCTGACCTCGTGATCCACCCACCTCGGCCTCCTAAAGTGCTGGGATTACAGGCGTGAGCCACCGCGCCCGGCCAACTCTTCATTCTTTTAATGATTACCTTTATGTGAAAAAAATTGTTACTTTTGATATAATACAGTTTATCAAATTGCTCTTTTATGATTAGCCCCTTTGTGTCTTTTGTTTGTTTGAGACAGGGTCTTGTTCTGTTGCAAAGGGTGGAGTGCAGCGGCACAATCATAGCTCAATGTAGCCCCAAACTCCTGAGCTCAAGCAGTCCTCCTGCCTCAGCCTCCTGAGTAGCTGGGACCATAGGCATGAGCAGCCATACCCAGCCACCTCCATATGAATTTTGGAATGATTTTTTCACAAAAACAACCTACTGGGATTTTTAACTAGGATTATGTTGAATCTGTAGCTTAGGAAGAATAAATTATTTCATAATATTCAGTCTTCCAATCCATGAATATGCTATATCTCTGCATTTTTTTCCTCTTACATTTCTTATTATGAAAATTTCAAACATATAGAAAAGCAGGAAGGATTATAGTACAACTAATTCTGTACATTCATCATCTAGATTGAATAGTTGTTGATAGTGTGTCTTATTTGCGTATATATGTGTGTGTGTATATATATAAAATAACAAAAATTAGCTGGGTATGATGGCATGTGCCTATAGTCCCAGCTATGAAGGACGCTGAGTTGGAAGGATCATTTGAGCCCAGGAGTTCCGGCTGCAGTGAGTGTGAGCCAGGATCACTCCACTGCACTCTAGCCAGGGTGACAAAGTGAGACTCTGTCTCTAAAAACAAACAAAAATTAGGGAACAATTGGCCAATTTGCTCTTCTCAAACTATTTCATAGTAAATTATAGACATCATAGATACTTTACCCATAAATATTTCAACATATATCTTAAAAGTCTAAGGATAGTCTCCTATATAATCACAATTCCATTATCATATCTAAGAAAATTAATTGTTCCCTAATTTTTTTTTTTTTGAGACGGAGTCTCCAACTGTCGCCTAGACTGGAGTGCAGTGGCACGATCTCGGCTCACTGTAAGCTCCACCTCCCGGGTTCAAGTGATTCTTCTGCCTCAGCCTCCTGAGTAGTTGGGACTACAGGCGTCCGCCGCCACATCCAGCTAATTTTTTGTATTTTTAGTAGAGACGGAGTTTCACCATGTTGACCAGGATGGTCTCGATCTCCTGACCTCGTGATCCGCCTGCCTCAGCCTCCCAAAGTGCTGGGATTACAGGTGTGAGCCACCGCACCTGGCTGATTGTTCCCTAATTTTTGTTTGTTTTTAGAGACAGGGTCTCATGCCCTCACCCTAGCTAGAGTGCAGTGGAGCGATCCTGGCTCACACTCACTGCATCCTGGAACTCCTGGGCTCAAATGATCCTTCCACCTCAGCATCCTTCGTAGCTGGGACTATAGGCACATGCCATCATATCCAGCTAATTTTTGTTATTTTTTATAAAGATGGGGTCTTCCTATTTGCCCAGGCTAGTCTTGAACTCCTGGGCTCAAGCACACCTCCCATCTTGGCCTCCCAAGGTGCTGGGACTACAGGCATGAGCCACCGCATTCAGCCTGTTTCCTAGCTTTTTTTTTTTTTGAGACCGAGTCTAGCTCTGTTGCCCAGGCTGGAGTGCAGTGGCATGATCTCAGCTCACTGCAAGCTCCACCTCCCAGGTTCACGCCATTCTCCTGCCTCAGCCTCCCAAGTAGCTGGGACTACAGGCGCCCGCCACTACGCTCGGCTAATTTTTTGTGTGTGTGTTTTTAGTAGAGATGGGGTTTCACCATGTTAGCCAGAATGGTCTCGATCTGACCTCATGATCCGCCTGCCTCGGCCTCCCAAAGCGCTGGGAGTACAGGCATGAGCACCGCGCCCAGCCCTAGTTTTTAATCTATAGTCAGATTTCCACAGTTGCCCTCCAAATGTCTTTCATTGCTTTTTGTTTTGTTTTGTTTTCAAAATAAGATCCATGATGTATTGCATTTCTTTATGTCTCTTAAATCTCTTTTAATTTAGAATCATCTCCTCTCTGCCTCTCTCTCTCTCTTTTTTTTTTTTTTAAGACAGATTCTGGCTTTGTTGCCCAGGCTGGAGTGCCGTGGTGTGATCTTGACTCACTGCAGCCTTGACCCTCTGGGCTCAAGTGATCCTCATGCCTCAGCCTCCCAAAGTGCTGGGATTACAGGCGTGAGCTACTGCACCCGACCTCCTCTCTCTTTTTATAAATGACATTGACTTTTGTTAGAGATCAGGCCAGCAGTCTTGTAGATGTCTGATGTTCTAGATCTGACTTTTTCCTCATCGTGTTACTCACTTTGTTCCTCCATCTCCTGAACTTCCTGTAAACTGGGACATAGGTCTAGGCTTGATGAGATGCAGATAAACCTCGCTGGCCAGGCACGGTGCCTCACTCCTGTAATCCTGGCTGTTTGGGAAGCCGAGGTGGGCAAATCACCTGAGGTCAGGAGTTCGAGACCAGCCTGGCCAATGTGGTGAAACTCTGTCTCTACTAAAAATACAAAAGT
Source organism: Mandrillus leucophaeus (assembly GCF_000951045.1). Taxonomy (NCBI): domain Eukaryota; kingdom Metazoa; phylum Chordata; class Mammalia; order Primates; family Cercopithecidae; genus Mandrillus; species Mandrillus leucophaeus. Next base: position 1,316,436 of record NW_012102365.1, read on the forward strand.
TAGCTGGGCATGGTAGCACACTCCTGTAATCCCAGCTACTTGGGAGGCTGAGGCATGAGAATCACTTGAACCTGTGAGGTGGAGGTTGCAGTGAGCCGAGATCACGCCATTGTACTCCAGTATGGGCAACAGCATGAGACTCTGTCTCAAAAAAAACAAAAAACAAAAACAAAAACAAAACCTCACTAAGCTTTCTGGGGGTCTCTTTCTCTGACAGCCCTTCTTAGAGTGGGTAAGGCCGGCAGGTGTATGAACAAGTATGTAAAGTTTTAGCATAGCGCCTGGTACAGAGGCAGTCTCAGTACATGGTGGCAGCTCCTAATACTTGTCCCTGCCTTAGGCCAGACATTTTACTCCAATGTTTGTTCCTGGGAACCTGTTACCCTGACGATTCTCCTGGACTGGCCAGGCAGCAGTAGCTTTCCCCTGCTGGGGATCTGGGCCCTGGGCTGCCTTGGCCATTCCCCGTCTTTCTCTCCTCCTGCCCTCAGACAACACAGGCAGTTCTACATACCGGCCACCCCCTCGGACCCGGGAGGTGCTGATCAATGGGCAGATGGTGAAGCTAAAGTACTGCTTCACCTGCAAGATGTTTCGGCCACCCCGAACCTCACACTGCAGTGTCTGTGACAACTGTGTGGGTGAGTAGGAGGCGGCAGGGAGGGATGCAGGGATTCCTGAGAGAGACTGAGTCCTGGGGGTGGGGGGACATCACGCATGGGGATGGTGTGGGCAGGGTCTGAAATACCCAGGGCTGGGCAGGGGGACTGGTTCACCCAGATTTGCCCTGACTCAGGAGGGCCCAGGGGAGGGGCCCTCAGCTTCACCAGGAGTGTTTTGGCTTCAGCTCTGGATTGGTGGATTCCTTCCCCCAGCTCGGAGGTGCGGGGCAGACAGAGGGGCCTTGAACCCTTCTCCCAAGCTTCAGCCCGCTCCTCAGGAAGTCAAACCTCCCAGGAAACAGACTGAAATAATAACATTCCAGATGTGTTTGGGCCAGAAAGAATGATTTACTGTCCAGTGGCCCAGGGCACCAGCTGTACTGAAAGACTTTGATCTGATTCCCAGGGTTGAGAGGGACAAGCATCTGGGAAGAGAGGCATTTAAGCTGATGAGGTGCAGAGGATGTCACCACTGGAAATGGCTCCTGACCCTACAGCTGCCTGCAGTGGTTGTTTTGTCCCCTCTCCCTGCCCTCCAGAGGCTGTGTAGTTGTGACGGGCACCAAGGGTGGTCCCCTGGAAGGGTGCTGTAAGGGAAACGCTGCGTGAGAGGGCGCAGGTGAGCTGAGCCACAGTGACTGTGCACAGTTCCCAGGGCAGTGAGATCATCATGCCAGCTCAGTACTCCCTGAGCAAGAGAACAGCAGGGAGCACCCCATGACGGCATGCAGCAAAGGGGGTGACTCAGTGGGCACCATTCATCCCCGAGGAGCTGCCCCGCCCACCCCCTGCAAAGGGCGCTGGCCTTGGCATGAGGCCTGCAACGGGCTTGTGACCCACATTCCCACAGGGACTTCCTTTACCAGAGTCTGGGTGTGCCTCCACCCCCGGGGACAGTGTGCAGGTGAGCTCAGCCCTTTGACCTGGCCTGTGATGCTGGCTGGCTGTGAACCACATTGCAGCCCAGCCCCTCCCTGGGCCGCTAGTCCTAGAGCAGGGGACAGGGGTTATTGACTGTTAGCATGTGGTTGGGATGGTAGACCACGTGACAAGTACTTTTGTGAGTTTTTGTGCCGGCGCTGCTCCGGATCCTGGGGAGTCAGCATGGTGTGAGACCAGCACAGCCCCCCTCGCCCATGGAGCTTACAGTCAAGTAGGGCTGATTGGCCAATCCAGTAATTATAAATAAGCATAAAAACACACATGTGCAGAGGGCCACAAAAGAGAAGTGATGGGGCAGATAACAGGGCCCCCCCACCTAGTCTGGGATTGGAAGAGACTTTCTTAAGAAGGTGGTTTTGCAGCTGAGACATGGAGGAGAAGTTCCAGTTAGCCAGGTAAAGAGACAGGAGAAAGTGTATCAGGCAGTGGGAACTGGTACACAAAGGACCAGAGGCAGGTGTGTCCAAGGCCTGGGAGCCAGCTGGTGCTGTGAGAGTGAGCGGAGTAGGAAAACACCAGCCATGGTTGAGGCTGCCAAATGCCTGTGCTGGCTGCAGGCCAGCCCACACTAACCCATCGCCCCTTGCCCTTGTCCAGAACGATTTGACCATCACTGCCCCTGGGTGGGCAACTGTGTGGGGAGACGGAACTATCGCTTCTTCTACGCGTTTATTCTCTCCCTCTCATTCCTGACGGCCTTCATCTTCGCCTGCGTGGTCACCCACCTGACGTTGCGTGAGTTGGGGGTGAGGGCAGCGGGGGAGTGGAACGGGCCAGCCAGCAAGCTCAAGGGTCAGCAAGCTTCAGCAGTCACTGTCCCTCTGAGCTTGTCCTCTCCTGTTTGTTTCTCCCCAGGTGCTCAGGGAAGCAACTTCCTCTCCACTCTGAAGGAGACACCAGCAAGATATCCTTTGTCAGCTAGAGGACACTCCAGTGGGAACTGAGGTCCCTTCACTGGGTGGGTCCCATGCCTCATCCTCTAATCAGAGGGGAACAGCATACAGCTCACATGTGTCCTCTAGAATCCAGTGTACCAGCTCCTCTGTTCACACCCAGACAAGAGCTGATTCTACATGGGGCATTGTGGGGCCGGGGGTCCCCGTCTTCAGGGGCCTGGAAGAGAGTATGTCCCTTAAGATGCCAAGCTCCCTGGACCGTGTCATGCCTGAGGCTCTTTATGATTGGAACCCTTAGTTTTGTCTGCCGTCTGTCACTCTCACCTTGTCTGGCTCTTGAGTGGGGTCCTGACCTTCCGTGGAGCCCAGGAGGTGATCCTGCTAAGAAGTAGGGACTGGGCCACAGGAAGGTTCCAAAACTTCTCAGCTCTCTGGGGAAACAGCTTCATGGAAGGATAGGTGAGACAGACCAGGCTGGGAGGCTCCCCACCCTCCACCCGTTTAGGTCCTTAACTGCCTCACCGTGCTGGAGTTGGTCATCTGCTTCTTCTCCATCTGGTCCATTCTGGGCCTCTCAGGGTTTCACACGTACCTCGTCGCCTCCAACCTGACTACTAATGAAGACGTGAGTAAATCTGGAGCCACCCCTCATTCTAGGGCAGCGCCCTCAGGAGGAGGCAGGGCTGAGGGAGCCTGGGGCAGCCAAGCGCAGTCCTGACTCAGGGACTGCTGGGAAAACGCCTGTTAAGCAGCCAGATGCCTCCCAGTCCTCTCAGCTTGGCCCTGGTGGGTCCGATGCAGGCTTCTGAGACCTCCACATGCTTCATTCTCTCAGTGCGGGCTCTCAAGGCCCCAGGTTGCTTTTCTCCACAGCCCCGCAGGAGGCAGTGCCCATACCACAACACACATGATGTTTGGCTGGCACATGACCGCTTACGGAATTCTTTCCGTTCCCGTCATCTCTTTGGGTCCTTTTGCCAAGCCTGAGGCAGAAAGGACAGGGATGCTTTTTCCCCATTCGATGACTGAGAGACATGTCCCCTGTCTGGGAGGTCACACAGCTGGGAGGGGACAGAGGCAAGGTCGGTGCCCAGTCAGGTGCTCTCCCTCTTGCACACTGCCCCTGTCAGCAGCAAAGCCGTGACTGTTCTCAGGGTGTCACCAGCCTGTCCTGGCTGCCCCTCTTAATATGCACACCTGGGGGAGACAGGGGACAGGCCAGTGGGTTCCATTGACCCTCCCTACCTGGCACCCTGCAGACTGCCATCAACAAGCATGTTTGATGTGCCCAGCCCTGGGCCAGACCTGACTTCCCCTCGCCATCCTCCAAACACTAAAAAGCAAATGAGAGCATCTGTTTCAGGGCCCACCATCAACCCATCCTCCAACAGAAAATACATTCCCAGACCTCATCCTCTCATTCAGGGAAACAAAACTTAACACACATGACAGGGCGTTGTGTGCTTGGTGATCGGTGAGAACAGAAATGCCGTCAGCCAGCATCTCCCTCTGTAGCTTCTTGGGTGCCAGTTCTGCAGCACATTACCAGAGGTTAAAGAGAAAGGAGTGTGTGGCCAAATAAGTGTAGAAAGCTCTAGGTATGATTAGAGCTCTAGCTCTAGGTAATACCTCTAGGTCAAAGTATTCTTTATTGCTAAACTCCCCAGTGCCTTCCATAGCTTGGCTTCACAGAGCTAGAGAATCTGGCAAAGATTAATCTAATGCCCTGGCAATGCCATCTGAGAATTAGTATTATTTTCCCTATTTTCCACATGATGACTTAGGCTCAGCAAAGTGGTGATCTGTCCAGGTAGCATAGCCAGTGAGTAGCAGGGCTGGGGCTCACAGGCAGGTCAGCCCTCGCCCTGTGCCCCTGCACTACCCTCCTTCAGAAGCGGCTGGCCAGAGAAGGGAGGAGTCATCCGAAAGGTTTCCTCTGGTGCTTCTCTTGGGCTCTGCTCTGTCATCTCCTCTTTGGGGCCTCCTGATCTCTGCCAGGGGTCCCCCACACCCTCATTGAATGGCCCACATGAAAGACATGTCCCCTTCTCTAACCAGAATTGGTTTTGGAATTGACCAGCTGTCCCCAGCCTCTAGACCTCCCTCCTAGAAAAGTGAAGCAAAAGGAGGCACTTGACCCAGGCCTCCTTCCTGCTTGCAGATCAAAGGCTCGTGGTCCAGCAAGAGGGGCGGCGAGGCCTCTGTCAACCCCTACAGCCATAAAAGTATTATCGCCAACTGCTGCGCTGTGCTGTGTGGCCCCCTACCTCCCAGGTAAGCGAGTGGGGTACAGAAGAGGGGTAACAGGGCCAGGCCTGGCCAGTGATTAAAGTGTTCCTGGATGTCAGCCGACCTCCTCCTATACCCTAGATGCCCTCCATCCACCACCCTCTGGAGGGCATTTGTCATGTGAAGGAATTCCATGGAGAATTGTTATTTAATCACGTGCTCATTGTAGAAAAAAAAATTAAGTACAAAATGTAAAACAGAAGAGCATTGGATATGACATGTAATCCTGCTCCCCGGGGATAACCACCATGACTGTTTCAGCCACGCTTGAATGACACTGCCCTTCCAGTTGCCCACTGCACGGACTGGGTGGCGACTCCATCCTCTCCTGGCAGTAGGAACCCTGGGGACTCAGCCCTGCTGGGACACTCCCTGTTCATCCTGACACCAGGGGGCACCAGAGAGCTCCAGAACGGGATTAAATTGCTGTAGGCACTGCCAGAACGAGTCATTCCCACATAGTCATGTCCCCTGCCCCACCCAGTATCCCTGTCACCCAGCCTGCCTAGAGGGGAAAGGAACACAGGAATCTCATAGTCACCAAATACCTGTTCATCCTTGCTTTCTCCCGTCACCTGCAGCCTGGCTTCTTGGCAGCCAGACAGGTGGGCCAGTTGGAATTAATAGTAAATACATTCTGTGGCCAAAAGCCAGGTGGCCAGAGGGCAGAGAGAGGCCCGCCAGAGGTAAGGGTCTTTGGCCCCCAGATGGGGAGCAGCTGTCCTTTCCTCAGCCTTTCTTGGCCTGGGCCTTTCCTTGGCTGAGATAGACTCTGCCGTCCAGCCGCTGGCCTGGAGGCTCAGGGTTGGACAGAGCCCTCATGTGTCCCTCTTGTGTTTTGGAAGCCTGATTGACCGGAGGGGATTTGTGCAGTCTGACACCGTGTTGCCCTCACCCATCAGAAGCGATGACCCAGCCTGCAGAGCCAAGCCTGACGCCAGCATGGTAGGAGGCCACCCCTGACCATGGCTCAGTACTTGCCACCTGCTGGCCTGTCTGCCCCTCCGCACTCACCTGCCGGGACCCTCCCTGTTCCATCCAAGGGAAGCAGAACTGCCAAAGACTCAAGTCTTTTCATATTTATTTCCCCCCCTGCGTGGCTTTCCCTGAACTGTTCCGTGGCTGTGCCCTCTGCTCCCCAAACCCAGGTTCCCACAGCCTTGGGCCCTAGGTCCCCCTAGCTGATCAGTGCCAGGAGAGACCAGAGCCTCTGGAGGCCACCCAGGGGACGACACCAAGTCCTTGCCTGTGCCAGGCGAGCCCTGTGTGAGTGAGGCTGTGAACTGAGCGTGAGGCCTCCCAGGTGGGGGAACTGCTTGGGCCTTGCTGAGCCAAGGTCCTCAAGGTGAAGCAGGACGGAGGAGCGGCCAGCTCTGGACAGAGGGCTGTGGAGAGGAAGCCTCTATGGGCTGCTTTGGTCTGTGGGCTCCTTCATTCTCTTGGTGATAATTGCTCTTTCTTCTTTGGGATTTTTGGTGGGGTTTTTTCCCCCTTTTTTTAATGGAGTTGGCCAATAGGATAGAGCTGGGGTTCCAGTAGAGAAGGCAGGGTTGGTGGTGGGTGGGGGCAGCCTCTATCAGACCAAGGTGAATTACCCAGCCAGGCACCCACAGCCTCAGCTCCTGTGCAGGTCCTGGGCAGCACAGTGGAAGTGCGAGCCTGGTCCCTCCCCTGCCTGTGGCGAGCTCTTTAAGGGATCCCAGCCTGCCCCTCCACCTCTCTCCCAAGCCAGGTCCGGGCATGGGTAGGTTATGCTCATGCTGGCAATACTTGAAACGGGTTTATTAATGCTGGGTATTTTGCACAATTTTATAGACCTCTTTTCTACATAGTCTTTTTTTAAATGGAAGGAGAAAAGGTCAGCCACATTACTGTCTGTGTAGTGCCAGGTGAAAGGTTATCAGAAGGCTGGTTGGTTTTAATAAGTTTATTCCAAGAGACCTTCTGACTGGAATGAATGAGAGTGTGTGTGCATGTGTGTGTGTGTTCGTGTGTGCCCTGTATGAATGTGGCTGGCTCCCATATCCCCTGGGCTGCCCCCTGCCCCCTGCCCTATCCCCTTTGAGTGTCAGAAGCACTCTGAGCCAAGAGGACAGGGGGCACGTGCATTGGTCACGAGAAAACCCTGGGCTCCCACTGGGGCTCAGCCCAGCCTCCTATCTTTCCTTCTTCTGTGGACTTCAGACAGCCAGTGTCTGGGGACTCTGCCACTCTACCCCCAGCCCTACCCTCCAGCCCCCAGGTGAGGCTTCCAGCTGGGACCTGCCCAGGCAGGCTGAGCCTGGGTGTGGTGGGTGGGGTGATGGCTCTGGGGAGTGGCTGCCATCCTACAAGCCACACCCCCTCCTCTGAGCTCGGAATATGGGACCCAGTGCCGGGAGCCGGAAGACAAGGTGTTTCTGCCAAGCGGGGACCTCCATCCAGAGAAAAGGAAGGAAGGTGCAGGGTGGGCCAAGAGGCAAGTGAAGGTTGGCCTAAGTCTGGGCCGGAAACTCAGAGGATGTTTCTCCTCTGCTGGGAGCTATAGTTTCTTATCAAAATAGATATTGTCCCACCATCCCCTTCCTTGGCTCTTCAAGTGGGCTGAAGCCCTTGGAAAGTGACATAGGAAGTCCCCAGATCTTGCCCGTCTCACTCCAGAGGCCAGTGGTCACAGACAGCTGGGAATGGCAGCCACAGAGGGTCCCGTCTGGGAGAAACAGCTTCATTCACCCCAACCTCAGGGCCCTGGGCCATCACTGCAGTGGCCCTGGGAGTTGAGGAAGAAGCTGGCTAGAGGAGGGGGCTCCCATCTACCTTTTATTTAAGCCAGTATTCTTTGTTCCTGCCTGTAATAAAACTTTAGTTTATAAGAGTTGATTTGCTTTGGTTTGGTTTTTGTTTGCTTTTCCTTTGCTGAGGCCCCAGCTGGCAGCCCTCTGTTCTTTCGGACAAAGTTGGTTATTTCCTGGGGAGACTGTGCGAAGGCAGGCAGCCCAGTGATCTGGCTACATCTTCCCTCACCTGGCTGGAGCTCTGTCCGCCGGAGGCAGACCAGAGAGGGCTGTGGCTGAGCCCCCATGGGCACGTGAAAAGAGGCCATCCTGTCCCCTCTTTGTCCCCTCCACCTTCCCCTGCCTCAGGGGCTTGGAGACCCCCAAATTCTTCTTCCCTACTGCCTTTCCACTCCGATCCCCAGTGAGTGCTCAGCTAAGAAAACGTTTGAGACGGTAGATTCCAGTTTGAGAGCCGGAGCTTCCCTGGCTACCACCTCCAACCTGGGCAGCAGGGCCCAGCCAGACAACTCATAACACTGGCCCACCTCTCTGGTATCTCCCTCAGGAGGACACCTGTCAGGATTTTGCCATCTCCTGCACAGCCTGAGGGGAGCTAACAGGTCTCTTTGCAGAGGGTTAGCGGGTAAGACCGTTTCTCCCCTGTCGGCCAGCACTGCCCGCTCCCTTCACACACCATCTCATCTTCATCGCATGCCTCGCCAACCCCATGGAGCCCGTCCATCTGTCTGGTGTGTGGTGCGGTGTGTGTGCTGGTGGTGGTAGGGTCTCCAGGGATTCCCTGCTAAGCACAAGGATCGGGATATAGGGCCAGGCTAAGAGCCCAGCCCCACTGTGGACTGAGGAGGTAGCTTCGCGCAGAGCAGCTCTCCAGCTGGAAGAGGAGGGTGAGGGTGAGGCTGGGGAGAGGATGGCGAACCTGCCCTGAGGTGCTTGGGTCTGTGCTGGTGGAGTCCTGGTATGCAGGGGCCACCAGTCACTAACGCTCTTGTGTCCTGGCTTTCTGTCCCCGCTGAGCTTTCTCTCACCTGCCCGTTTTCTCTCCTGCTTTGTTGCCTGCTGCCTGAGCCTTGCTTGCCCCTTTTCTCGGGGAGAGAGGCAGGTGCTGTGGCAGCACCTGTCCCCACCACCGGGGCCCCTGCAGGCCGCCTCCCTCCTCCCAACCCCGCTAACCCTCTCTCTTCTCCTTCTTTGCTGTCCTGCCGGGGATCTCCAGTGTGTGCGGGGGCTTAAAGACCTCCTGAGGACCGCTGCTCTCTGCCTCTCCAGGAGTGGCCTGGGGGGAGCCAGGCACCCGGCACCTCCACCTGCCTAACCTGTGGCCCATCTGCCACCATCTGTGCCTACAGGGTCTGCCCCCAAGCCTGCCCTGCCTGTGTGCTCTCTAGGGCCCCCATAGGGGGCAGGGGCTGGACTCTGCCCCACTCCCGCTCCATGCCGGCCAGAGTGTAGAAAGCCATAACGCAGCCATCAGCACAATAATGTGACTCTATGCTGAAATGCTCCCTCTCTCTTCCACTGACTTCCCCTTCCCCGGATTTGTGAGGTGTCAAGACTCTAGGAATCTGGCCTTACAGCCTGTCCCTCCACCCCCTCAGATCAGGCATAGCCATAGTCAAGCCCAGCAGGTTTCCTCAGGAACTGTCTGGGGTGTTGATGGTGGATGACGCTGCTGAACAAGTTTGGTGACTGTTCTAAGCACAACTGGCTTGACACTGTTCCCACGGCCTGTCCACCTCCCACCCCCAACCCTCCACCGGAGTAGGTAAGATGTAGGGAGGGTGCGTGCCTCCTTTGCTCTAGGCACCGAGGGACCGAGCCAGCTGTGCACAGCCCCATACGCTTCAGGGGACTAAAGGAAACAGCTGGTCCAAGGAAAATCAGCTGAGCCCAGGGCTGGGGGTTGCTTGTCTGCTATCCTGTACGTTTTTTTAACCAAAATAAAGATTCCCCTTTTCTTGCCATACCATTGGCTGTCTGGTGCCACCTTTACTTTGGGGCCCAGGGATGGGACCTGTAGTGGGCGTGCAGAACATATGGCTCCCCCTCGCTCCCAGCTTTCTTCCAACTGGCCAGTGCTGCTCTGGAGATTTAAAAGCACAACAAAGCCAGCAGGCACACAGGAAAAGTGGTTGGCATCCTTTTCACTCTGCCCCTCCAGAACTCTTGGTCTCAATTCCAGACACCACCCAGCCTTAGCTGACCTCTGGTTTCGGAAAGGTCCCAGCGCAGGCTGAGACAGAGAGTTGTTAAGTTTGGGACTGCCATACCCATGAACTGAGCCCAGCCCAGGGTAATGATCTCATGGAGCCTTCACTCTCCCCAGCTGCTGCCCCACGTCAAGATACACACATGTGCATACACGGTACTATGGGCCAAAAAATAATTACCGCTACCATTCAGCAAGGGCTTGCTGAGTCCCAGGAGGGACTCTTGTCCGCCAGAGGCAGGCAGAGAGGGCTGTGGCTAAGCCCCCATGGGCACATGAAAAGAGGCCATCCTGTCCCCTCTTTGTCCCCTCCACCTTCCCCTGCCTCAGGGGCTTGGAGGCCCCCAAATTCTTCTTCCCTACTGCCTTTCCATTCCGATCCCCAGTGAGTGCTGAGCTAAGAAAACGTTTGAGATGATAGATTCCAGTTTGAGGAGGATGATGTCACCCTTTTTACAGATGAGGGAACTGAGACTCAGGGAAGAAACAGGAGCTGCCCAAGGTCACCCAGCTGGCAAAGCAGCAAATCCCAGATCGGAACCTGATCTCTGCCCCGAGCTCTGAGCCATCTGCACTACCTAAGGAATGAATACAGCAGTGGGAGGATGAGATCTTGGAGAAACCCTAAAATTAGAGAATGTCATAGCCAGTAGAGGGCTTAGAGTTGATCTGGGCCAGCCTCCTTGTTTTACTGATGGGGAAATTGAAGCCCAGAGGCAGGAAGGGACCTGCCCAAGGCCTTAAAACAGAGCTGGGATGCAGTCCCACACTCTGACCTCATTCCATTCTCTCTTCATAAATTCCGCACTGTCTCTAGACTGGACTGGTTTAGATGTGGGATACTCTAAACAGCAGTGCCTTCAAGAGAAAAAGAATCAGAACCACGAATTACTTAAAAGTAATGTAGGCTACTCTGGGCACACTGCCTATGGGGTCGCCCTGCTCCACAAGGAGCAGTAAAGATAATAAATATAATTGAATATCCCTTCCCAAAGGCAACTAGTAAAGTGAGCCCTTGGCTAGGTAACTGCACTTTTGTTCACAACTAGCCAGTGGGAAAAGGTGCTAGAGCTTCCTCTGGCCACCTGTTTAATTTGATCATTCCAAGACGGAAACATTTCTCAGGAAGTTCTTTCTAGAATCTACCTGGCATCCCTCCCATTGCTATCAGAGCCCTGTCCTCTGTCCTCAGTGGAGGTAGACAGCAAATGGTTGCTGCCTTCATCACAACCCTTCAAAGCCTATTATTACCAGCTAAGAAGGATTGGTTGACTATGGGGCTAGAGCCCTTAAGCCTGCTGGTAGAATGGATGCTGTACAGGAGGAGGGTGGGGAGGTAGCAAGCAGGATGAGGATAGCCCCTTTGGGCTGCAACCCCAGCTCCTGTCCTGCTGACTCAGACAGCTGACTGTGGAGCTCCATGCCTTGCCAGGGCCTGCTGCCTCCTGCCCGTCTGAGCTCCTGAACTTGGGAAATGGAGGCCCGGAGGCAAAGGGAGGTACCTGAGACAGGAACTGAGTCAGGATCAACAGGCCAGAGCGGGCAGGAGGTGTCAGGCAGCCTGGCTCCCAGATGCACCCCTGAGCTCCAGCAGGGGAGGAGTAGGAATGAAGGGGCTTCCCTGCCCTTGCTCATGGCTATGCGGAGGGCGTGAACCACCACCAGGTCCCCTGGCTTCAGTGGCAGAAAGCAAACGGTCCCTCCCTGGACTCAAGCTCCAAAGTTCCTGGGCCTGCCAGGCCCTGCCTTCCAGGTTCCCAGTGTCCTGGGATCTCCAGCTTTCTCCCAGGACTTGGGGAAGCCTCGACTAGATGACTAGTACAAAGGAAGGCCCCTGAGGTTCCAGGAGCTGCTGAGGTCACAGGAATGTCCTGATCAAGCTTGACCAACCCACGGCCCGCAGGCTGCATGTGGCCCAGGACAGCTTTGAATGCAGCCCAACACAAATTAGTAAACTTTGTTAAAACATTATGAGATTTTTTTGCACCTTTTTTTTTTTTTTTAGCTCATCAGCTGTCGGTAGTGTTGGTGTATTTTATGTGTGGCCCAAGACGATTCTTCTTCCAATGTGGCCCAGGGAAGCCAAAAGATTGGACACTCCTGTCCCAGATGGAGAGGAAGGAGGCAGTGCTGAGCACATCTGGCCGTCTGGCCATTCATCCATCTGGAGAGAGAAGGCTATGGGCAAACTGCCTCCTTCTCTCCCCTGTAGACACCCAACTGGGAAGGTCTGGCCTTTGGCTAAGTCCTGGCTTGGGGTCCTTCCTCATTTCACAGAACCTAGCTCTATGTTAGTGCTTTGTGAGTATATGTGGATCATAATAAAGTTGATGGGATTTTTTCACATGACAATAATAGTTGCCATCTGGCCAGGCACAGTGGCTTATGCCTGTAATTTCAGCACTTTGAAAGGCTGAGGCGGGTGGATCACTTGAGGTCAGGAGTTCGAAACCAGCCTGGCCAACATGGTGAAACCACATCTCTACTTAAAAAAAAAAAAAAGAAATATATACACACACACACACACACACGCACACACACACACTAGCCACGCGTGGTGGTGCACTCCTGTAATCCCAGTTACTCGGGAGGCTGAGGCAGGAGAATCGCTTGAACCCAGGAGATGGAGGTTGCAGTGAGCCGAGATTATGCCGCTACACTCCAGCCTGGATGACGACCGAAACTCCATCTCGAAAAAAAGAAAAAAATAATAATAGTTTCCATCCATTCTACTGTGCTTTCCATTAACTCGTGTAATCCTCTCAAGTCCCATTTTATACCTACAGGAACTGAGGCTCACAGAGCTTAAATCATTTGGCCAAGGCCACAAACAGCTATAAGATTTACATTTAGGCAGTCTGATTCCAAGGGTACTAGGCTATTCTGTATCTCATAGACAAACAATACATATTCACTTTTTTATCGTCGTTTTGTTTTGAGACGGAGTCTCGCTCTGTCACGCAGGCTGGAGTGCAGTGGCGTGATCTCGGCTCACTGCAACCTCCGCCTCCCGGGTTCAAGCAATTCTCCTGCCTCAGCCTCCCAAGTAGCTGGGACTACAGGTGTGCGCCACCACGCCTGGCTAATTTTTTGTATTTTTAGTAGAGATGGGATTTCACCATGTTAGCCAGGATGGTCTTGATCTCCTGACCTCGTGATCCGCCTGCCTCGGCCTCCCAAAGTGCTGGGATTACAGGCGTGAGGCACCGCACCCTACCCATATTCACTATTTATAAATTGGAAAGAATAAGAAAATCAAACAGACCAGGTGTAGTGACTCACACCTGTAATCCCAGCACTTTGGGAAGCCAAGGCAAGAGGATTGCTTGAACCCAGGAGTTTGAGACCAGCCTGGGCAACATGGTGAGACCCTGTCTCTACAAAAAATACAAAAATTAGCTGGGCGTTGTGGTGAGCACCTGTAGTCCCAGCTTCTTAGGAGGCTGAGACAGGAGGATCACCTGAGGCCAAGGAAGTTGAGAGTGCAGTGAGCTGTGATCATACCACTGTACTTCAGCCTGGACAACAGAGTGAGACCCTATCCCAAAAAAAGAAAATAGAAAAGAAAATCAAAGGGAAGCAAAATCAGTCAGTCTCACTACCTCAAGATACCCTCTATAAGCTGGTATTTTCGTGTGGTTCCTATCGTTTTCTACGTCAGTTCTCTGAATTGAGCAAAATCTTTGGGCTGTCAAACCTGAAATCCCCTTTACTTCCTTGGAAACCCTGTAGCATTAGTCCAGACATGTCCCTACTCCTCCTTGTGGCAAAAGAGAAGAATCTCATCTTTGGTCCCCAGAGTTCTGGCCTAAGCCTCCCTCTAGGAGGGAAGATGAGTGTTCAGACACTCAGGGTACCTGGGGGAGACACAGGCCTGTGAAATTATCCTAGCTCAACTATTAGGCGGGCAGAATCCCAGTGAAAGGAGCCGTACCCGAGGTCCATCTAAGCTTTGGCTAGGGGTGGGGCAGATAAGCAGGAATCCATCCCTGTAGGCTCAATGCCAACACCCTTTGGTGAAACTCCTGATGAAACTTGAGGCCAGGGCCCCAGCAAGCAGGGAAAGAAGGTTGGCAACAGAGGTCTCCATCTGAGGACTCTGCCAGGGGTCAGAGGTGGGGTAATGGTCAAAAGGAAGGAAGTGGCTCATGCCCATAATCCCAGCAGTTTGGGAGGCTGAGGCAGGAGAATTGCTTGAGCCCAGGAGTTTGAGACCTGCCTGGGCAATGTAGTGAGATCCTGTCTCTATTTAAAAAAAAAAAAAAAAAAAGGAAGGAACAGGGAAACTTCTGAGAGACAGGCTGGGGGAGGCATCACGTAGCTGGGATTGCTGCCCCATAAAACAGAATGGTATGTGTCACTGCCACCTCCCTTTCTCAGTCCTCTCTCTCCCCAGGTTGCTAGCGTCCCCCCTGGGGGATCAAACTGGACTGCTTCCCAGCCTCAGACAGAGAGCAGTCTGAGTCAGGCAGGAAAGTGGGACAGCCGGGGAGCTGGACCCCACCCTCTGTGAACCCCACTGGTACCTGATGGCATGTGGCTTGGAGAGGGCAAGTGACCTGGTGTGGAGGGCCAGAGGGTAAATCCTCAAACAAGTGGCAACAGGCCACCAACTTGAAAGGGAAAATTGTGTAGTGATGGGAAATGTGTCCAACAAACCTACTGGGTGACTAATTACAAAGGCTGGGCTGGAGCGTCAGAGGCTGCTTGTTAAACACTTCATTAAGTGGCACTCTGAAAGCTGCCACCTGCGCATTCTGGGAGCTCACAGGGGACCCTGAGGGGGAGTGAGGCCTGAGGGATGGAACCATCTTCAGGTAGATTGAGAAAGAGCCTGGATCTTACTTCCAAACACAGCCTGGAGCTCATAGGTCAGAGACTTCAACGGGAGAAAAGCTAAAGGAAGCAGGGTGCAGAAAGGAGTTTCAGGGAAGTGGTGGCTATGTGACTTTGAGCAAATCTCACCCCTCTCTGAGACTTAGTGTTCCCATCTCTGTGGTCCTGTGTGTGTCACAGAGACACAGTGGGGATTAAATTCGATCGTGAATATGAAAGTGCTTGGGAAACTCTATGGCCCTACCTAAACATGAGTTATCCTCACCTGAATCAAGGGGAGAAGTTACCTGGCAGGATTAGGAACCCCATCCTCCTGAACCTTTATGGGCTCTGTCGAGGCAGAAGCAGCCAGGGGCTAAAGCCGCCCTTAGCCTCTGTAAGGGCGCTGTGAAGGAGGATCTGATTTGAGAAGCCAGGCAGTTTCCTGATGTGAGCAGCCATATGATGCTAGCCCCGAACAAGAGGGGGCAGCCTAGAGCCTGGAAAGGTGCCTGTGCAGGTGGGGCCCACGCCCAGATTTCTTCTGCTGACTGTTCTGATGACTCACCCCCACATCCCAGCCTTTTTACCTTTACTGCAGAGCCGGAAAGGGTGTGGGGAGGAGAGGAGAGGGAGGCAGGTCTTGGGCCCTGGTCCCGCCCCCTGCTCCTCCCCACCCTTCTCTGGGCCTGGCCACCCAGCCAAAAGGCAGGCCAAGAGCAGGAGAGGCACAGAGTCCGGCATTGGTCCCAGGCAGCAGTTACCCCGCCGCCCGCCTGTGTGTCCCCAGAGCCATGGAGAGAGCCAGTCTGATCCAGAAGGCCAAGCTGGCAGAGCAGGCCGAACGTTATGAGGACATGGCAGCCTTCATGAAGGGCGCCGTGGAGAAAGGTGAGGAGCTCTCCTGCGAAGAGCGAAACCTGCTCTCAGTAGCCTACAAGAATGTGGTGGGCGGCCAGAGGGCTGCCTGGAGGGTCCTGTCCAGTATTGAGCAGAAAAGCAATGAGGAGGGCTCGGAGGAGAAGGGCCCCGAGGTGCGTGAGTACCGGGAGAAGGTGGAGACTGAGCTCCGGGGCGTGTGCGACACCGTGCTGGGCCTGCTGGACAGCCATCTCATCAAGGAGGCTGGGGACGCGGAGAGCAGGGTCTTCTACCTGAAGATGAAGGGCGACTACTACCGCTACTTGGCCGAGGTGGCCACTGGTGACGACAAGAAGCGCATCATCGACTCAGCCCGGTCAGCCTACCAGGAGGCCATGGACATCAGCAAGAAGGAGATGCCGCCCACCAACCCCATCCGCCTGGGCCTGGCCCTGAACTTTTCCGTCTTCCACTACGAGATCGCCAACAGCCCCGAGGAGGCCATCTCGCTGGCCAAGACCACTTTCGATGAGGCCATGGCTGATCTGCACACCCTCAGCGAGGACTCCTACAAAGACAGCACCCTCATCATGCAGCTGCTGCGAGACAACCTGACGCTGTGGACGGCCGACAACGCCGGGGAAGAGGGGGGCGAGGCTCCCCAGGAGCCCCAGAGCTGAGTGTTGCCCACCACCGCCCCGCCCTGCCCTGCCCCCTTCAGTCCCCCACCCTGCCGAGAGGACTAATATGGGGTGGGAGGCCCCACCCTTCTCCCCCAGGCGCTGTTCTTACTCCAAACGGCTCCGTGGAGAGGGACTGGCAGAGCTGAGGCCACCTGGGGCTGGGGATCCCACTCTTCTTGCAGCTGTTGAGCGCACCTAACCACTGGTCATGACCCCAGCCCTGCTCTCCGCACCGCTTCCTCCCGACCCCAGGACCAGGCTACTTCTCCTCTCCCTCTTGCCTCACTCCTGCCCCTGCTGCCTCTGGTCGTAGGAATTGAGGAATGT
>NW_012102365.1:1334543-1338119 GCF_000951045.1 Mandrillus leucophaeus
AACAAACCTACTGGGTGACTAATTACAAAGGCTGGGCTGGAGCGTCAGAGGCTGCTTGTTAAACACTTCATTAAGTGGCACTCTGAAAGCTGCCACCTGCGCATTCTGGGAGCTCACAGGGGACCCTGAGGGGGAGTGAGGCCTGAGGGATGGAACCATCTTCAGGTAGATTGAGAAAGAGCCTGGATCTTACTTCCAAACACAGCCTGGAGCTCATAGGTCAGAGACTTCAACGGGAGAAAAGCTAAAGGAAGCAGGGTGCAGAAAGGAGTTTCAGGGAAGTGGTGGCTATGTGACTTTGAGCAAATCTCACCCCTCTCTGAGACTTAGTGTTCCCATCTCTGTGGTCCTGTGTGTGTCACAGAGACACAGTGGGGATTAAATTCGATCGTGAATATGAAAGTGCTTGGGAAACTCTATGGCCCTACCTAAACATGAGTTATCCTCACCTGAATCAAGGGGAGAAGTTACCTGGCAGGATTAGGAACCCCATCCTCCTGAACCTTTATGGGCTCTGTCGAGGCAGAAGCAGCCAGGGGCTAAAGCCGCCCTTAGCCTCTGTAAGGGCGCTGTGAAGGAGGATCTGATTTGAGAAGCCAGGCAGTTTCCTGATGTGAGCAGCCATATGATGCTAGCCCCGAACAAGAGGGGGCAGCCTAGAGCCTGGAAAGGTGCCTGTGCAGGTGGGGCCCACGCCCAGATTTCTTCTGCTGACTGTTCTGATGACTCACCCCCACATCCCAGCCTTTTTACCTTTACTGCAGAGCCGGAAAGGGTGTGGGGAGGAGAGGAGAGGGAGGCAGGTCTTGGGCCCTGGTCCCGCCCCCTGCTCCTCCCCACCCTTCTCTGGGCCTGGCCACCCAGCCAAAAGGCAGGCCAAGAGCAGGAGAGGCACAGAGTCCGGCATTGGTCCCAGGCAGCAGTTACCCCGCCGCCCGCCTGTGTGTCCCCAGAGCCATGGAGAGAGCCAGTCTGATCCAGAAGGCCAAGCTGGCAGAGCAGGCCGAACGTTATGAGGACATGGCAGCCTTCATGAAGGGCGCCGTGGAGAAAGGTGAGGAGCTCTCCTGCGAAGAGCGAAACCTGCTCTCAGTAGCCTACAAGAATGTGGTGGGCGGCCAGAGGGCTGCCTGGAGGGTCCTGTCCAGTATTGAGCAGAAAAGCAATGAGGAGGGCTCGGAGGAGAAGGGCCCCGAGGTGCGTGAGTACCGGGAGAAGGTGGAGACTGAGCTCCGGGGCGTGTGCGACACCGTGCTGGGCCTGCTGGACAGCCATCTCATCAAGGAGGCTGGGGACGCGGAGAGCAGGGTCTTCTACCTGAAGATGAAGGGCGACTACTACCGCTACTTGGCCGAGGTGGCCACTGGTGACGACAAGAAGCGCATCATCGACTCAGCCCGGTCAGCCTACCAGGAGGCCATGGACATCAGCAAGAAGGAGATGCCGCCCACCAACCCCATCCGCCTGGGCCTGGCCCTGAACTTTTCCGTCTTCCACTACGAGATCGCCAACAGCCCCGAGGAGGCCATCTCGCTGGCCAAGACCACTTTCGATGAGGCCATGGCTGATCTGCACACCCTCAGCGAGGACTCCTACAAAGACAGCACCCTCATCATGCAGCTGCTGCGAGACAACCTGACGCTGTGGACGGCCGACAACGCCGGGGAAGAGGGGGGCGAGGCTCCCCAGGAGCCCCAGAGCTGAGTGTTGCCCACCACCGCCCCGCCCTGCCCTGCCCCCTTCAGTCCCCCACCCTGCCGAGAGGACTAATATGGGGTGGGAGGCCCCACCCTTCTCCCCCAGGCGCTGTTCTTACTCCAAACGGCTCCGTGGAGAGGGACTGGCAGAGCTGAGGCCACCTGGGGCTGGGGATCCCACTCTTCTTGCAGCTGTTGAGCGCACCTAACCACTGGTCATGACCCCAGCCCTGCTCTCCGCACCGCTTCCTCCCGACCCCAGGACCAGGCTACTTCTCCTCTCCCTCTTGCCTCACTCCTGCCCCTGCTGCCTCTGGTCGTAGGAATTGAGGAATGTCCCGCCTTGTGGCTGAGAACTGGACAGTGGCAGGGGCTGGAGATGGGTGTGTGTGTGTGTGCGCGCGCGCGCGCGCCAGTGCAAGACCGACATTGAAGGAAAGCATGTCTGCTGGGTGTGACCATGTTTCCTCTCAATAAAGTTCCCCTGTGACACTCCTCCTGTCTCTCTCCAGTTCTTGGCGATGGGTTGGGAGTGGAACTGGAATCTGATTTAGAGATCCTGACTTTCGACCTCTGAGTTAGGGCCCTGACCTCCCTGGGTGGCTCAGTCACCTGCACGCAAGACTTTGAGTCCAGGTGAGGCCGGGGTCCGGCTGTCTCCATCAGGGCGGCCCCAGTCAAACTGGATGGGACCGGGAGGGTCAGGCGAACCCATAGGAGGCGCCGAGCCTCCTCTGCAGGGCCGAGGGGAGGTGAGTGGGAGCCGCAGCGCGGGAGGCTGACGAGCTCAGGTGGAGCGGGACAGGAAATAGTGAAGTCTCCGGCATGAGATCTAAGGACAGCGCTGCAGTAGTGAGCGGCACTGAGCACCCGATTTACAGGCGGGTCACAGTCTCATCAAGGGCTCAAATCTCAGCGGAGGGAAGTACGATTTGAGGCAGGGGTACAGTGCCGCCATAAAAGCCCAGATCTTAGGAGAGGGTCACGTCCCAAAGAGTTCGGAAATGGAGACAAAAGGAAACGGGCTGGTGGGGAGGAAGGACGAGCTGGGTGGGAATGGCCGCTGGGAGCGTTGCCTGCCGAGCCCGCCGCCTCCGCTCTCTGCAGCCAGCAACACGCCGGAACCTGCGGTCGCATTGCTCGGTCCCGCCTTCACAGCCAGGACTGGAGGCGGGGCCCGAGGCTCTACCACCCAATCACAGGAGGGAGCTGCCCCAGGGTACCACCCCGGGGGGCCCGACGAGCCAATGGGAAACTGAGCGGCGGACCGCGCGCGGCGAGTTTCCCGCCGCCCGCCAGGCCTGGCGGACGCCACGACTAGCTGACTGACTGAGCGGCGCCCCCGCCGCCTGCTGAGCGCCGAGGGGCGGCGCTTTCCCGGTTTCACTCAGGCAAGTTGTCACCCGTCTGGCCCGAGAGCTGGGAACCCTCTAGAGCAGCGGGACGAGGCAGGATAGCAAAATGCAGTGCCCGCCCGTTGAGTCATCAGCTCACCCGGCTGGGCCTGGGCCGGGCTGGCGGCGGGGTCGGCTGGAAAAAGGCCGCCAAGATGCCCCCACCACACTCCGGAGTCCAGGCAGCCCTGGACCTGTCGCCGAGAGGCTTGGATTGTGTCCCTGGCTGGCTGGCTGTGCGACCTTGGAAAAGCCGTTATACATCCCTGGGCTTCAGTTTCCCTCTTGTATCATAAGGGACTTGGACTAAAGGCTAACACAAGAGTGAACATTTGCGGTTTTGGCCGGGCGCGGTGGCTCACGCCTGTAATCCCAGCACTTTGGGAGGCCGAGGTGGGCGGATCACGAGGTCAGGAGATCGAGACCATCCAGGCTAACACAGTGAAACCCCGTCTCTACTAAAAATACAAAAAATTAGCCGGGCG
>NW_012102365.1:1338804-1340304 GCF_000951045.1 Mandrillus leucophaeus
GGCCTCCCAAAGTGCTGGGATTACAGGAGTGAGCACCACTCCAGGCCATTTTTTTTTTTTTTCTTTTTGAGACAGGGTCGGGTTCCCTCACCCGGGTGCAACAGTGGCGTGATCTCAGCTCGAGCTTCTGGTCTTAAGTGATCCTCCAGCCTCAGCCTCCTAGTAGCTGGGACTACAGGGGACTGCCACCACACCCAGCTAATTTTTTATTATTTTATTTTATTTTTTGAGACGTTGTCTCGCTCTGTCACCCAGGCTAGAGTGCAGTGGTACAATCTTGGCTCACTGCAACCTTCGCCTTCAGGGTTCAAGCGATTCTCCTGTCTCAGCCTCCTTAGCAGCTGGGATTACAGGCATGCACCAGCATGCCCAGCTAATTTTTTGTATTTTTAGTAGAGACGGGGTTTCCCCATGTTGATAAGACTGGTCTCGAACTCCTGACCTTGTGATCCACCCACCTCGGCCTCCCAAAATGCTGGGATTACAGGCATCAGCCACCATGCCTGGCCTATTTTTTATCTTTTTTATTTTTTATTTTTGAGACAGGGTCTGGCTCTGTCACCCCAGGCTGACAGTGGTGCGATCTCAGCTCACAGCAACCTTGAGCTTTTGGTCTCAAGCGATCCTCCCACCTCAGCCTCCTGGTAGGTGGGACTACAGGTGCCTGCCACTGCACCCAGCTAATTTTTTGTTTTATTTTTAGTAGAGACAAGGTTTCACCATGTTGGCCAGGCTGGTCTCAAACTCCTGGGCTCAAGCGATCCTCCTGCCTTGGCCCCAAAGTGCTAGGGTTACAGGCTTGTGCCACCTCACCCAGCCTCAGATGTCAGCTATTAAGGAATCCTTCCAGCTTCAGTAAGTCTAGGATTTGGCCAGCATTTTTATGCCCAAAGCAGCATCATGAGGCAGGCCCAGTCCTGAGGAGCAGCCTTATTGCCAAAGCTGACCTGCATGCCTGCTGAGCCCCTGATAATGCTGCCCTCACATCAGGTGGTCATTCTTCCACCTGGCAAGATACAGCTGAGCCCAGGGTCCAGGCTGGGCTATACCTATGGGACTCAAAACTGAAGAGCTTTGTCAGAATTCCTGCTTCTACAGAGGAAGCTGGCAGGACCACTCTGATGGGCTTTGTCAGAATTCCTGCTTCTACAGGGGAAGCCGGCAGGACCACTCTGATGCCTTCTGGGTCCCCTGTTTTCTCCCTTCCTTTCCTAGAGGTGTGTCAGATTTCAAGGCTCCAAACCAGGGACTCTAGGCAGGGCAAATAACTCCACTCAGCTCTAGAGGTGACCTGATTTCTCTCACCAGACAGGTCTGGTGACTCTCTCTTAATGGGCAAGTCCTGGGAAAGGAACTTTTTCCTTTTCTCTCAGCCTCTGACTTTTGTCTGTTAGCTCTGGACCACTCGTAGTTGCCCCATATGGGGAGAAGTAAGCTGCCCTAAGGTAGTGTGTCGGTGTTGAAGTATTTTAAACCAGATGCTGTGCATTGGAATATCTC
>NW_012102365.1:1345089-1345543 GCF_000951045.1 Mandrillus leucophaeus
CCTGGCTAATTTTTGTATTTTTCAGTAAAGACAGGATTTCAACATGTTGGCCAGGCTGGTCTCGATCTCTTGACCTCGTGATCCGCCCGCCTCATTCTCCCAAAGTGTTGGGATTACATGTGTGAGCCACCGCGCCCAGCCCAGAGTTTCTTCTGGGGTAATGAAATGTTCTAGATTTAAATAGTTGCACAGCTTTGTGAATATACTAAAAACCACTGAATTTTACACTTTAAAAAGGTGAACTTTATGGTACATGAATTATATCTTAATTTAAAAATCTGTCCCAGAAGAAAAAGCAGGTAAGAATGCCAAGTTCCACT
Source organism: Mandrillus leucophaeus (assembly GCF_000951045.1). Taxonomy (NCBI): domain Eukaryota; kingdom Metazoa; phylum Chordata; class Mammalia; order Primates; family Cercopithecidae; genus Mandrillus; species Mandrillus leucophaeus. The sequence continues at coordinate 1,345,410 of NW_012102365.1, forward strand.
GGAAATTTCTTGGTGACCTCCCTTCCCATTGTCCCCTCCACTTGATCATGTTCTTTTTAACCTTTTCCAAATTTCAAAGCCCATCTCTAGGTCACAACTAGGTTAGCCACTCCCTTTTTTTTTTTTTTTTTTGA
>NW_012102365.1:1345853-1349515 GCF_000951045.1 Mandrillus leucophaeus
TATGTAGGTACATGTGTTCAGTTCTGATTTCATATGTACTTAATCCTACCTCTGGGTTTGCAGCTATCCTGGATTTCTCATCTCCTCAGAGAGCTCCTGGATAATGGTACCTTTCTCCCATTATTCCTCCTTTCTTCCCACAGTGACTCCCGCAGGGTTCTGTATACTGGAAAGTGCTCAAAACTTGGATATATTTATTATTTTTATTTTTGAGACAGGGTCTCCCTCTGTTAACCAGGCTGGAGTGCAATGGCATGATCATAGCTCACTGCAGCCTTGAACTGTGCTCAAGCAATCCTCTGGCCTCAGGTTTCTGAGTAGCTAGGACTACAGATGTGTGCCATTGTGCCTGACTAATATTTTGTTTTGTTTTTTGAGACGGAGTTTTGCTCTTGTTGCCCAGGCTGGAGTGCAATGGCATGATCTTGGCTCATCACAGCCTTCACCTCCCAGGTTCAAGCAATTTTCCTGCCTCAGCCTCCCAGGTAGCTGGGATTACAGGCATGTACCACCATGCCTGGCTGATTTTGTACTTTTAGTAGAGATGGGGTATCTCCATATTGGTCAGGCTGGTCTCGAACTCCCGACCTCAGGTGATCTGCCTGCCTTGGCCTCCCAAAGTGCTGGGATTATAGGCGTGAGCCACCACGCCCAGCCATGCCTGGCTAACTTTTAAAAAAAAAATTGGGGGCTGGGTGCGGTGACTCACGCCTGTAATCCCAGCACTTTGGGAGGCCGAGGTGGGTGGATCACGAGGTCAGGAGATCAAGACCACCCTGGCTAACACAGTGAAACCCCGTCTCTACTAAAAATACAAAAAATTAGCCTGGCGTGGTGGCGGGTGCCTGTAGTCCCAGCTACTCTGGAGGCTGAGACAGGAGAATGGCTTGAACCCGGGAGGCGGAGCTTGCAGTGAGCTGAGATCACGACACTGCACTGCAGCCTGGGCGACAGAACGAGACTCCGTCTCAAAAAAAAAATACAAAAAATTAGCCGGGCGTGGAACCTGGGAGGCGGAGCTTGCAGTGAGTTGAGAACGCGGCCACTGCACTCCAGCCTGGGCGACAGAGCGAGACTCCATCTAAAAAAAAAAAAATTTGTAGAGACAGGGTATTGCTATATTGTCCAAGTTGGTCTTGAACTCCTGGCCTCAGGTGATTCTCCAGCCTCAGCCTCCTAAAGTGTTGGGATTACAGGTGTGAGCCACTGCACCTGGCCAGAACTTGGGTTTAAAACTACCCTTCCGGCCGGGCACAGTGGCTCAAGCCTGTAATCCCAGCACTTTGGGAGGCCGAGACAGGCGGATCACAAGGTCAGGAGATTGAGACCATCCTGGCTAACACGGTGAAACCTCGTCTCTACTAAAAATACAAAAATTAGCCAGGCATGACAGTGTGTGCCTGTAGTCTCAGCTACTCGGGATGCTGAGGCAGGAGAATGGCATAAACCCGGGAGGCGGAGCTTGCAGTGAGCTGAGATCCGGCCAATGCACTCCAGCCTGGGCGACAGAGCAAGACTCCGTTTCAAAAAAATAAAATAAAATAAAATAAAATAAAACTACCCTTCCAAATGCCTGGTAACCAGGATTAGTTCCAGACCATTATGGAAATGGAAATACAGCTAGTCCTGGGATGAGGAAGGGCTGTCCAGAGACTGGGGCTCACACAGATTCAAGGGATCTCAGCCTTATCTTTTCTATATTGCCAGATTATCCCCAAGAAAATGGAGGCCCAGCGCTTGCAAATACCTTCTCCTCCGAAGCATTTGAATGGTATGGAGAAAATCTGCAACCTAAAATGACCTACTAAAGTTATCTACTCTTCCCTCTGTTATGCATAGTTACTTCAGAAGGTCAAATCCAAATGGCTCTGTAGAATCCACAGGAGTAGGTGATGGAGGCCAACACTGCCTTCTCAAAACCAGCCAGGCACCCCAGCAAGGCCAAGGCCACTGTGGCTCCTTCCAGAAAAAGCAAGGTACTCTTCCCTGCCTCCATCTCCCTCTCTTTCTCTCTCTCTGAGACACACACACACACACACACACCCAGATGTCCAGAGGCTTGCATCAAGGCTTGCTTTTCTGACCAACAGTGTCCCATTTCTGCTTCTTCCTAGAGAACAGAGTACAGTAGCAGCCCCAGCAGGCATGACAAGTGTGTGCCAGGTAGTTTCATACCTTAATCCTCACAGTAATACATGTTATTACATTTGTTTTGCAAATAAAAAGACTGAAGCTCAGAGCAGCTAAATAACCTAATAACCAAGGTTGTACAACTACTCACGTGCTGAGGAGTGGAAACAGGGTCTGACTCCAAGCCCCATGATTTTCTTTTTTTTTTTTTTTTTTTTTAAATGAGACGGAGTCTGGCTCTGTTGCCCAGGCTGGAGTGCAGTGGCATGATCTCGGCTCACTGCAACCTCTGCCTCCTGGGTTCAAGCAATTCTCTTGCATCACCCTCCCGAGTAGCTGGGACTACAGGCACATACCATCATGCCTGGCTAATTTTTTGTATTTTAGTAGAGATGGATTTTCACCATGTTGCCCTGGCTGGTCTCGAACTCCTGAGCTCAAGCAACTTGCCTACCTTGGACTCCCAAAGTGCTAGGATTAGAGGCGTGAGCCACCACGCCCGGCCCAAGTCCCATTATTATTATTATTATTATTATTATTATTATCTTTTTTTTTCAAATGGAGTCTTGCTCTGTCACCCAGGCTGGAGTTCAGTGGTGCCATCTCAGCTCACTGCAACCTCTGCCTCCTGGGTTTAAGTGATTCTCCTGTCTCAGCCTCCTGAGTAGCTGGGATTACAGGTGCACGATATCACACCCAGCTAATTTTTGTATTTTTGTATTATTATTTTTTTGGTAGAGACAGGGTTTCACCACATTGGTCAGGCTGGTCTGGAACTCCTGACCTCAGGTGATCCACCTGCCTCAGCCTCCCAAAGTGCTGGAATTACAGGCATGAGTCACCGCACCCGGCCAGTCCCATGATTTTTAAACTACAATAGCTGTTTTCAAACTGTGTTCAGGTGGTTTCCCAGAAGCTGCCATGGGGCAGGAGCCAAGTGGTCAGTTTCCCGTTTCCATATACTTTGGCCAAAACAGTCACACATATGTCAGTTTTGTATGTTAGCAGTTCACCAGTTAAAAAATATCTACATTTGGCCAGGTGCCATGGCTCACACCTGTAATCCCAGCACTTTGGGAGGCCGAGGTGTGTGGGTCACCTGAAGTCAGGAGTTCGAGACCAGCATGGCCAACATGGTGAAACCCCATCTTTACTACAAAGTACAAAAAATGGCCGGGTGCAGTAGCTGACACCTGCAATCCCAGCTACTTAGGAGGCTGAGGCAGGAGAATAACTTGCATGTGGGAGGCAGAGGTTGCAGTGAGCCTAGATTGTGCTATTGCACTCCAGTCTGGGCAATGAGAGCAAAATTCCATCTAAAAAAATATATATATATATACACAAAAAAAATAAGCTGAGTGTGGTAGTGGGCTCCTATAATCCCAGCTACTCGGGAGGCTGAGGCAGGAGAGTCACTTGAACCCAAGAGGCAGAGGTTGCAGTGAGCCTAGATTGTGCTATTGCACTCCAGTCTGGGCAATGAGAGCAAAATTCCATCTTAAAAAAATATATATACATATATATATATTTTA
>NW_012102365.1:1350505-1357142 GCF_000951045.1 Mandrillus leucophaeus
AAAAAAAAAGACTGCCTCCAAAAAATAAGTAAAATTAAAATGAAAAGAAAGCCTTCTTACTCTCCTCTCAATCTAATTCCACCCTAGTCTCTGGCAGAAAAGAATTGTCTTAAATGAGAAAAGACTGTGAACTGGACCAATTTCCAGGCTCATTGACCAAGTTTAGGTTTTCTTAACCTGATTCCACTCTTAGTTCCTTGAAATTCTTCACCCTGTTCACAGGGTCCACCTCATCCCTGCTGTGTGGGGAGTGGAAAAGGCAGGTTTCTGCAAAGAAGGTCCCCCTCCTCTCAGAATCCCCCTAGTCCCACCTACCCACTGAGTCAGGAGCCAGGAATGTCTGTGGGGGCAGCAGACAGGTATGTCACCCTGGGGGTGTCAGAGGCTGATTCATCTCTCATCTCCACCCAATCTTCTCCTTACAGCTCTCTGGGAACTATAACCCTTTGTCTAGAAATAAAAGAGTAAAATCCAGGACTCTGGGCTGGGCACGGTGGCTCACACCTGTAAATCCAGCACTTTGGGAGGCCGAGGCGGGTGGATCACGAGGTCAGGAGTTCAAGACCAACCTGGCCAAGATGGTGAAACCTGGTCTCTACTAAAAATACAAAAATTAGCCGGGCGTGGTGGCAGGTGCCTGTAATCCTAGCTACTAGGGAGGCTGAGGCAGAGAATTGCTTGAACCCGGGAGGCAGATGTTGCAGTGAGCCGAGATAGTGTCACAGCACTCCAGCCTAGGCGACACAGCAAGACTAGGCCTGGAAAAAAAAAAAAAAAAAAATTCTGGGACTCTGAAAAGCATCAAGTCTTCAAATCGGTGGTGGGCTAGGTACAGGATTGAATATATATTATGGTATTAAAGAAATATTTGTTGAAAGAAGGAAGGCAGGGAGACATTCTCTCCCTTTTCTCCTCTAGAGTAAAGCTAATCTGAGATTTTCTTGTCTGTACAGAGGAGTGACTTTTAGCTCAAAAAAGATTATGTGAAACTTTTATCTCAGAAAAGATTATGTGACTAGGTGAGGTGGCTCACACCTGTAATCCTAGCACTTTGGGAGGCCAAGGCAGGCAGATTGCTGGAGCCCAGGAATTCAAGACCAGCCTGGGTAACATAGCGAGACCCCATCTCTATCAAAAAGAATAAATTATGTGACCTTTGAGATTACTGATATTATGATTTATGAGTTGAGGGAAATCTTTTTTTTTTTTTTTTTTGAGATGGAGTCTCGCTCTGCTGCCCAGGCTGGAGTGCAGTGGCGCAATCTCGGCTCACTGCAAGCTCCGCCTCCCAGGTTCATGCCATTCTCCTGCCTCAGCCTCCCTAGTAGCTGGGACTACAGGTGCCTACCACCACGCCCGGCTAATTTTTTGTATTTTTTAGTAGAGACAGGGTTTCACTGTGTTAGCCAGGAGTCTTGATCTCCTGACCTTGTGATCCGCCCAACCTCGGCCTCCCGAAGTGCTGGGATTATAGGCGTGAGCTACCACGCCCGGCCACAGTTGAAGGAAATCTTAACCCATGTCCCAGTCTCCCTTCTCTGCTGTTTCTGTGACTCCACAAAGCAACGTGCAGGCTCCAGGATTAATATATAGGAAGAACTTGGAGGTGATAATTCAGTGCAAAGGGAGGCACCGGGGACATTCCTGGAAGCTAAACTGACATAGCAAGCACACTGCATTAGACTTCACATTTGGCCGGGTGCTCATGCCTATAATCCCAGCACTCTGGGAGGCTGAGGCAGGAGGATAGCCTGAGCTCAGGAGTTCCAGACCAGCCCGGGCAAGATAGCGAAACCCCATCTCTACAAAAAATACAAAAATTAATCAGGCATGGGGGTACGGGCCTATAGTCCCAGCTACTCAGTAGGCTGAGGTGGAAGATGGCTTGAGCCCAGTAGGTGGAAGTTGCAGTGAGCCTGGGCGACAGTGCAAGATCCTGTCTTCAAAAAAAAAAAAAAATTCAAGTTTATTTGGCATGGCTACGAAGGGGCCTCTCATGTCCCTTCTCCACAACTGCTTCAGAGTTTTAGAATGAGGAGGAAAAAAAAGCCCTTGCCGTGTATTCTCATCCAGAGTAATTTACCAATACTGTCTTTTTTTACTGTCTTTTTTCCACCTCAGTTGGCCCCTAAATCCCCACCCCATTCCGTCACAGCCTGTCTTGGCCCACCTCGACACCTGGGCTGAGTTAGCTCCCTGGCTGGAAAAGGTCACACTGGGCTCGAAATGAGGCACATGGGTTTCCCCATCTTTAGCAGGCCTGATGCCATGGAGGTATGTGCTGCAACTCCTTCTAAATGGGACAAGAAAAGACAGTGAATGGCCCAGATCAGGCTGGGTAAGTAAAGGCTCAAAAGCCAGAGACAAGAGAAGAAAAGAGAGAGGAGGGGACTAGTGTTTTGCTAGAGAATTTCCCTCCAGGATTCTGGGATAATTGGGCCACTTCACTGCTTTCAAAATTGGTGTGATCCTTAAAAGTGCTTCAGTGGGTCTGAAGCCACTCCTCTCCCCACTTAGGATTCTTGAGAAAGGGACAGAGAATTCCTCAAATCGACCTCCCCTTTCTCTTTCCCACAGATCCTAATGGGACCATACTTCCTATATTCTCAGCCACCAGCGGGTGGGCATTTTGCTAATCCAGGCAGAAAGGATGTGCTTCAGCTCTGTGGGCTTTAGGGCCTCATCCTCACGCATAAGCCTCTTAGTCAGGCTGGAAACCTTTCCAATTACCTATGGTCCCTGCTAAGTTCTTCCAATTCTATACTGTCTTCTAATTGTTGAGGTCCCCAATTCAGAGCCAAGAAATGCATATAACCTAATGTCATTGGTTAGTAGGGATGACCAGGAAGGTCCCTTCTAAGGCACTCAAAGAGGTCTTCCTCCCTCCCGAAGTTGTAGAGAATTGTCAAGTGAAGTCTGGAGATGAGAAGAGCAATTTCAGACACTATCAGTGAGATGTAAAGTGGTATCTTTTTTGGAAAGCATTTTGGCAACATGAATCCCGAACCTGGAATATGTCAATTATTTCATTTCCAGGACTACCTCACAAGTTAAAAATCAGAGATTCAGACAATGATTTTAGTACAAAGATGTTAATTATCACACTATTTACAAAAGTAAAAATTGATGATGACTTGTAGGCTAGTAGTAGGCTAACCACGGGAGTATGGATAGGTAAACAATGTTATAGCCAAACCATGGACTATTGCCATGGTGACATTAAAAAGGTTATTTACTTGATTGTTTCAGACAGGGTCTCACTCTGTTGCCCAGGCTAGAGTGCAGTGGCACAATCATAGCTCACTGCAGCCTCCATGTCCTGGCTCGAGTGATCCTCCCACATCAGCCTCCCAGAGTGCTGGAATTATAGGAATTGTATCTGTTTTTTATTACATGGAATGGTGTTAACTGAAAAAGGCAGGATATAACACAATCATAAAATATCGCACTTAGATAAATGCAATATCCATCCCTAGGTATACAAAAATAAGACTGAAAGAATATACAAAATACCTCCAGATGTTTACAGAGATGAGAAAAAAAGAGAATACACAAAATATAGATTTGAATATAGAATTTATTTTTCTTTTAAACAGATGACCCCACAGAAAGCTTCTGTTATGGGATTTTGGGTGACTCATTTGCTCTTTTCATTTTCGTGTTTGTTTTTTTTTTGAGATGGACTTTCGATCTTGTTACCCAGGCTGGAGTGCAATGGCGCGATCTCAGCTCACTAAAACCTCTGCCTCTTGGGTTCAAGCAATTCTCCTGCTTCAGTCTCCCAAGTAGCTGGAATTACAGGCGCATGCTACCATGCCCTGCTAATTTTTCTGCATTTTTAGGAGAGACAGGTTTTCGCCATGTTGGCCAGGCTGGTCTTACACTCCCGACCTCAGATGATCTGCCCGCCTTGGCCTCCCAAAGTGCTGGGATTACAGACATGAGCCACCATGCTTGGCCTTCTCTTTCATTTTCTAAGTTTTTTACTTTCCTGTATTAGGAAATTTTAAAATAATCTTAAGGATGACTGCCACATGCCAGCCATAATGGAGGATGGTCTTTCTTCTACCCTAGACATTTCACACTGCACAGGCCTCACTTGGATCTGACATCTTCCTTTCCGCACTGTGCAGATCCCCTCAGTATATGCAGAGAACAGAAAATCACTTTGCTGCCAGTGGAAGGTAGACAGAAGCTACATTTACTGGGGAAGAAAATACCCTTGCTGTCAAACCATGGCCTGAAAATAAAGGCCCTGAATTATTTCCACCTATCCCCACTCGATGGCTGCAGAAAATGCTGAGGGTGCTTGCATATGAGGCCATAAAGTTGTAAAGGATGCCTTCCAGCCCCCATTTGGTTTGTTTTGGTGAGAGCTGGGGCCTCTGTGATGGGCAAGCATCAAAACCCATGATCACAGCCATTGGTACTGCTTTCAAAAGCATAGCACCCACCCTAACGCCCTGATAAAGGATTTGTCCAGTAGTCTGGGCGTCAGGATTCCTGGGCTCTAGGCCCCACAGGTGATTCACAGCTAGCCCCAGGCTGTGCCTCCTGGCCTCAGTTTCCCTGGCTTGCTCTATTGGTACTTCCTGCCTACTCTGTGGGGTGTTAATAGGGGTGAGGTGCTTTGAACTTCAGATGAAAGAGGCTGGGAAGCAGCACCCAGTTATTATCCCCTATAGAGCCAGGCGTGGGAGCTGAGGTTGCTTTCATACTGTTCCAGTCACAGTAGCCTCCTCATATCCCCTCATTCATCTGCCTTTGGCTCTGGCTGTCACAACCAGAAAGCAAAGCACAGTCAGTCCTATTTCAATGCTGTTTCAGAACAGATGTCCCTAAATGAATGTGCCAACTGCACAAACCACTGGTGAACTATCTATGATTTAGTAATACTTTATAGGTGCCTAATTTCTTTCTCCTGATCGGCTGCAAAACCTGTGGGACAAGGACTGTGACTTCAAACCAATAAATATACCAAAGGAGGGATACTCACAATTTAGTCAGCAAAACAGCTTATGAGAGAGCCAGGCTGACCAAAGTTCAAACTTCTCATCTTTCTGCTTCTTCACTGTAACATGGGTAATGGCTTATTAATTCTCCCCATCTTGTCTATCTCTAATGAGGATTACGTGTGGAAGCACTCTAAAATACCAAGCACTTCATGTGTGTTAAAAAGTCCAAATGTGGCCAGGTGCGGTGGCTCACACCTGTAATCCCAGCACTTTGGGAGGCCAAGGCTGGTAGATCACGAGGTCAGTAGTTCAAGACCAGCCTGAACAACATGGTGAAACCCCGACACTACTAAAAATACAAAAATTAGCCAGGCGTGTTGGCGGGCACCTGTAATTCCAGCTACTCGGGAGGCTGAGGCAGAGAATTGCTTGAACCTGGGAAGCAGAGGTTGCAGTGAGCCAAGATTGCGCCACTGGACTCCAGCCTGGGCAACAGAGAGAGACTTTATCTCAAAAAAAAAAAAAAAAGTCCAAATGTATGCAAATAAAACTTGGCATAACAGTCTTGCCCAGGGCATCAGTCCTGCCCCTTCTACCACCAGGTTACAACTGCAAAAAGTAAGGCTGGGGTGCCACCTACTGGTTGAAAAATATATGAACTGCATCCAGCCAGTTGCAAGAAGAGCAAAGAAAAAACTTCAAGCCCTCTTAATTTTTGCCACACTCTCATAGGAACTGCCATATTATATATTAATATTTTTCTTTACACAACTTATATATTTTTTTGAGATGGAGTCTCGCTGTGTCGCCCAGGTTGGAATGTAATGGCACAATCTTGGCTCACTGCAACCTCTGCCTCCCGGGTTCAAGCAATTCTTCTCCCTGAGCCTCCCTAGTAGCTGGGATTATAGGCATGCAACACCATGCCCAGCTAATTTTTGTGTTTTAGTAGAGAGGGGTTTCACCATGTTGGCCAGGCTGGTCTCGAACTCCTGACCTCAGGTGATCCGCCCACATCAGCCTTCCAATGTGCTGGGCTTACAGGCATGAGTCAACGTGCCCAGCCTTGTATTTCATTTTTGAAGCAAACCTTTTTTTTTTGAGACAAAGTCTCACTCTGTCACCAGGCTGGAGTGCAGTGGCACAATCTCAGTTCACTGTAACCTCCGACTCCTGGGTTCAAACAATTCTCCTGCCTCAGCCTCCCAAGTAGCTAGAACTACAGGCATGCACCACCATGCCCAGCTAATTTTTACATTTTTTTGGTAGAGACAGGGTTTCACCATGTTGGCCAGGACATGGTCTTGATCTCTTGACCTTGTGATCTGCTGGCTTCGGCCTCCCAAGGTGCTGGGATTACAGGCATGAGACACCGTGCCCGGCCTTGAAGTAAACTTTTAACCACTACTGTAAATAGAAAACTAGTCAACACTTGTCAAAAATAGAATAAAGCCGTAAAACAAATAAAATGAATATAAAACATTAATAAAGGTCTAGCCAGGAATTGTTGCCTGTGAAAGATGAGTTTGAGGCTCTGTTAAAACTGAAAATACTGGGACACAGTGGCTCACACCTGTAGTCCCAGTTACTCAGGCGTCTCAGGTGGGAGGACTGCTTGAGCCTAGGAGTTTGAGTCCAGCCTGGGCCATATAGTGAGACCTCATTTTTTTTTTTTTTTTTTT
>NW_012102365.1:1357368-1360944 GCF_000951045.1 Mandrillus leucophaeus
TTAACCAGGATGGTCTCGATCTCCTGACCTCGTGATCCGCCCGCCTCGGCCTCCCAAAGTGCTGGGATTACAGGCGTGAGCCACCGCGCCCAGCCAAGACCTCATCTTTTTAAATAACAAACAAACCTGAGAACCAAAAACTGAAGATTAATAATAACACCTGACTAGAGACTGAATGTCAATCCTATGTGACTGAATGTGAATTATATGCTTTGGGGAAATACTGATTATTCCAAGGGAAGGTGACTTGACACTCCCTCATTCTTCCCCAAACCCCTGGGCCCGGAAGACTGAAGAAGAGTTTGGAAGTCACAAAAAGTAGAATATAAACTCTTGTATTGCAGCACATTCCGTCACAGCCTGAGTAGGACCAGTGCTCGACTTTCTGGTGGCAGGGCCCAGAGCTCACAGACACCACTGACAGTATGGTAGGTGTTCTGCTTGGCGCCATGTCTGGCTTTTTGGCCAGAAGTCCTTTGCAGAGCTCAATATCCCCTTGCCAGCCCGCCAGCTCTCGCTGGGAGGACTTGCTCTTGGGTCTGCAGCCTGCTTCAGGAGGCTCCACTTTCCCCAGTGCTGGGTTATGCATCCTGCTCTCCAGGATCCACCTTGTTGCTATAGCTGCATGGCTTCCTGCTCCACTGACTGGTTCGAGGGTGCCAGGTACTTCTCCTGGATGCCCAGTGTGCTGAGGAGGGGTGCGTCAAGGCTGATAGCATAGGCAGAGGATGGGGAGCTGGTCTGGGCAGGATGTGACTTCCGCTGATGCCTACACTCCAACCATGTTCATCCCTCTCTTCCTCATAAATTATAGGGACCAATCAAGTATGAGAAGCCTCCAAAAACATCCAGACTCAAATGCTCCTCCTCTATATGCCTCTTCCACACACTGCTGCGGATCAAAGGACTGAAGAGCGCTAACCTTCCAATGTTGTGTTATGGTACATGCTCTGGAGCCAGACCAAGTGGGTTCAAATCCTGATGATGTCTGGGTCTGGGGTCTGACGAGGAGATGGAGGTTAGCCATGGCTAGGTTGGCTATGTTAGGACACCACGGCTGTTCTACTACCAAATGGCTCCAAAGGAAGAAACTGAGATTCTACACCCAGCAAAACCAAGGTTTGAACTGTTCTTCCAAAACATCCCGGGAGAGGGACCTTGGGCCTGTCGCCTCACTTATAAAAGGGCTTGAAATGAGAATTAAATGACCCTGCAATTAAAATACTTAGCCCACCAAATGATGTTCAAGTTACAGACCTTTTTCTTTTTTTTTTTTTTGTTGAGACGGAGTCTCGCTCTGTCACAAAGCTGGAGTGCAGTGGCACGATCTCGGCTCACTGCAAAAGCAACTCTCCTGCTTCAGCCTCCAGAGTAGCTGGGACTACAGGCACCCGCCACCACACCCAGCTAATTTTTGTATTTTTAGTAGAGATGGGGTTTCACCATGTTGGCCAGGATGGTCTCGATCTCCTGACCTCGTGATCTGCCCACCTCTGCCTCCCTAAGTGCTGGGATTACAGGCGTGAGCCACCGTGCCTGGCCCTTACAGACCTTTCTTTACTGTCTCTATGAATCCATCAACCAAAATCCATCTTACCCCTAGTCAGATTGACTCTCAACTGGTGCCCCTTCCCAGTGACTTTTCCACAGCAGATACTGCCTTATTTCTGTGCAAGCTGGCCCTGAAGATCACTGAGGATCAGTGAAATCCACCTTGCTTATCTCTGACCTAATGCCCACATTCCTGAGTAGGGCATACAAAGCCTCACCTCCTACCTGCCTACCTATCTGGCCCCACTGCTGCTCCCCTCTCTGAGTCCTTGCCCTGCTCACAAGTCATGTCATCCTACTTTTTTTTTTGAGATGGAGTCTCACTCTGTCACCCAGGCTGAAGTACTGTGGCGTCATCTTGGCTCACTGCAACCTCCACCTCCTGGGTTCAAGCGATTCTCCTGCCTCAGCCTCCCAAGTAGCTGGAACTACAGGCGTGCACTACCACACCCAGCTAATTTTTGTATTTTTTAAATAGAAACATGGTTTCACCATTTGGCCAGGTGATCTGGACTCAGGTGATCTGCCCCCACTTGGCCTCCCAAGGTGCTGGGATTACAAGCGTGAGCCACCATGCCCAGCCCCTACTTTTTGTCAAAAATAAATTTCTATACTTTAAAAAAAAAAAAAAAGAGAGAGATGGGGTCTCACCATGTTGCCCAGTCTGGTCTCAAACTCCTGGCCTTGAGCAATCCTCCCACCTTTTAACTCCCAACATGTTGGAATTACAGGCATGAAGCCATTACACTTGGCCCATGCCATCTTACTTGCAACCCTCAAAACCTGTCTCAACTTTGAACCTCTATGCCTTTGCATATACTGTTCTCTTTAACTTGAATTCCCTTTCCTTCTTCATTAGACTGGCTAACCCTCACCTTGAAATGATGCAACTCACGTGCCACGACTCCATAAAACTTTCCTTACCCACCTACCCTTCAGCAGAGCTGACTGCTCCCTTCTTTGTATCAGTTCCTACTCTCTTATAGCGAGCTGCTGAATCTTTTTTTTTTTTTTTTTTTGAGACGGAGTCTTGCTCTGTCACCCAGGCTGGAGTGCAGTGGCACAGTCTCGGCTCACTGCAAGTTCCGCCTCCTGGGTTCATGCCATTCTCCTGCCTCAGCTTTCCAAGTAGCTGGGACTACAGGCACCCGCCATCACACCCAGCTAATTTTTTGTATTTTTAGTTGAGACAGGGTTTCACCGTGTGAGCCAGGATGGTCTCGATCTCCTGACCTTATGATCCGCCCACCTCAGCCTCCCAAAGTGCTGGGATTACAGGCGTGAGCCACCGCGCCCTGCTGAGAGCTGCTGAATCTTAAGTGGGTTAGGGTTGGGGCAGAATCTAAAATCAGCACAAATGTATATGGTTAAAAATACCCTTGAAAATTCCTCAAATTATTTGTTAAATGCAGCATACATGGTTTTGTGAATAGAATCCTTTATATATATGAATACATAAAGTAATGTACAGATGCTCCATGACTTATGATGGGGTTACATCCTGATAAACCCATCCCAAATCAAAAATATCTTAAGTCGAAAATGCATTTAATACACATAACCTACCACACATCAGTTTAGTCTCACCTACCTTCAATATTCTTAGAACACTTACGTTAGCCTGCATTTGGGCAAAATTATCTAACACAAAGCCTGTTTTATAATAAAAATATCTCATGTAATTTACTGAATGCTGTACTGAAAGTGAAAGAATGATTGATAGGTACCCAAAGTACAATTTCTACTGAATGCATACAGCTTTCACGCCATTGTAAAGTTGAACCATCTTAAGTTGGGAACCATGTGCACGGTGTACAAAATATTACAACACTATTTAAATTGCTCCTCCCAGCCTAGGCTGCATGGTGAAACCCCATCTCTACTGGAAAAAAAAAAAAAAAAAAAAAAAAAGGCGAGGCGTGCTGGCTCACACCTGTGGCTCACCCAGCACTCTGGGAGGCCGAGGTTGAGGCCGAGGCGTCTCAAAGAGACAGAGTCTCACTCTGTCGCCCAGGCTGGAGTGCA
>NW_012102365.1:1360994-1363540 GCF_000951045.1 Mandrillus leucophaeus
AAAGGCGAGGCGTGCTGGCTCACACCTGTGGCTCACCCAGCACTTTGGGAGGCCGAGGTTGAGGCCGAGGCGTCTCAAAGAGACAGAGTCTCACTCTGTCGCCCAGGCTGGAGTGCAGTGGCATGATCTCGGCTCACTGCAAGTTTCATCTCCTGGGTTCACACCACTCTCCTGTCTCGGCCTCCCCAGCAGCTGGGACTACAGGTGCATGCTGCCACACCCGGCTAATTTTTTGTATTTTTAGTAGAGACGGATTTCACCTTGTTAGCCAGGATGGTCTTGATCTCCTGACCTTGTGATCCGCCCGCCTCAGCCTCCCAAAGTGCTCGGATTACAGGCGTGAGCCACCGCGCTCGGTCAAAAGTCCATCTTAAATTTAAAAAACAAAAAATTGCTCCTCCCCTCCCTTGCTGAGCACATGCAGTCCAATTGGCCTACATTAACTGCAGGTGTGACATAGCTCCTTAGTACCTTCACCAGAGACTGCACACTCTACCACCATTATTTGTAAGTCATTCATCCAACCCCCGCCCCATGAGCTTTGTTTCCCACATATGGCTTGACACAGATCAGTGTTGGCTGGAATTCTTTTCCTCTGTACCCTAAGACTCTGAGTCCCCCTTGTCTCCAGCATGCTGCGTAGATGCTGAATCTGTGACAGCATCAGTCTACAGGGCCTGGACTTTCCTGTCCTGTTTCACCATGGCCTCTGTGACCTGATGGACACTTCTTGGCTCCAGCCTCACTAGTCACTAACCAAGCTCCAAAGTCTGGCTACCTCTTGGATAGCTCTGGATGTCCTATGGACCCCTGAACACAGCACATCTGCCAGCTCTTGTCCCTTTTATCCATGTGAAAAACCTGCCCCCTCCTCCTTTTCCTGCCTCAGTGATTAGTAAAACCACCCATGCACTGTCTAAGCCAGAGATGTGGGAAGCTAAATTCTGCTCCAGCTCCATCTACCCATTCAGTCACTGACTCTTATAGTCTATCTCCTTAGTATTTTTCCATTCCACACCTTTCTATTCTCACTACAAATTTTTCATCCCTTCTCATCTAACAAGACTGTAAAACTCTTCTGCCCCCAATCACATCCTTAAATGCATTTTCCACAATTGCAGGGGCTTTCCTGAAATGTACATGTGATCGTGTCATACCCTGTTCAACAGTACTGCTTGAATAGTGGCTCCCACTGCCCACTCATGAACTGAAGTCCACATTCCTTAGTAGGGCACTCAGGCCCCTCCCTCGGCAGCCCTGCCTGCACCCCTGCAAAGTCCTTTCCTCTTCACATGCACCACACCAGGCAACTGGACCTCCTGCATCTCTCCCAAATTACCAATGCCCTCTGATTTCTGGACCTCTGTATTTGTTGCTCCTACTGCTCAATATCATCCATTGTCCTCAGTACAACCAACTCTGAAGCCAAGGGACCACCTTTGCACATGAGAGACAGTCATCAGGAAGCCCAACTGATCAATATGAATCAGTCATCCACAGGTGGGTGCAGTGGCTCACGTCTGTAATCCTAGCACTTTGGGAAGCTGAGGTGGGGTGGATCACCTGAGGTCAGGAGTTCCAGATCAGCCTGGCCAACATGGTGAAACCCCGTCTCTACTAAAAATACAAAAATTAGCTGGGCACAGTGGCACATGCCTGTAATCCCAGCTACTCGGGAAGCTGAGGCAGAAGAATCGCTTGAACCTGGGAGGCAGAGGTTACAGTGAGCCAAGACTGCGACATTGTGCAATCCAGCGTGGGCAACAAGAGGGAAACTCCCTCTCAAAAAAAAAAAAAAAGGTCACCCAGAAGGATGATGACTGCACCTCCTGTGGCCATTCCTGAGCCCCATGTCTCACCCTCTCCGCTATGGCCAGGAAGCTGGCAAGGATACGAAGAGAAATGGAAGTCGGCTCCCATTGCGGCAGACATCATGGCCTCTAGGCTTCGCTGCTCTTGGGCTCCGAAACAGTATCCATTGGCTTTATCTACAGCCTGCAGGACTCGCTGGATGCTCTCCTTGTCCTGAGCAGGGAGGAGAGAAACAGCTTTGTGAGTGAAACAGAAGTGTGTAAAACTGCTTGCAATCTCTAAATACACCTTCCTCCATCTTGCCTCTGTATGTGTAGCTTTCTTGGCCTGGAGTAGTTCTACATGTCCCCAAAGGCTGGATAAATACCATGTTTTCTGACCACCAACTCACTCAGATTAGAACAGATAAGCTCCCCTATGCACATCCATAGTCCCCTGGGTTTACATCTATTGTACATGCAATAAATGCCTATTAACTCACCTGCCTCCCCTACTAAACTAAGCACCTCTTAGGGCCAGATCATCTGTCGCAGTATTCCCAGTGCCTGGCACAGTACTTCTCTTAAGCAGATATCCAATAAATATGCATGTTTTAAATCTATAACTGGGCCAGGCGCAGTGGTTCACGCCTGTAAAGCCCAGCACTTTGGGAGGCTGAGGCAGGTGGATCACTTGAGGTCAGGAGTTTGAGACCAGCCTGGCCAACATGGTGAAACCCTGTCTCTACTAAAAAT
>NW_012102365.1:1363590-1370153 GCF_000951045.1 Mandrillus leucophaeus
AAATTACCATGCAAGTAACTCAGAAAGGGCCGTTCAAGATAGAGGAAATTGGCCGTGCACCGGTGGCTCACAATCTGTAATCCCAGCAATTTGGGAGGCTGAGGCAGGTGGATCACTTGAGGTCAGGAGTTTGAGACCAGCCTGGCCAACATGGTGAAACCCTGTCTCTACTAAAAATACAAAAATTAGCTGGGCATGATGACAGATGCCTGTAATCCCAGTCACTTGTGAGGGTGAGGCAGGAGAATCGGTTGAACCCAGGAGGCGGAGGTTGCAGTGAGTTAAGATCACACCACTGCACTCCATCCTGGGCGACAGAGTGAGATTTCCGTCACACACACAAAAAAAACTATAACTGTTTCCTCATCCATATACAGTAATAAAAACAGTCTATATATCACATGGTGGGAAGGACAAACCAAAATTACATATGTCTAGTCCTTAGCAAAGTGCCCAGCACAGAAAGCCATAAATAAGAGGTAATTGTTATGATTGATATTATAGAGCTCATCTCCTCATATAAGCGTGGCATTAGAAGTGAGGAGACAAGTTAGCTCAAGTTCACCCACTGCAGAAAGGAATCTAACATGTACCTGCGTCTCCCAGGTTATCTCTGCAGGGTAAAGGTGAGAGGCACAGGGGTTGGGTACCACTTTGCAAAGTCAACAGACAGTTGCCCAGTTGAATGGGCTTAAGAGACTTGTCCCTGGTCCTGGTCAAGTTTCTTGCTGATGACTTTCTGAACTCACCCATTTTCACACTGAGGAGGGAACATGTGAAGAGAGGATCCAGCAAAATAGAATAGACAGGCAAAAGTTTGGTCCACTCTCTTTACTGGAATTCTGCCCCTACAGCAGCCCCTGGTCCTGAAACTAAGATTACTCAGTGATAGTCAACCCAGGGCAAAGACCATTGTTTAAGCCCTCAAAGCATCCTGTGCTTTTGGCTTGGTGAATCCCAGGCACTGTCAGAGTCCTGTCTTAGCCCCCAGTACCTGGATGTTCAGAGGGATAAAGGACACCAGGCTATAGTCTTCGATGAGTTGCACTAGCTTCTCATTGAGCTGGCGGTAGTGGCGGAAGAAAGGGTCAGAAGCCAGGTGGTCAAGCAGGTAGGAGAGGTCCAGAACCTCTGTGTAGTAGTCCAGGTTGAAGGCTAAAGAGAGAAAACTGTGTTCAGGAACAACCAGTATCAGGCTAAAGACCTGAGGACGAGGTTCGTTTTTCTTTTTTTCCTTTGTGTATTTATGCACTCAAGTATTACTTGACACAGTAAAATGAAGTTACTAAGAAAAAAAGCTTTTGGTTTTACCCTGCTGGCTGTGCTATTTACTAGCTATATAGGCAGGTACCTATTTCATAGCACTGTTATGAAGATTAAATGCTATAAACCCCAGTGTCTGGTACAGAGAAGTGCTTGATCAACAACTGCAAACAGGCTGGGCTCAGTGGCTCACGCCTGTAATCCCAGCACTTTGGGAGGCCGAGGTGGATGATCACCTGAGGTCAGGAGTTCAAGACCAGCCAATATGGTGAAACTCCATCTCTACTAAAAATACAAAATTAGACGGACCTGGTGGCACATGCCTGTAATCCCAGCTACTCGGGAGGCTGAGACAGGAGAATCACTTGAATCTGGGAGGCAGAGGATGCAGTGAGCCGAGATTGCACCATTGCACTCCAGCCTGGGCAACAGGAGCGAAACTGTCTCAAAAATAAATAAATAAATAAAGTTGCAAATAATGATATCAAACATGGACCAAGAACTGTGTATGGCTGAACTCACCTCACAGAGCTCAGAGTCAGGTCATACCCTCAGGACCTGGCATGTACACTGCAAAGACTCTGTAAATGGTTAAACTGAATAAATGCTACGTTCTAGCAGGGTAGCCTCCTGGGTATATCACTTTCCTTTTCTGAGCCAGTTATTTCTTAATGTAAAATAAGGACTAGATGATGCTGAGGTCCCTGATTCGGTTTTATAAATCATTTCCCACTAAAAGAAGTAAGTTGCACCTCCCCCTAGTGGCCTGTTTTTGCCCAGAAAACTTAAGTATCTAGGCTCCTTGGCAGATCTATCCTAAAGTGAGCTGAGGACTCTACATCACTCTATGTCCAGACTAGAAGCTAGCTGGCTCCCTGGACAAGGTCCTGACACCTCCCTTTCCTCCCTACTGCTTATGTGCTGGTCATTTTATCTGTCTTCTCTAGGTTCCTTTGTGGCTAGAGATGCTATTTAGGGAACAATGTCCCCAGTTCAGGAGAGTGCTAATTTTTTTTTTTTTTTTTGAGACGGGGTCTCACTGTCACCCAGGCTGGATTGTAATGGCGTGATCTCAGCTCACTGCAAGCTCCGCCTCCCGGGTTCACACCATTCTCCTGCCTCAGCCTCCTGAGTAGCTGGGACTACAGGCGCCTGCCACCACGTCCAGCTAATTTTTTTTTTTTTTTTTTGAGACGGAGTCTCGCTCTGTCGCCCAGGCTAGAGTGCAGTGGCGCGATCTCAGCTCACTGCAAGCTCCGCCTCCCGGGTTCACACCATTCTCCTGCCTCAGCCTCCTGAGTAGCTGGGACTACAGGCGCCTGCCACCACGTCCAGCTAATTTTTTTTTTTTTTTTTGAGACAGAGTCTCGCACTGCAGCCCAGGCTAGAGTGCAGTGGCGCAATCTCGGCTCACTGCAAGCTCCGCCTCCCGGGTTCACGCCATTCTCCTATCTCAGCCTCCCGAGTAGCTGGGACTACAGGCGCCCGCCACCACGTCCGGCTAATTTTTTGTATTTTTAGTAGAGACGGGGTTTCACCGTGTTAGCCAGGATGGTCTCGATCTCCTCACCTCGTGATCCTCCCGCTTTGGCCTTCCAAAGTGCTGGGATTACAGGCGTTAGCCACCGCGCCCGGCCTGTTATTTTTAGTAGAGACGGGGTTTCACCATGTTAGCCAGGATGGTCTCAATCTCCTGACCTCATGATCTGCCCGCCTCAGCCTCCCAAAGTGCTGGGATTACAGACGTGAGCCACCACGCCCGGTCGAGAGTACTAATTTGTCAAGAAAAAAAAACTGGCCACTGGGACTCCAGCCAACTCCCCTCATACCAGCCCGCTTCAATCTTCCCTATTTTGTCCCTGGCCTCCCACCCCTTCTCTGTCTCTCTGCCATGTGAGAATATAGCCTCCTTCTGTGAGGACAGAAGGAGGCTGTCTAGGAGCCAGGAAGCAGGCTCTCACCACACACCAGATCTGCTTGTATCTTGATCTTGGACTTACCAGCCTCCAGAACTGTGAGAAATAAATATTTATTGGCTAAGCCATCTGGTCTATGGTATTTCTGTGATGGCAGCACAAACTGACTAAGACAAGGCCTTTATCCCTACTGGTGCCTCTGCATAGAACAGTCCTCCCTTGGCTGGCTCCTTCTCACCATTCACGTCTCAGCTCAGATGCCACTGCCTCAGAGCAGAAGTGAGAAACTGAGGTCCAGAGAGATGAACTGACTTACCCAGATCACACGGTGATTCAGTGGCAGAGCCAGAATTTAAACTCATGCCTGTTTTACTCCACTCACCTCACTCCCAAATATTCACTGTCGTATCACTTTAATTCCTTTGTAATACCTAACACCATCTGTAGCTCTCTCGTCTCCAAAATCTACACAACAGTATCTAGCACAGAGTGGCACAAAATAAATTGGCAGGAGTCAGAACCTGCCTGTGGCTACTATCAGCAGACCACACAAGTCACCAGAGGCAGCTACCTTCAGCTGAGATGTCTGCTTCATTCTAGCTCAGCTGCTGCCCTGCTCTTCACCTGGAACAGAAGCTCTTACCCAGCTTCCCATAATGCTCAATGAGGTCCATCTTGGAAAGGAGGTTGATGTGGGGCAGCTCCACGTGCAGCATGGTGGCCAGGGAGGTACACAGTACTGAAATAAACTTGGCAGGGTCTGTGCAGTAGTGAGAATCCACCAGGTGGACGGCAGTCAGCTGGGAGGGAAGAGACAGGGTCAGAGTCGCCTGGAGAAACAGGAATCAGCATTCTCTCATGATAATGAGGGCTTGAGAACAGAGGGGAAGCTTTCCCCATTAGTCTCCTTCTGCCTCTGTTTCTTTCTAATAACTACCCTCGTTTCCTTCTCCCAGGAAATAGGCTTTTTTTTTTTCCTTACAAGATGTCTTGCACTGAGCCTCCCAGTGGGCAAGGGGTTTAAATCCCATGGCATCTGACTCCACTCTTTCATTTACTTTTGCCTACCAATTTACAACAATCTCCATGCCACTTTCTACATTAACCCCTTCCATACTTCTGAAATCGCCAAGTTGGCTACTAACACCCATTTTACACGTGAGTAAACTGAGGTTCAGACTGATGAACTGACTTATCAACACCACACAGCGAGTCAGTAGCAGAGCCAGATTTTGAACTCATGCCTGTTTTACTCCAAAGCAACTCAGCCCCTACCTCCCTGTGTGACATGGGGGTGTGGCGTCTGTCCTCCTTGTCTCAGTTACTCCATCCGCAAAATGGTCCTCCCCGCCCTGAGACTCACCCTGAGGTCCCACTGCGCCATTTGGGAGAAGATGCTGCGCAGGGCGCCGTGATGCGTGCAGAGCTCCACCTGTCCTGGGCAGTCGAAGAGGAAGTAGTGGCCGCGGAGGGGGTCCAGCTTGGCACGCAGCCAGTCCAGGTTGGCTTCCAGGTACTCCATGCAGTACAGCAGTCCGCCGTTGGGACCCAGGCGCAGCGCGTCCATCACGTCGCCCAGCCCCACCAGTTCGCCTACGTCCACGGCACACTCATACGGCAGCCCCTCGTTGGCCGGGTCCAGGTTCACCACGGCCACGCGCCGGCCCAGCGCGCGCAGGAACTCACTCATGCCCAGACAGTACGTGGTCTTCCCTGAGCCCGGAGGGCCGATCACCGCCTGCCCGAAGGCCGTGGTCGGAGCGGCCCCCGCCATGGGCGGCCCACGGCTCGGAGCAGGTCAGCTCAGAGGGAAAACGGGGCGAGCAGCCGCGCCGGAGACGAGACTGAGGGCGACGGACCCAGGACGTATACTTCGTTGGCGGCCAGCGTCACTCGCCTCAGGCGGAACAGCGGGGACACCGCCGCCAACGGGCCGGTACTAACTAGACTAACTTGACTTCCGGACAGCGTCGGAAGCCGCGGGCCAAGGAGAGGAAGTCCCGCCCTCAGGGCGGGGCGTAGCTCGACGCCGAGGGGAGGGCGGCGCAGCCGCGTTTTTCTCGCGGGGAATGGGTCGAATGTGGGGTCTTTGCGGGAAAATCTCTCTCGGAATTTCCCTGACCTTCCTTCAGACTCGAATTAGAAAAGAAAGGGAGCTCCAGTAGTAAACGTCTTTATTCTTCCGTGACGTCGCACACCCAAGCCACTTCCCGCGGACTCTGCTGCAGTCCCACCTAGTGAGGCGGTGAAGGGCCCGCCCAAGGCCGGCTCTTCCAAGCTCACAAATCCTCTCCTCGTCCAGGTCCCTTTCCCCCACTTTCTGGCCTTCGTCGGGACACCTTCAGAGTCCCCAAGGAAGGCTGTGCTGATAGCCTCACTCAATCCAGCTTTTCAAGATTCTGCAGGAGGCAAAGGGCAAGCCCAGAGACTAGGGTTAGACCCCAAAGACAATCGGTCGTTACCCCTGATATCCAAGGGGAGGGGACGGGAGGGGGCTTTTTGTAAAAATGCCCGAGGTAGAGAACCGGCAGGCAGGCAGGCTCAGAGCAAAGCACCCTGAACCAGCCACGAAGACTGCTGCTCCCAGACTCCTTTCTGCTTCAGTGGTAGATGAGGCCGGGGCAGAGGGTTCTCATCATGTAGCTATGAGATTCTGACCAATGAAGCCCCCAACGTGGTCAATCAGGCAATGAGGGGCTGTCTGAAGCACAACTGGAACCCCTCACAAAGGCCATGTCTGTCCGAAACTTCATGCTGGTGGGTGGCTGGCGGCGGAGCAGTGACTCCGTCTGGTCCTGGGGTAGAGGCTCATCATAGATGGTGGAGATGAGCCCCAGGCCATTTCTACGGGGCCTCTTCAGTTGCCCAAATGGCTGCAGCTTCTCTCCATGGTACCTGGATAAAAACGGGCTCTCAGTGAGAAGGGTGCTCTCAAATTCCAGTTAAAGGGGTTGGGAGAGGACGGGGAAGTAGCTGCTACGTCTGGTTTGTCCAAAGACAGAGGCATTAAATATGGGTCTTTGCTCTCCAGCCCTCTTATCTATCCATTGACAGTGCCAGTAAGAAGGGACCTCAGATAAAATTATCATTCTGTCACTACAGACTTCCTAATAGTAACCATCAAGTCCAAACTCCTCCAACAAAGGGTATGAATGATCTTGTTAAGCCTTAGGGCTCAGTCTTTAAAATTTAAAAAAAAAAAAGCTTTATTTATTTATTTATTTTTGAGACGGGGTCTCACTGTCACCCAGGCTGGATTGTAATGGCGTGATCTCAGCTCACTGCAACCTCCACCTCCTGGGTTCAAGTGATTCTTCTGCCCCCAGAGTAGCTGGGACTACAGGCACATGCCACTATGCCCAGCTAATTTTTTTTTTTTTTTTT
>NW_012102365.1:1370818-1375183 GCF_000951045.1 Mandrillus leucophaeus
GCTCTCCAACTCCTGACCTCAAATGATCCGCCCACCTCAGCCTCCCCAAAGTGTTGTGATTACAGGCGTGAGCCACCACGCCTGGGCTTTTTTTTTTTTTTTTTTAAATAGAGACAGTCTCACATGTTGCCCAGGCTGGTTTCAAACTGGGCTCAAGGAATCCTACTACTTCAGCCTCCCAAAGTGTTAGGATTACAGGCTTGAGCCACCGCACCTGGCCCAGATTCACTTTTTCCTCTTAACTCTGTTTTGAAGTTCATCCTGCAAGAGTACTCAGCACCCATGCCAAAACCAGTGGGAAGAGGGAAACCAGGGCATAGCTGAACGGCTTGGGCCCCCAGGGAAATCCCTCAGCCACACTTACCCCAATCCACGCTTGCATCTGGGGTGTTGGCCATCACCATCCAGGGCCTCAGGCACCCCTGAACACCTGCTGCCCAGGCCCTGGCCCTCAGCCCAGCCCTGCCGCTCCATCACCTTCCGCCCAATGCCCTGCAAAGTGAAGGGATAAGATTCAAGAAATTGGGCTCCTGCTGGGAGCAGGCGGAATGGGGATGGAAGAAGGAAAAGAGAGGGGTCCATGGGATGGGCACAGTGCTCACCTTGGTGTGGCGCTCAAAGGTGCCCACCTGGCGTTCGATCACAGAGCCATCTTCCTGCCCATCTCGGAGTCTCTGTTCCAGACGCATTTGGACAGAGTCTCGGGCATCCTTGTCTCCACCATCTGAGGAACCAGAGCTCAGTTTATGGAAGCATCCCTCTCAAAGAAGGGGGAAGAATCAGGTTTCTAGGACCCCCTCATAAGATTGACTTATTCATTTTAATGGTGTTCTGTATCTCTCTCATTAGACTGGGAGCTCCCCAAGAGTAGGAACCATGGTTCTCCCCAATCATACAGATGAGAAGATTGTGGTACAGAAAAGTAACAGAGTCAACAAATGACAGAGAGAGGATTAGAACCCAGGTCTTCTCCCCTCCCCCACTTGGCTATTTCCCCCACCCAGGTCCTTTTCTCTTCTAAAATCTAAACCTTACTAGAGCCTGAGTTCCTGACCAGCCACCTACCAGGGCCTGACCATCAGACCCAGAGCCCCTGAGGGCTATCTGTCCCTCGTCCTCCTCCAAGAAAGGAAGGCTCTGTCCAAAACTAGCACTTAATGTACACAACCAAAGATGTTTTAAGAGGAACCCTCTCAGTGGGCTACCCCAAGGAAATGGTTCCCTGTCTCAGCCTTTGCTAGCTCTGGCAAAGTGTCACTGCAAGGCCAGGGCACCCGTTTCACCTCCCAGTATTGATATTCCTTGCCCAGTACCTCTGTCATAGTACACGCTCATGTCCACATCCCAGTCATCGGCTGTCTGTTCATCAAAATCTGCAGGGATAGAAAAGCATCCAACACAGTGCAATAAGGACTCTCAGTTCTATTAAGAGGTAAACCTAGAGTTGTTTGGCTTTTTTGTTTTGTTTTGTTTTTTTGAGACGGAGTCTCGTTCTGTCGCCAGGCTGGACTGCAGTGGCGTGATCTTGGCTCACTGCAATCTCTGCCTCCCGGGTTCAAGAAATTCTCCTGCCTCAGCCTCCCAAGAAGCTGGGACTACAGGTGCGTGCTACCACACCCAGCTAATTTTTTTATTTTTTGTAGAGACAGGGTTTCACCATGTTGGCCAGGATGGTCTCGATCTTTTGACCTCGTGATCTGCCCACCTCAGCCTCTCAAAGTGCTGGGATTACAGGCATGAGCCACCGTGCCCGGCGGGGCATTTGTTTATTTTAGAGAAGGTCTCACTCTGTCCCCCAGGCTGGAGTAAAGTAGTGGGTTCATAGCTCACTGCAACCTTGAACTCCTGGGCTCAAGTGATCCTCCTGCCTCAGTCTCTCGAGTAGTTCGGACTATAGGCATGAGCCACTGCACCCAGTTTGTTTGTATTTTAAGATCCTTCCTCTGGGAGGGTTATTCAGAATTTGCAGGGGGCGGGGGGACATTTTCTCTCCATCTCACTGATCCCCACTCTTAAAAAGGATGATTGGTCTCTCATATACAATAAAGGTCAGCCTGTTCCCTAGCCTTTTGTTTGGGCTCACCACTAGGGAATCTACTGTGCAGAACAGGGAACCCCAAGAGAATGCAGCAGGGGTCACCCCTGCCTTTGCCTGGGTACCAGCATTACCTCCTTCTTCCTCCTGCCAGAACTGGGCATCGGTATAAAACACCAGGCCAGAGCCACCCTTCTCCCACTTGAGCTCAATCTCCTCCTCAAAGAGCTGTTCAGTGGTCCGCTCCTGCCCGGTCACGTCCTCATGCAGCGCTTCATGCCGTTCCCATTCCTCACCCCGGTCATCGTCCTAAAAGGCAGGGAGAAGTGATCTGCCTGAGCTTCCTGACCTCATGCCCAGAGGGAGGGAAGCGCAGGGCACAGGAGGCATGTGTGGCAAGCCTCAGCCCCATTCGTTCGAATTTCTCCAAGAAGCAGCACATATTTGCCCCCCGACCAACACATGTCTGTAGCCCCTGATAATTCTCAACATAGTTTGCTCCTGTCCCCACAAGCCTCACTCAGTTCTGTGCTTTTGGCCATGTTTTTCCCTGCCTGAAATACCCACTTTCCTCTCCCACACCCTTCTCTTCTCCACTTGGTTAAATCCTCCTCGTCCCTCAAGTCCTACAGCCTACATGAAGCCCCCCGAACTTAGGCCCACAGCTCTCCCACCAGTCTCTGAACTCTCAATGCTAATCAGTACACACTGGTTAGGCCTTTTTATGTGACATCACAAAGAAAGAATGGACGAGAACGCTTATTGTCTCTGGTGTGTCAGGCCCTTCCCATAGCTTAGCTCCTTTAATCATCACAACAACCCTGTGAGATAAGTACCATTATTCCCATTCTACAGATGACAAAACCTAGGTTCGGGGGAGTAAAAAGTTATTTGTTCAAAAGAGTACACTGAGGGAGCAGCAGAGCCAGTAATGCAAACCCAGGTGGCCACATCCAGTTGCAGTATCTCCAGATGCTGGTTCTTTCTTTTCAGGGAGATTTTAGGCTCTTTGAGGGCAGGAAATGGGTCTTAGAATGCCTTCGGAATCCTACACTAGCCCTTGGCTTGACTGGATTTGTGGAATGACAGAATGATTCCTGGCTTGAAATCCTGCAGGCCTTCACGTGCTGAAGAAAAGTCAGGATGGGGCCAGATGCAGTGGCTCACACCCGTAATTCCAGCACTTTGGGAGGCCAAGGTGGGAGGATCCCTTGAGCTCAGGGGATCAAGACCAGTTTAGGCAACAAGAGAAAACCCTATCTCTACAAAAAATACAAAAATTAGCCAAGTGTGGTGATGTGTGAGTGTAGTCCTAGCTACTGGGGAAGCTGAGGTGAGAGGATGGCTTGAGCCCAGGGACTTGGAGGCTGCAGAGAGCCGAGATTGCACCACTGCTCTCCAGCCAGGGCAACAGAACCACAGCCTGCTTCACAAAAAAAAAAAGGAAGGAAGGGGAGAGAAGAGGGGAGGGAGGGGAAGTCAGAATGGTACCACACTAAGGATGTGGTCCGGATATCTTAGCAATTTTGGCTGGGAGCTTTTTTGTTTGTTTGTTTTTTTGAGACGGAGTCTCGCTCTGTCACCCAGGCTGGAGTGCAGTGGCCAGATCTCAGCTCACTGCAAGCTCCGCCTCCCGGGTTTACACCATTCTCCTGCCTCAGCCTCTCAAGTAGCTGGGACTACAGGCGCCCGTCACCTCGCCCGGCTAGTTTTTTGTATTTTTTAGTAGAGACAGGGTTTCACCGTGTTAGCCAGGATGGTCTCGATCTCCTGACCTCGTGATCCACCCGTCTCGGCCTCCCAAAGTGCTGGGATTACAGGCTTGAGCCACCACGCCCGGCCCACCTTCCTGATTTTATGGATGTGCAACCAAGTCTGGGGAAAGGAACCAAAGAAATGTCTATGTCACTAATGAAGTGAAAGTGGAGGCTACTGTTCAATCTGCTGCCTTGAGGTCCGAAAATAGAGACGACTGCTCAGCCACATCATGACAGCACGCAGAGGTTAAGGAAGAAGCAAGAACTGGGCTCACATCCTAGCTTGACCTGTTTCCTGAGATGATCTTAGACAAGTCACTGCACATGTCTTGGTCAGCACATTTTCATCGCTGAAAATGAATTCACCTTATCTGGTCTTTCACATGGAAATTTTTTTTTTTCTCAGCTCACTGCAACCCCCACCTCCCGGGTTCAAATGATTCCATGCCCAGCTGGAAATAATTTTTAAGAGAAAAAATGGGCCGGGCGCGGTGGCTCAAGCCTGTAATCCCAGCACTTTGGGAGGCTGAGACGGGTGGATCACGAGGTCAGGAGATCAAGACCATCCTGGCT
>NW_012102365.1:1376183-1390868 GCF_000951045.1 Mandrillus leucophaeus
AAAAAATTAGCCGGCCGTGGTGGTGGGTGCCTGTAGTCCCAGCTACTCGGGAGGCTGAGGCAGGAGAATGGCTTGAACCCAGGAGGCGGAGCTTGCCGTGAGCAGAGACTGCACCACGACCGCACCCTTGTAACGGACAATTGAAAAGTGGTATTGTTAATGCCTTTGGCCTCTTTCAGCTGCCAGCAGAACAGGGTAGCACACTGTACTCACGTCATCTGAGTGAGACTCTTCTTCCTCTTCCTTCCTTGCTTCTTCCTCAGGCTCTCCACAGGGGCTGGCTGGTATATCTGCCAGGCAGGTTCCCTGGGGTATTTCCTCACCCTCTGCTGTATACACAAGCTCTTCCTGCTCCACAGTCTCTGCGTCCTCATACTCAAAAGGCACATTGCCGTAGCGCCGGGAGGAACCTGTCTTGGGGAACTGGAGCTGCAGCTGGGTGATGATCCGAGGGGGTAGGCGGCAGGCTCGGATCAACTCCAAAAAGACCCGCAGGGGAGTCCCCACATTCCCATTGGGCATCAGCACCGGTGGGTTCAGCTCTGGCAGCTGCTTCAGGTCAGCCAGGGTGAAGGCTTCATTCTCAGCCTTCCGACTCTGCATTTCCTTCCGGGTCTTGAAGGGAAAGGAGCCTAAACCTTGGGAAGGAGGGAGAATAGATCTTGAAACCCAGAAGCCTCCAGCAACACTTGAGCCAGAAATTGGCCAATGTTTAAATCTATTAGCCTTTCCCTAGTAAACAGACTTAGACAAAATAAAAATAAATAAATCCAGGCTGACACAGTGGCTCACGCTTGTGATCCCAGCACTTTGGGAGGCTGAGGCAGGAGGATTGCCTGAACTCAGGAGTTCAAGACCAGCCTGGGCAACATGGTGAGACCCTTATCTCTACAAAAAATAAAAAAGTTAGCTGGGAGTGGTGGTGCACCCTGTGATCCCAGCTCCTTGGGAGGCTGAGGCAGGAGGACTGCTTGAGCCTGGGAAGTGAGGCTGTAGTGAGCCGAGACCGCACCACTGCACTCCATCTCGGGTGACAGAGTATCCTGTCTCAAAAATAAATAAATAATAAAATAAATCCATTAGCCTAATGCTGTTCCTCCCTCTCAAACTTCTCCAGGCCCTTTCATCTCTCCCCAAGCAGAACTACAAAACTACCTAGCAGTTTCATGTCATTTCTCATCACCTTGGCTGGGCATACAAGTTTCTTCCAGCTCTCGCTCCTGAAGCCTTTTTTTTGTTTCTCTTTTTTTTTTTTGAGACAGATTCTCACTCTGTCACCCAGACTGGAGTATGCAGTTGTGCAATCTCAGCTCACTGCAACCTCCGTCTCCCGGGTTCAAGTGATTCTCGTGTTTCAGCCTCCCGAGTAGCTGGGATGACAGGCATGTGCCACCATGCCTGGCTGATTTTTGTATTTCTAGTACAGACAGGGTTATGCCATGTTGTCCAGGCTGGTCCTGGCCTCAAGCAATCCACCCATCTGATGACCTTTTGATTCTCAACTGTCACCAACTCCCACCTCCTGCTTCAGCCACACCAAACAATTTTTCTCCTAATTTCTTTTTTTCCTCCTTCTTCTTTTTTTTTTTTTTTTTGAGATGGGGTCTCGTTCTGTCACTCAGGCTGGAGTACAGTGGCACAATCTTGACTCACTGCAACCTCCATTTCCTGGGCTCAAGCGATCCCCCCACCTCAACCTCGCAAGTAGTTGGGACTACAGGCATGCGCCACCACAACTGGTTAATTTGTATTTTTGGTAGAGATGGAGTTTCACCATGTTGCCCAGGCTGGTATTGAACTCCTGAGCTCAAGAGATCCGCCTACGCACCTCCCAAAGTGCTGGGATTACAGGCACCAGCCACTGCAACCCGGCCCACAATGAACAATTTAGCATGCCCTGAAAGTTTCACAGACTTTCAAATCTGTGTCTTTGCAAATGCCATTTACCTTGAAACCCAGAAACACCATTCTCTCCTATTAACTCCTATTTATTTTTCAAGACCCAGATGGAAAGTCACATTTCATGATAAGTCTAGGAAGTCAGTTTCTCCCTTCTCTGTCATCTCACAGCACTTAGTGATAAACAGTATAGGCTCTGGAACAGACGCCTAGGTTTGTTGTAGCCCTGACACTAACTAACTCTGTAACCTCAGGCGAGTCACATAACTTCGCTTCCCTCAGTTTCTTCACCTATAAAATGGGAGAAACAATAGCTCCTATCTCATAGGACTGTTGTGAGGGGTAAGAAAACAAAAGGCTTAGAACAGTGCCTACTAAATACACAGAGTGCTCAGCGAATGCTAACAATTAGAATGACATCTCTGTGGCAATTACCTTTTTCCAAATCTCTTCCTTTGTGGATTCTGAGCACACACTATGTGCAACTGTTCTCTGCATACCCAGCTAGTCACACTAGGTCTAGCAAGAGAAGCATCTGTTGAATGTGTGAACTGGAGGGCTCTGACACTGTCCTGTTTCCCCATCAGACTGATTTCCCATAAAAGTGGGAGCTGTCCAGAGAAAAGATTGTCTCTTCATTTGCATCTTACTGAAAGGACTGGGTAGGAAGCACAGAGAGAGAGCAGGAGATAAAGACAGTAAGAAGGTTAGAGACTGGATTTCCTTTTTTCCTTCTGTGTTAGTGCAAAATCAACCCCTTGGATAGAGAAAGGGTCTCAGAAGAGACCTAACAAAATGAAAGCTCTTCCGAATAAGCCTCTCCGGTTTATTTTTCTCCATGCATTGAACTAACTCCCTGCAAGTTGAGCCTGAAGCTGTCTAGAATATGACCTAAACTCCTAGAGTCCTAACCAGACTGACTTATCCTCACCACTCTTCTGACAAGGTGCCTCTGTTCCAGGCCCGTAGGCCCAGTCTACTAACTTTCTCACTCTTACCTGATGCCTCCGTAGGTAGCCGAAGTCTGCGGATGAGACAGCGACCCGGTAGCCAGGTCCCGTGAGAATCCAGCCACCGGCGGCCCGAGTACATGCGAAGAAGCCTCTGAGCTTGAGCCAACCCCCTTACCGAGATGACGCAGCAGCAGGTGCGGGTCTGGATCGGAGCAGAGTCTCGAGTGGAGAGAGGCTGGACATCGGTGGCCGAAGTCTGGGCGAGAAGCTGGCTCCCAGCGGCTGGGTCCGTAGGAGTTAGGGCAGAGTTAGGAGCGGCCTGCGGAGGGGCCCGCTCAGGCCGATGCCGGTAGTGGAAACAGAGGAAGCCACCGCCGCGGTCTTCTCGGAACTGGCTAAAGTAGCTCCGTAAATGGGCCGAGCGCAACACGGAGGGGATACCGCTCACTACCAGGTAAACTGTCGCTTCCTCCTCCGCCTCGCCGGGCACCGCCATGTTGGATTGTCACATGATCTGCTGGAACCAAGTCTCAAGTCTCGCGAAAACACCGCGAACAACGCTCCAGCGTCTGCGTTGCGAGATTGTGAAAATTCTAACTAGTCCGTTGGTGTTGGGGTTGTGGAATCTGGAGCCGGAAGATCCGAAGTCTTCTGTGTTGCTTTCCCACAGAGGGAAGCTGGCGATGATGGAAAAACTGACCTGGAAAATGGGGTCATAGAGTTCTTTCATAAAGCTCTAATGAGTACCAAATAAGAAGCCTGCGGGAGGGGTCATTTTTGAGGTATTTAGTTGTGAATCTTGCACACCTAATCTCAGCCTTCCTCAGTTCTGAACCTTTAGTCGTTCTTCCATTTATTTTTCCAAAATGTGTTGATGAACTCCCACAAATCGGTAAGAAAAAGATAACCCAGTAGAAAAATGTGCCACAGATATTTCACAAAAGAGGAAACACGCAGGTCCAATTTACAATGAAAGTGCTATGAGTTGCTGGAGGCTTACGTTAAAGAAAAGATGCGCAACTCAGTAATAAAGCAAATGCAGCGAGACCCACTTTGCATCCACCACTTTGGCAAACTTTAAAACCTTTGAATCGATGGCAACATGGTGGAACTGAAGCTCTCATACACTGTTGTTGGAAATGTAAGTTGATACAACCACTTTGGAAAACAGTTGACTTTATCTAGTAAAAGCGAAGTTGCTACACAGCATTTGACTCAACACTTGTAGGTAATATTTTATTTATTTTTGAGTTGGGGTCTCTGTCGCCCAGGCTGGGACGACAGATGTGCTGGGACCACAGATGCACCCCACTATGCCTGGCTTTTTTTTTTTTTTTTCTGAGATGGAGTCTCGCTCTGTCACCCAGGCTGGAGTGCAGTGGTGCGATCTCAGCTCACTGCAAGCTCCGCCTCCCGGGTTCATGCCATTCTCCTGCTGCAGCTTCCCGAGTGGCTGGGACTATAGGTGCCCGCCACCACGACCGGCTAATTTTTTGTATTTTTAGTAGAGACGGGGTTTCACCGTGTTAGCCAGTATGGTCTCGATCTCCTGACCTCGTGATCCGCCTGCCTTGGACTCCCGAAGTGCTGGAATTACAGGCGTGAGCCACCGCGCCCCGCCGAATTTTTAAAACTATTTGTAGAGACGGGGTCTCACTACCTTGCCCAGGCTGGTATTGAACTCCAGTGCTCAAGCGATCCACTGGCCTCAGCTTTCCAAAGTGTTAGGATTACAAGCGTGAGCCACGGTGCCCCGCTTTTTGTTTTTGTTTTGTTTTGTTTTGTTTGAGATGGAGTCTCACTCTGTCATCCAGGCTGGAGTGCAATGGTGCGATCACGGCTTACTGCAACCTCCACCTCCTGGGTTCAAGCAATTCTCCTGTCTCAGCCTCCCAAGTAGCTGGGACTACAAGTGCGTGCATCACCACGCCTGGCTAATTTTTGTATTTTTAGTAGAGACGGGGTTTCACCATATTGGTCAGGCTGGTCTCAAACCCCTGACCTAAGATGATCCACCCGCCTTGGCCTCCCAAAGTACTGGGGTTACAGATGTGAGCCACTGCACCCGACTCTCTTTGTCCGCTTTTTTAATTGGGTTATTCGATTACTATTGATTCATTGATTCATAATTCAGACAAAGTCTAACATTATACTGGGTGATAGGAGGAATCTATACACTGAGAGACCTCAAACAAAAACAAAAATTAAAGGGCTGAGCGCGGGGGCTTACGCCTATAATCCCAGCACTTTGGCAAACCGGCGTAGGAGGATACCTTGAGCCTAGGAGTTTGAGACCAGCCTGGCCAAGTTGGCAAGACCCTTGTCTAAACAGAAAAGAAATTACTGCACATGTTTCTCAGAAGACTTATTGATAATGTTGACTTTTACCCAAGCCCTGTGATCCTGGAACACTAAAGCTTAAGAAGTGCCTCCCCACTGTTTTGTGTTCTGGAACACAGCATACTGCAAAAAAACATCCTTCCTCAAGTGAGTTAGATAAGACCAGTATATGCCCCTCTGGTTCACCAATGACAAAGCCAGACACAGACTCCAAATTCCAAATCTCCTCGTGAAAGCTTTGAGTAACTTCTTCTCCCCACTGATCAGTTGGAACAAACTTTGGTTAAAATTTCTCTCCTTCCCCCGGGTTCCTGAACTTTGGTTTACCCTCAGCTTGAGCCAGCACACATCTCCTCCTTAACAGCCCCTCTTGAGAATAGGCTGGCTTCAGGGTAAAGCATCACCTGATCTCCTGTCCCATCTTGCCACTCCTGATCATCCCACTTCCTCCCTGTTTACTGCCCTGTTTACTCCTCCCTATGAGAGAAGAACCCTTTTTGCCTAACCCTTGAGTCACTTGCAGATATTATGGTCAGAGGGTCCTCCCTGCTGCAATATTCTTCCTCCCTCTATTGCAGTAGTTCCTTTCTTCCCTTGCAATAATCCTTTCTTTTTTTTTTCTTCTTTTTTTTTTTTTTTGAGACGGAGTCTCGCTCTGTCGCCCAGGCTGGAGTGCAGTGGCCGGATCTCAGCTCACTGCAAGCTCCGCCTCCCGGGTTCACGCCATTCTCCTGCCTCAGCCTCCCGAGTAGCTGGGACTACAGGCGCCCGCCAGCTCGCCTGGCTAGTTTTTTGTATTTTTTAGTAGAGACGGGGTTTCACCGTGTTAGCCAGGATGGTCTCGATCTCCTGACCTCGTGATCCGCCCGTCTCGGCCTCCCAAAGTGCTAGGATTACAGGCTTGAGCCACCGCGCCCGGCCCTGCAATAATCCTTTCAAATAAAATCTCTCCTGGCGGGGTGTGGTAACTCACACTTGTAATTTTAGCACATCGGGAGATTGAGGTGAGAGGATCACTTGAGCCCAAGAGAGCAAGGCTACAGTGAGCCATGATTGTACCATGCACTCCCACCTGGGCAGCAGAATGATAATCTGTCTCAAAAAAAAAAAAAAAATTATAATGACTGGGCGCAGTGGCTAATGCCTGTAATCCCAGCACTTTGGGAGGCCAAGGCGGGTGGGATTACATACAGGCATGTAATCCCAAGTGATCTGCTGGGGCGGGCAGATCACTTGAGGTCCGGAGTTCGAGGCCAGCCTGGCCAACATGGTGAAATCCCCGTCTCTACTAAAAATACAAAAATTAGCCAGGCATGCTGGCATGAGCCTGTAATCCCAGCTCCTCAGGGAAGCTGAGGCACGAGAATCGCTTGAACCCAGGAGGCGGAGGTTGCAGACGGCCGAGATCACACCACTACACACTCCATCCTGGGCAACAGAGCGAGACTCTGTCTCAAAAAAAAAAAAAATTATTATAATGAAATCTCTCCTTACCAAGTCTGGATTTGTTTTTATTTCACAGTATATATAAATATTCATAGCTACAGTCCTCATAAATGCAAAAAGCTGGATTTTGTGCTAATAACTTCAGGCAAAGCCAGTTAGAAAACACAGAATTGTTTTATTTATGCAAAGTTCCAAAAATGCAAACTAAAAACTATTCTTAGGGCTACATAAATGAATATACTTTAAAATCAGAAAGAAAAGCAAATAAATTATTAACATAAAATCCAAGGTAGTTGTTACCTTTGGAGGGAAATGATAGATTTAGAAAGGGACTTCAAAGTTAGTGGTAATCATGACCTATGAAACAATAAGAAGAGTTCATTCTACTGTTATTCTTTATACTTTACACATATTTATGAACATTGTTTTACTCAATATTTAAAATGTAAAAATATTAAAAGTGAAAATAACTCATTTCAGAAAGCAATAGTTACCTTGTGATAGCAAATATACAACTATATGATGAATTTTAAAAATTGAAAAACATGGCTAGGCATAGTGGCTCACACTTATAATCCCATCACTCTGAGAGGCCAAAGCAGAAGGATCGCTTGAGGCCAGGAGTTGGAGACCAGCCTGGGCAACATAGTAAGACCCTGTCTCTACAAAAACTAATAAAAATAAAAAATTTAAAAAGTCTTCTAATGAGTGGGAAATTGTAGCTAGGACAATTATATCTAGGTTTAAACCCACATCATATCTGGATTTTATTTATATTTTATTTTATTACATACTTTTTTTTTTTTTTGTCACCCAGGCTGGAGTGCATGCAGTGATGCAATCTGGCTTACTGCAATCTCCATCTGCCAGGTTCAGGCCATTCTCTTGCCTCTGCTTCCTAAGTAGCTGGGACTACAGGCCAGCACCACACCCAGCTAATTTTTGTATTTTTACTAAAGACGGGGTTTCACCATGTTGGCCAGGCTGGTCTCGAACTCCTGACCTCAGGTGATCCGTCCACCTCGGCCTCCCAAAGTGCTGGGATTACAGGTGCAAGCGACTGAGCCTGGCCTATTATTGTATGATATTTTAACATTATATAATATTTTATTAGTTTTACGTGTATGTGGGGATCTTCACAAGAGAGTGAAGTCTGAAGAACTGGTCAAAACAAGATGTTGCCCAGGCTGGAGTGCAATGGCGCAATCTCAGCTCACTGCAACCTCTGCCTCCTGGGTTCAAGCGATTCTCCTGCCTCAGCTTCCCGAGTAGCTGGGATTACAAGAGCCTGCCAACATGCCCGGCTAATTTTTGTATTTTTAGTAGAGACAGGGTTTCACCATGCTGGCCAGGCTGGTCTCGAACTCTGGACCTCAGGTGATCCTCCCGCCTCGGCCTCCCCAAGTCCTGGGATTACAGGCATGAGCCACAGTGCCCAACTACAACATGCTTTTATACTTTTTAGACAACAATAAATTTGAGAAGTCACAGGACAAGGGACATCTAGCTAGGGGCAGTAGATTTCTAGGTGAGTGATGAGGAGATATTTGAGGTGGAACCAGTGGAAGATAAGGGTTACCTTGGAAAGTATATTTATTCAGGTCCGTTGGAGCCCCAAGTTCCCAGTCTCTGGTAATCAGGGCTATTTTTT
Source organism: Mandrillus leucophaeus (assembly GCF_000951045.1). Lineage (NCBI taxonomy): Eukaryota > Metazoa > Chordata > Mammalia > Primates > Cercopithecidae > Mandrillus > Mandrillus leucophaeus. Next base: position 1,384,473 of record NW_012102365.1, read on the forward strand.
TGCCCTGGTATAGAGAGGGTATCCCTCACAGAGGAATCTTGATGGCTTGCTGCATGTGGGAAGAGTCAGGTCAGTTCGCCCTTTCTGAAACTACAATTTCTCCAAGGTTTCCAACTCAAAATGATCAAGATACCAATTTGGCACATTGGCATGTCCTTCACTCCTTGAGTTTCTTCGTTTATAAAATGGATGGAGGCCGGGTGTGGTGGCTTACGCCTGTAATCTCAGCACTTTGGGAGGCGGAGGCGGGCAGATCACCTGAGGTCGGGACTTTGAGACCAGCCTGGCCAACATGGTGAAACCCCTTCTCTACTAAAAAATACAAAAAAGGCTGGGCGTGGTAGCTCACATCTACAATCCCAGCACTTTGGGAGGGCGAGGCGGACGGTTCACCTGAGGTTGGAAGTTCGAGACCAGCCTGACCAAATGTAGAAACCCCGTCTCTACTAAAAATACACAATTAGCTGAGCGTGGTGGCGCACGCCTGTAATCCCAGCTACTTGGGAGGCTGAGGCACGAGAACTGCTTGAACCCAGGAGGTGGAGGTTGCAGTGAGCTGAGATCGCATCACTGAACTCTACCCTGGGCAACAGAGTGAGACTGTCTCAAAAAGAAAGATAAAGCGGATGGAGATAATGATAGTACTTCCAGCACAGAGTTGTGAGAATGAAATACCATAATCCAGGAAATGTGTTTAGAGCACAAATGTTATGTGGTTATAGTTTAGTAGCTACCCAGAGTAAGCAGCCATAGCCTGGGGTTTCTTCTGGTCATACCCTGCCAGGAAGAGGAGGTCTCCTTTGTTAACTCTGACTCCCCTGAGATCTTAGCATTGTCGCCTCCATCAGTTTCATTGATACTTCCTTTCTGTGCTGTCTTGTTCTGTGAGGTGGTCCCTGTCATCTCTCCAGGCCCATTTCCTGCTACCCTGGGCCCCACACATCACTTGCAGTTAGCTAAGCACCCCTTACTCTCTGACATCTCTGTGCCTTTGCATATATCTGTTTGGAATGTCCACCCCTTGGGTTGCCTAGCAAAACCCTATTTGTTCTCTTTAGCTCAAACCAGTCACCACTTGGGTGAAGCATTTTTCCCACCTTGAGGCAGATTTAATCTGTCCTGTTGCCTGTTGTCTGTACCCCTATCACAGCTCAGATTACTCTGCATTACAATTACTTATGTGTCTTCCTCTGCCACAGACAAGGTGTTTCATGAGAGTAAGAAATGTATCTTATTTATTCTGTGCCCCCTACCCCAGCATCTAGCACAGGGGTTGGTACAAGTGGAGGTTGAGAGATGTTGAGTGATAGAATGAATTAATGGATGGATAGTGGGTGTTGGCTTTTTGCCAGCATCACGGGTTCTAGGATATTTGAATGCCCCAAGGACAGGGTGGGGTTAATGCAGGGCACAGCATGCGTCAGCTGTCTTACTGCTTAATAGGCAGTCAACGATTTGGCTAATGAAGATAGAGATAATGATGGCAATAAAATGGTTCTGTAGGCTGACCCAGAGCCACAGCCACTCTCCTGCTTTCCAGTGAGTCATCCCTGGCTGGGCCTGAGGACAGGAATCATGGCTGAGAGGTAGATGATCAGTCAACAGTGGCTGAACTGGCTCCAGACCGCCTGATCCTGGCCATGACTCACTCCAGCTTGTGCTGCTGACAAGAACCCTCCAGAATTACACAGGTTTGAGTACAAGTCTCAGCACAGGCCAGGTGCGGTGGCTCACGCCTGTAATCCCAGCACTTTGGGAGGCTGAGGTGGGTGGATCACTGAGGTCAGGAGTTTGAGACCAGCCTAGCCAACATGATGAAACCCTGTCTCTACTGAAAATACAAAAATTAGCCAGCTTGGTGGTGGGCGCCTGTAATCCCAGCTACTCGGGAGGCTGAGGCAGGAGAACTGCTTGAACCCGGGAGGTGGAGGTTGCAGTGAGCGGAGATCGCACCACTGCACTCCAGCCTGGGCAACAAGAGCGAAACTCCGTCTGAAAAAAAAAAGAGTCTCAGCACAGACAGTGATCAGCCCAGACCTTAAGTTACATACCCATCTGAGCCTGTTTCCTCCTCTTCCCTCATTAGCAATGAGATACAGATCCCAACCCAGGATGCTGATCATGGAGACATTCTTCCCCACTTTTGGAAAGCCTACAGTCTCATGGAGAAAGCACAATTCCCCTTACTACATTGTACCATAATTATCTCTTTAGTTTTGCCGTATTTGTCTTTATGTTCCTTGCACAAGGCAAGGAAGTAGGGCACGGGGAATGACTCAAGAAATGCAGGCAAGAAACAGAAGTGTAGCTCCCAAACCATGTGGACTGGTAGGGAAGAAATTTGAAAAGGATCAAGATAGAGATTTTTCTTGTTGTTTTTTTTATTTGTTTTGAGACAGGGTCTTGCTCTGTTGCCCAGGCTGCAGTGCAGTGATGCTACCATGCTCACTGCAGCCTCCAACTCCCAGCTCAAGTAATCCTCCCACTTCAGCCTCTCGAGTGGCCAGGACTACAGGCATGAGCCACCATACCTAGCTTATTTTATTTTATTTATATTTTTGAGACGGAGTCTTACTCTGTTACCCAGCCTGGAGTGCAGTGGTGCAATCTCGACTTACTGCAACCTCTGCTGCCCCAGTTCAAGCGGTTTCCCTGCCGCAGCCTCTGGAGTAGCTGGGATTACAGACATCTGCCACCACACCTGGCTAATTTTTGTAGTTTTAGTAGAGACGGGGTTTCACCATCTTGGCCAGGCTGGTCTTGAACCCCTGACCTTGTGATCCCCCAGCCTTATTTTTTAATTTTTTTGAGATAGAGTCTCACTCTGTCGCCCAGGCTGGAGTGCAGTGGTGCGATCTTGTCTCACTGCAACCTCTGCCTCCCAGGTTCAACTGATTCTCCTGTCTCAGCCTCCCAAGTAGCTGGAATTACAGGCGAGTGTTGCCATGCCTAGCTAATTTTTGTATTTTTAGTAGAGACAGGGTTTCACCATTGTTGGCCAGACTGGTCTTGAGCTCCCAACCTCAGGTGATCCGCTTGTCTTGGCCTCCAAAAGTGCTGGGATTATAGGTGTGAGCCACCGTGCCTGGCCCCTAGCTAATTTTATAATTTTTTGTAGAGACAGGAATCTCACTACATTGCCCAGGCTGATCTTGAACTCCTGGGCTCAAGCGATCCTATCACCTCAGCCTCCCAAAGTGCTGGGATTACAGGCATGAGCCACCAGTAGTGCCTGGCAAGGTAGACTTAATAAGGGAAGCTATTTGGATGACGGAAAAAATTAAATAAGTTGAGGAAAAAAGCCTAGGGTGGGGCATGGCAGGGAATGCTTCCTAATGGTTGTTCAGGGCTAGAGAAGGGGAAGGGTAAGAGGTGGGAAGATCCAGCTTTTTTCAGAGGTGGGAGGATTCAGAGAGGTGTGGCAGTTAATTAATAGAGGCAGAAACTGGCAGGGCATAAAAGATGTAGAATGACCCTAAATCCCTGAATCTTCTGGATTTGGGTCCTATGGGGGAAACAGGGCTTCTGCTCTTGAAAGAGTGGTTTCATGCGTCTCCAAGGTTACACAGGGTGATGTGTGCCAGAGGGATGGGGAGGGCAGGTAGAGAGAGGCCCGGGAGCCTGAGGTCTGAGTTTGGGGCATCTGGTGGGAGGTGGGGGGATGCAGGACTTGTTCTGGGCCCTGAAGGATGCCTTTATTGGGGATTTGATTTGGTCCCAGCTGGGGACAGTTGTTGAGCTGAGAGGAGGATGGACATTGAAGTCACCACGGGGAAAGAGGATGAATGGTTAGTTGGGGTCCCAAATGCCAGGCAGAGCAGTTGGCCTGGGCTCACAGGCTCTGAGAGGACCCTGAAGATGTGCAGACACAGGTCTGCCTACTTAGGGGGCCACTTTTCCCTTTCCTGTGACACGGGGAAGATGAACACACTCTGGATGGGGGTGTCTCCACACTGTGTGCCCCACCCTCAGGTGCAAGGGTGCGTACTTGTGCTGTGTGACTGTGTCAGGGTCTGCAGTACGTTGCTGAGTGACTGTATCTGGGCAGTGCTTTTCTGGGCTGTAAGTGGGTGGTTGGAGAGTCTGTTTTCTGGGTCCGTGTAGGCGTGCCTGAGTTGTACATCTTAGTGTGTGTGTGTGTTGGGGGGGTCCAAGTTGTGTTGTTTGTATTTGTGTGAGATCTCAGCTGTGTTTTTGTCTCTATCTGGTGTCTGACTTGTGAGTGAGAGGCTGGGCAAGGGACAGGGTTCCCCTTGCTGCTGGCACTGGGTCACCATAATGGGTACGAGGCCAATCAGCTGTCGTCCTAACCTGGGGGGCTTAGAGAAAGGCCTGAATGATGACACCTAGACTCTTATCCCCAAGTGAATGGCCTCTTATTGAGCAATCATTAACTGGGCACCTGTGAGAAGAATCCAAACTGTTATGGTGAAGGGGGTGGGAACTGGTCAGGGCAGGACTTACCGCTGGCGAAAGGGGGAGGCCAGAAAATCCTATAGGCATGTGTGTTGTTATCACTCCTTCCTGCCCACCCTTCGGGTCACTCACCCTTACCCATGGCGACTGGGTCAAAATATTTAACAAACAGTGAGGCACAGACATTGACCAATCAGAATAGACACAAGTCATATTCTGAATGGAGCAATCAGGGAGGTCATGACTATGCCAAGAGTTGCCTCTTTAGTTGTTAGACAGTGGGAATGTCTGGGAGGAGAATCCCAGGAGAGGGGCTGGGGCAGAGGGGCAGGGAAGGAAAGTTGGGAGGCCTCAGGGCAGTGGCTATGATCCAAGTGTCATGGAAGGGTTTCAGACTTAAACAACTGATGTAGTCAAATCCTGGTGGTCCAGCTAAACCTTGCTCTGCCTTGGCGTTCAAGTAGTTGCCAGGCCAGCCCTGGGTGCCCTTGTCCCTTCCCTTTGGGAAAATAATGGACCACCGTCTTTTGTCATCTGCAGGAATGGGGGAAGTGAATGATCTTAAACTGCAGAAATGGCAGTGACCTTGTCTGTTTCAATTTGGGAATGGACTGCTTCCTGATTGGCTGTGATTGGGCTTTAACTGTGGTGAGAGGGCGCATGAAGTGGGTAGGAGCCAGGAGAGTGGTTAGTGAAGGGTTTGGGAACAGGAGAGCAACCTCCTTCCCCTGAGGATAAAGGCAATGAGGTGATGGGATTGTGAACTGATACTGTTCCCTGGAAAATTAGTTCCAGCAACCCTGTGGATTTTTTCCCTTGGGCTACCTCTGATAGGAGCAGGGTGGGCCCTGGAGGTGAGACAGTCCCTTCTATATGCACAAACGACAGTATCAGGCTCCAAGTGTTTCATACCTTTTATTACAAAAATCAATAACTTAATTCAGTTCTGTATAAAGTCAGTAGGACTTCTGGTCCAATGAGCAGCCTAAGCTTTCATTCCCATCCCAACAAGGGACAGGAGTCTTGGCCCAGAGGCTGTGGGGACCACCAAGAGCCTTCCAGGCAGCTGGAGCACTGTGTCCAAACCAAGGAAGTCCAATGTGGGGTGTGGCTGAGTGAAGGGCTGTTCCTAAGGAGCCAAGTGCTGTCTATACAGCCTTGCCCCCTCCGGGAGCATTGGGTCACCTCTGGGGATGGCCAGGCTGAATCAGCACTGCCAGCCTCTGCCCACCTGATCTCTGCCTGGGCTGCAGCTGGTCACCTCAGCAAGAGCATGTCCCCAAGAAGGCCAGCGATGTCAACATCTCCAATGATAGGGCGAAAAAAGAGGTCCCCAAGCAGGCTGGTCGGAATGGACTTGAGGGTGGAGGCTGTGAAGAGGACACGGGCCAGGCGGCCTTGGGCTGCTGGGCACCAGGGCTCCAGGACTTCACACAGCGCCCAGTGAGCCTCCTGCTGCAGGTGCCCAATGTGGGAGGCGGCTTGGAGGCCTGGCACATCTGTGGGCAGAGAGGGAGAAGAGGGTTGGTGAGCATCCTACTCCCAGCCACCAAAGGAAGAGACTGGCCCAAGATCTGGGCCATCAGAGACACCCCTCTGCCTCCTTTGCTCGGCCTTTGAGGTCCCACTACTACCTCCTCCTTTGGAGGAGGTAATTTATTTATCAATTTCCATTGTATTCATCCATCCATTTATGAAGAGGCAGTATGGAGTAATGGTTAAGAATCAGGTTTCCTGAGTATGAATCCCAGTACTGTCACTTAGCTGGGTGACCTTGGGCAAGTAACTTAATCTCTGGGCTTCAGTTTCTTTATTTGTAAAACGAGGATAATAATATTAATAGGACCTGTCTCCTAGGTTTTTTTTTTTTTTTTTTTTTTGAGACGGAGTCTTGCTCTGCCGCCCAGGCTGGAGTGCAGTGGCCGGATCTCAGCTCACTGCAAGCTCCGCCTCCCGGGTTCACGCCATTCTCCTGCCTCA
>NW_012102365.1:1391023-1397035 GCF_000951045.1 Mandrillus leucophaeus
CCCGCCTCGGCCTCCCAAAGTGCTGGGATTACAGGCTTGAGCCACCGCGCCCGGCCTCCTAGGTTTTTATGAGATTTAAATGAACTAGTATATGTAAAACCCTTAGAATAGGGCCTAACATATGGTAAGTGTGATATGAGTATTTGCTACTATTATTGCAATTAACTACTATGATTTATGCGTGCCACAGGGACTCCTGGGGAACGCTCATCTCAGATGCTCTCCAGATTACAAAGAGCACTGTCTCATCTGCCGCTCTCCTGGCCGAATTCCACAAAGACTCCCTTCCTGTCCTCCCTACACCCCTTTCAGTTCTCTCTTCTAAGTGATCTTTCTGAACCCACAGAGGAGTTTCAGCTCTAGAGCTTCACCATGCAGCCTTCCTTTGAAGATGTGACTGAGACACAGCTGTGTCTGCCCACCCCACCTCCCCCCCAGCCTTCTCTAAAGGTCAGAGCAAATTTCTCAGGCAGAGTGGCAAGGGCCAGTCTCTGGAGTGAGTAGATCTGAGGTGCCATCCTGGTCTGTCCCTACCTGGCTGTGTTACCTTTAGCTCGTCACTTAGCTTCTCTGTACCTCTTCTGTGAGATGGCTATTTGATGAAAATGAGGAACCGGCCAAGCACAGTGGCTCACGCCTGTAATCCAGCACTTTGGGAGGCCAAGGTGGGTGGATCACCAGAGGGATCAGGAGTTCAAGACCAGCTTGACCAACATGGCGAAACCCCGTCTCTACTAAAAAATACAAAAATTAGCCGGGAGTGGTGGCGGGCACCTGTAATCCCAGCTACTCGGGAGGCTGAGGCAGGGAAAATTGCTTGAACCCAGGAGGCAGAGGTTGCAGTGAGCCAAGATCGCGCCACTGCGCTCCAGACTAGGTGACAAAGTGAGACTCTGTCTCAGAAAAAAAAAAAAAAAAAGAAAATGTGGACCCCATGAGATAACAGATATCAAACCCTTAGAAGTTACCTTCCCTGGCTGGCTCCTGCTTCAGCCTTGCCCCCCACCCAGGAGTGTCTGGGAGCTCACCAGGGTTGAAGAGGATGGTCCCTTTCAGGCAGGCATATTCCTTGGGACTCAGCTCCAGGCCCCAGAAGGACTCCAGACAGCACTGAAGCCACTGCACTGCAGCCAGGGAGGGCTGGGGTCTGTCTGGCGGCTGGCCACTGCCTCCACTGCTGCTGGGCTCCTCCAGTAGAATCTTCTTGAGTATGCTGGGCACCGGGGCCTCAGCCACTTCAAAGGTCACAGCATCTTGGGCCAACCCAAGCAGAAAGAGGGGGCCCCAGCAACCCTGCAGCAGCCGCCGCTGGTCCTGGGGAGGCAGCTGCCAGAAGGATGGCAGGTTCCTCAGGAAGGCCACTGTCTTGGCCAGAACATCCAAGGCCTCCCGGCAGGTGCGATGAGGTGCACATAGCTGGACGGGCCGGTGCTGCCTACATAGGCAGCGGCTACGGGGTCGGGGGACAGCCCTGAGGCTGGAGCTCAGAAGTGCGTAGAGAATGGCTGGGCGGCTTGCAGCTCCCTGGCATGGGCAGGCCCCTGGTTGGCTGGTGCTCATGGTTGGGATCTGCCCTTACTTCCAGCTCTCTGGCCCTCTGTTCTGCGCCGTGGGTGCTATTTATATTCCCAGTGAGTCGAAGGAGGGGAATGGCCCGACAACCTTGACTCCAGAAGTCATGTTCATTGAAAAAAACACACAGACACTGCCCCTGGCAGGAATGGTGGGGAAGTGGTGGGGGAGGGGGCATTGGGAACCCCACGTGGCACTGATATCACTTCAGTCAATGAAGTGGCCGGTGCAGGGCACAGGGCCACCTGCCGCTCACTCAGCTGCCCCTTATCGGATGACTCAAGTGGATAAACAAGGTCATTAACCCAGGCTGTACCAGGGCACCAAGGCCCCAGGTGCACAATCAGCAGGTGTCCCCATTGGTGCCTGCTCTTGTGTGCACAAAAGACTAGCGCTTTCGCTAAGCCAGGAAGTCAGCCCCAGAGCTGGGTGGGCCTTGAATGCAAGGCCCGACCTGGAAGTGCCTTATCACTAGCTTGTTTGCCTAACCTTGGGGCCCTGCTTCTGTTGTCGGCCAGGAGCAGGCTACAGGGAAGGGAGCCAGGACCCTGGGGGGGCTGGGAGGACTTTGCCCGCTGTCCAGTCTCGGAGGCCCCCTTCCTCTGGTTTCAGTTCTGGGCCCCCTGCAGGAATAAGGTCCTTCAGAATCCCTATCCCCTGCCTGATTCCTACCACTCCTGAAAGTCCAGTTCTGCTGAGAAGAACTCACAGAGTTATAATAAAAGATAGTTGCCAGCTGGGCATGGTGGCTCATGCCTGTAATCCCAGCACTTTGGGAGGCCGAGGAAGAGGGATCATTTGAGGTCAGGAGTTCAAGACCAGCCTGGCCAACATGGCAAAATCCTGTCTCTACTAAAAATACAAAAATTAGCCGGGCATGGTGGCATGTGCCTGTAGTCCCAGCTACCCTAGAGGCTGAGGCAAAAGAATCACTTGAAACTGGGAGGCAGAGGTTGCAGTGAGCTGAGATCATGCCACTGTACTCCAGCCTGGGCAACAGAGCAAGACCCTGTCTCAAAAAAAAATATGTGTGTGTGTGTGTGTGTGTGTGTGTGTGTGTGTGTGTGTATGGTTGCCATTCTCTGAGCACCTGTTATGTGTCAGGCACTTCCCACTCTAATATTGGCAGCCTCCTTCTAAGGCTAGATTCTTACTTTGTGAGACTAAAAAAGTTAAAGTGACTTGCCCAAGGTCATCCCACCAGGAAGACCAAGCCCAGATCTTGCCTGACTCCAAAGTCCTTGTTTGTTCCCCTGGACCCATTGGCCCAATTGCACAGCCAGAGCCTGAGATTCTCTGAGCTTGTGGCTAGCTGCCCCCACCTTGCTGCTGCCTGCTTTGCAGCCTGCTCTGCCTACTTGTGATCTAGGCAGAAATGTTGCTCTGCTGCCACGTGGCTCCTCTGTCCCGGGCATCTTTCTCAGATGGTGGAGCACCGGGGATGAGAGAAGGTGGAGAGGCCCTTGGTGTGTCATGTTTCTGGACCTTGGCCAGTCCAGCGTGCAAGCCTTCTGCTGCATGCTGTTGGGCAGCCTGGTGCCCTGGATGGGGAGAGAGAGGCTCTGGCATCACCAGCTCTGGCATCTGCTCCAGAATCCATCACTTTTCAGTTGTGTGACTTGGGTTGATCCTTGAACCTCGATGAGCCTCAGGAGCCTCACTGGGACAATAATGCTTGCCTCTAGGGCTGCCATGGGGACAAAATGAGGTCCTGGTTGTTAAATTCCAAGTAGTTTCTGGCATATGGTAGGAGGATTTTTCTGCCCCTTTCCTCTATGGAGCTGAGCACCAGTGGACAAACAGGCATACCTCTTTCATTTGATTATTAGTCTTAATCCTTAAATTTATAAAGTTCCTTTCATGTCTTTAAATCTCACTGAATCTTCACAGTGTCCCCTTGAAGCAGACTCCAGTCAGACTGGCTGGGTCCAAATCCTGCTTCTTCACTTAGCTGAGTGACCTTGGGCAAATCACTTTCTCTTTCTGTGCCTCAGTTCCCTCATTTTTAAAATGATGACAAGAGTATCTAGAGGTGGATATTGGTTTTATGGGGCCTGACGGTTACGATTTGGAGGATCCTCTTTAAGAAAAGAATACACACCCGGGTACGGTGGCTCACGCTTGTAATCCCAGCACTTTGGGAGGTTGAGGTGGGAGGATCGCTTGAGGCTTCAGGAGTTCAAGATCAGCCTGGTCAACACAGTGAGACTTCAGCTCTACCAAAAAAAAATTAGCCAGTGTGGTGGGGCATATCTGTAGCCCTAACTACTTGAGAGGCTGAGGCAAGAAGATGGTTTGAGCCCAGGACTTCAAGGCTACAGTGAGTTATGACTGTGTGACTGCCCTCCTGCCTTGCTCTAGACAGAGCAAGACTCTGTCTAAAAAACAAAAACAAAAACAAAACAAAACAACCTCCCCACACACACAAAACCTCCCCCCAAACCCTGAATATTTATATTTATTTGGTCAATGGGAACCCTTTTAAGCTGGGGTCCATGTCATTTTGGCCTGCTTCCATAATTTCTGGAACATTTGCTTTCTGGTATAACAAGATAACAACTTTTCCAGCCGCTGGAATCAACCAGTACTCCAAAGAGCTCTGATTCAATCTTTCAGTGGAAAATAATATTTAGAAAGCATGAAGTAGGCACTAGAATCATACTAAAAAACCAAGAACTGGTCAGACGCGGTGGCTCACACCTGTAATCCGAACACTTTAGGGGCTGTAGTGGGTGAACCGCTTGAACCCAGGAGTTCAAGACCAGCTTGGGAAACATGGTGAAACCCCATCTCTGTAAAAAATACAAAAATTAGCCAGGCAGGTAGTGCACACCTATAATTCCGGCTACTCGAGAGGCTAAAGTGGGAGGATCACTTGAATCCAGGAGGGCAAGGCTGCAGTGAGCTGTGATCATGCCACTCCACTCTAGCCTGGGCAACAGAGTGAGACCCTGACTAAAAATAGATAAATAAATAAAAATCGGGCCAGGCATGGTGGCTCATGCCTGTAATCCCCAACACGTTGGGAGATCAAGGCAGGCAGATCAACTGAGGTCAGGAGTTCGAGACCAGCCAGGCCAACATGGTGAAATTCTGTCTCTTCTAAAAATACAAAAATTAGTCAGGTGTGGTGGCATGCAATGGTAGTCCCAGCTACTAGAGAGGCTGAAGCGGGAGGATAGCTTGAACCCGGGAGGCAGAGGTTGCAGTGAGCCGAGATCGTGCCACTGCACTCCAGACTGGGCAACAGAATGAGATCCTGTCTCAAAATAATAATAATAATAGTAATAATAATAATAGGGCTGGATGTGGGGGCTCATACCTGTAATCCCAGCACTTTGGGAGGCCAAGGCGGATGGATCCCCTGAGGTCAGGAGTTCGACACCAGCCTGGCCAACATGGCAAAACTCCATCTGTACTAAAAATACAAAAGTCAGCCTGGCATGGCGGCACATGCCTGTAGTCCCAGCTTTTCAGGAGGCTGAGGCAGAAGAATCCCTTGAACCCAGGAGGCAGAGGTTTCACTGAGCCGAGATTGTGCCACTGCAGTCTAGCCTGGGTGAGACACAGTGAGACTCTGTCTAAAAATACTAATAATAAATAAAAATAAATAAATAAAATAAACCGTCTGGGCATGGTGGCTCAAGCCTGTAATCCCAGCACTTTGGGAAGCTGAGGCGGCCGGATCACTTGAGGCCAGGAATTTGAGACCAGCCTGGCCAACATGGCAAAACCGTCTCTACTAAAAATACAAAAATTAGCCAGGCGTGGTGGTGCACACTTGTAATCCCAGCTACTCGAGAGACTGAGTCAGGAGAATCGCTTGAACCCGGGAGGCGGAAGTCACAGTGAGCCAAGATCCCACCGCTGCACTCCAGCCTAGGTGACAAGAGTGAGACTGTCTCAAAAAAAAAAAAAAAAAAAAAACCAGAATCGTTCATCGTTATGAGGGTCACTAGTCCCAGTCCCTCCTAGAGCTAATGAATGTGTACACACACACACACACATTTACAATTATCTTTATTTCTATAATTACACATACTAAACATGAATTCAGACTATCATCTCCAATTCCAAGCTCATATCACATGGTTCATTCTAGTTTTTGCCTCTTGTGCATTTATACCTCCCGTCTTTCACACTGAGCAATCTGGTGTCCATTATTCTTTCTTTCTTTTTTTTTTTTTTTTTGAGACGGAGTCTCGCTCCGCCGCCCAGGCTGGAGTGCAGTGGCCAGATCTCAGCTCACTGTAAGCTCCGCCTCCTAGGTTTACACCATTCTGCTGCCTCAGCCTCCCGAGTAGCTGGGACTACAGGCGCCTGCCACCTCGCCCGGCTAATTTTTTTTGTATTTTTTAGTAGAGACGGGGTTTCACCGTGTTAGCCAGGATGGTCTCGATCTCCTGAACTCGTGATCCGCCCGTCTCGGCCTCCCAAAGT
>NW_012102365.1:1401050-1407716 GCF_000951045.1 Mandrillus leucophaeus
TTTTGAGACAGGGTCTGGCTTTGTCACCTAGGCTGGAGTGCAGTGGCATGATCACAGCTCACTGCAGCCTTGACCTCCCAGGCTCAAGTGATTCTCCCACCTCAGCCTCCTGAGTAGCTGGGATTACAGGCTCCCGCTGCCATACCCCGCTAATTTTTAAACTGTTTTGTAGAGACAGGGTTTTGCTATGTTGCTATGTTTTGCGAAGTGTTGGGATTACAGGCATGAGCCACTGCAGCCGGCCCGGATTTGCTTCTTGTTCTGCACATAAACTTGTTTCTCTTTCACTGCTCACATACTTCCAGCTGTCTTGGAAATCATTTATATTGAGATAAGACTTCTGATCCTGTGCAGCAAGGGTCATGAGGTACAGCAAATGGTAGGAATATTCCTGGAAACCCTTTCCACACCAGGACAGCTCACAATGACTTAACTATACACAAAAGTGACTGCCAGCCACCCAACTATATCCCATCAAATCAATCCAGACTAAATGTATCTCCAACTCAACTTCCCCTTAGCTGGATCACCAAATCCTCATGGTATCTCTGATATCACCTGATTCAAGGGAAAGTGGGATAGAGTGGGAAGAAATAGGAGTCTTAACCAATTGCAGTTTTAGAATTTTGCTTTTGCAAGTTAAAAGAAAAAAAAAATGTATGTATTTGATGCTATGAAGACATTGCTGGGGTTGCTCCCAGTGCCTAGGATGGGCCCGTGCAAGTTCAAGGCCCTTCCTTAGCTTCACAAAAAATCTGCCTCTGCTAGTGCCCTTCCTAGGGGTGTTTGTGAGGTTCAAATAATGTCTGTATGAGGACACAAAATGCCCGGCACACAGCAAGTGCTCCATATGGGATGGCACTTGTCATTTCGATTGCTGTTGCTATCATCATCATTTTCTGGAAGAGGAAGTTGAGGAAGAAGAGACCCAGAGAAGAGAGGAGACCCTTCTGCTGGGCTGGAAGCTAGGTTCCTGGGTTCTTTTTGTTTTCCTATCCCAATAAATCAGTGTCAGGTCCTTGGGTTTTAAGTCTCAAGTTTTTTGCACTGTGGGGAACTGTGGTTTCTGAGCCCTGTGTGTGGCCTGAAGGCCAGGGTGTCAGTCCTGGAGTCCCTGGAGGTTGAGGAAAGGCCTTGTCTGGGATGTCTACAGCCCAGAGCCTGACTGGGACCATTTGCTCAGAGAGGTGGAAAGTCTTGGTGAGGGAGACGGTCCATCGGCTGCCCTTGGCCCAGGCCCTGCCCTCAGTCTGAAGGGGGAAGACGCAGCCTGCCCAAGAGCCCTCAGTCTGAGGGAGAAGACACAGATGAACTCTAGGAGTCTCTAATCTAAAGGGCGAAGTCTCTAGTCTAAAGTGGGGAACACACAATTCCAACCACAAGAGAAACCTAAAGGAAAAAAGGAAAGAAGAAGGCGTCAACTGTGTCAAATGCACCTGAGAAGTTGAGTAAGATAATAGTGACTCATTGGGTTTGGCAATATGTAGCACTGTAACCATATCAGAGCCTTTAAAGAATAGACTAGAATATGCCGGGCACAGTGGCTCATGCCTGTAATCCTAGTGTGTTGCGAGGCCAAGGCAGGTGGATCACTTGAGGTCAGGAGCTTGAAACCAGCCTGGCCAACATGATGAAAGCCCCTCTACTAAAAAAAAAAAAAAAAAAAAAAAAGAAGAAGAAAATTAATTGGGCATGGTGGTGCCTGTAAGCCCAGCTACTTGGGAGGCTGAGAATCACTTGAACCTGGGAGGCAGAGGTTGCAGTGAGCTGAGATCGTGTCATCACACTCCAGCCTAGGCGACAGAGCTAGACTTTGTCTAAAATAATAATAATAATAATAATGGATAGACTAGAATAAACTGTAGAGAGATGGAAGGTGAGGGAGTAGAGAAACAAGCAAACAAGCTTGCTGCAAATGAGAGCTGAAAATTGGGGAGGTAGCAGCAGAAGAAAGTGGGGTCATGGAATAATAATATAAAAACAGGGCTGGGCATGGTGACTCAAACCTGTAATCCCAGCACTTTGAGAGGCTGAGGCAGGAGGAGTGCTTGAAACCGGGAGTTTGAGACTTAGCCTGGGCAACACAGACTCCATCTCTACCCCCCAAAAAAAAAAAAAAAAAAAAAAAAAAAAAAAAAAAAAAAAAAAAAAGCAGGGCTTGGTGGTGTGAGCCTGTAGTCCCAGCTACTCTGGAGGCTGAAGTGGGGAGGATGGCTTGAGTCCAGGAGTTCAAGGCTGCCGTGAGCCATGATGGCGCCACTGAACTCCAGCTTGGGTGACAATGCAAGACCCGCACCTTTAAAAACAAACAAAAAGACATTAAGGCATGTTTGTAAATTGAAGGGAAGAAGAAAGGTATTTGTGATGCAGAAGCTAAAAAAGGGATAATTAACAGGGATAGAGTTCCTGAAAAGACTAAGATGATGAGATTCATTGCAAAAGTGGAGGGATTAGCTTGGGTGGCTAGGTCCTGTCCCTGCATTAACAGAAGTGAAGGTCAATTTCAGCACCTGTCATAATTTCCTGGGCCCTGTGCAAAGTGAAAATGTGGGGCTCCTTATTCCAAAATTATTAAGAATTTCAAGACTACAACAGAAAAGCATTAAATCAAGCGTGGAGCCTTTCTAAGCCTGGGTGCTGTGCGACTGCAATTTCTACTCCCATGAAGCTGGCCCTAGTCAAGTATGAAATGAGGTCGATGAGGAGGCTGTCCTGTGGTAAGTCCCTTCTAGGATTGGAAGAGATGAGTAAGGCTACTTTCAGCTTCACTGTTCTACAAGCTGGGGGGTCACTAGCAAGGGAGAGGAGCAACACTTGTCCCTTTTTAACTTCCAACTCTGCCAGATTTGAGTCCAGGGCTTTCTAGAAGTCTCCACGGCATCGGGTGACCATAGCAACTGATGCCAAACTCTCAAGCCCACGGCTCCGCCCACCGCTTCCTGGACGCGCTTGTTGATTGGCTCAGAATGTCGACCAATGGTCGGCGAAGCGGGTTGCTTGCCGCACGGTCAATGGCCGCGAGCCGGGAAGAAGGCGGGAAGAAAGGAGGAGGAGGCAGGCCTGCAGGGGCCGCGCGGGTGCGTGTTTCCGGCTCCGCTGCGGAAGGCGGACGACTAGAGTCGTTGGGCCCGGCGCGACCCGAAGGAGCCTAGAGAGCGCGGGACTAGAGTGCAGAGCTCGGGACGTGGATCGGAGCCGGCGCGATGGGCGGAGAGCAGGAGGAGGAGCGGTTCGACGGCATGTTGCTGGCCATGGCTCAGCAGCACGAGGGCGGCGTGCAGGAGGTAACGGTCCGCGCGGCGTCGGCCCATCCGGCGGCCCTGGCCAAGCTCCTTCCGCCCTTCTCTGCCTTCGAGGGCTGAGACCCACTCCTGGGGCTCGCGGGCTTCTGGGATGCCCCCACATTCTCACCGCGCCCAGCTTCCGGCCTGGCCACCCGCTGGCGGTCTCACCCGGTTCGCATCAGTCCCGGGCCCCCGGCGCCCCTCAGTAGTAGCAATTATCGCGTCCCTGAGCTTAGGATCCCCCTTTAGTTTCACATATACCCCCAACCCCGTTTCCACTTTCATGGCGTCTTCCGAGGAGCATCCCTTAGTAAGAACCGTGCCAAATATAGTGATTTGGATCCACCAAGGCTTGGGGCGAGCCGTCGAATGTGTGTGGTAGGGGCGCGGGGTGATGTTAGCACGTGGTCTTGTTAGGCCTTGAATGGGGGAATAGGAGAGGAGGCCTGTGTTCACGATTAGTTTCCACCATCTACCAACTTGGAACCTTTACATCTCTCCAAGCCTGAGTTTCCTTGTCTGTGAGACAGCTGCGAATGCCGGTTTCCCGAGAGTAGTGAAGTACCGTAAGTTCTCAGTAATAAGGCTTTTTCATTCAACAAGTATTTGTCGTGTGATTAATGTGTGTCCCACACTCAACGCGACTGGGGATACAAAAACCTGTCCTCGCCCTGATAGAGCTTACAAAGAGCATTTCAAAGGGATAATTCGCGCTCAGTGACAGACACGGTAACACAGTGTATGAATAATAAGGGCCAACTGTTCCAGATTCTGGAGTTGGTTTTTTTGGAACAAACACGAAGTTAGAGGTAGAAAAGTCCGTCAGGATCAGAACTGTCATTCTCAGAGCCAGAAAAGTGGCAGGGATTTGCCTAGATCATGCAGCGTGGTCCTCACCTAGACAGGTCAGTGTGCTTCCCAGAGTCCATGGCTGATTGTGTCTCACTGGAGGTAGGTTTCCATTGAACTTTCTATTGCTATGTAACCCAGGTGTCTGGTGACCAAGGACTTCTAAGCCCTTTGTGGTGGGGAGAGTGCTTCTAATTTGGAAGTGTGAAAAGCCTTCCTGTCTCCATTCCTCTAAACTGTTAACACAAAACTGGATTTGGGAGTGAGTTCATTTTTGAACAAACTGAAAAAGTGTCTAGAAGCAAGAATGGAAATGACTGATATATGTTCTAGCGTCAGATTTCATCAGATTTAGACCCACTCTTGGGCAAAATAAAGGGCTTGTGTGTGCTGACTTTAGGTCACCGCTAGATTGTTTCATTCAGCAAGAATTTTACTGAGCATGTACCTTTAGCTGTATCTGGTGCCCAGCATTGCAGGTGGCAGATAGACTAAGCCATGGGTCATGGTCCTATTTGTAAGGTGTTTACCCTCTGCCAGTGGGTCTCTTGCTCTGTGCCATACGTGGCTGAAGGCCTCAATTCCATGACCTCATGATCCTCACCAGGTCCCTAGAAATAGGTACTGCATCTTATTCCTGTTGTACAGAGTTAAGAAACTTCTGCAAAGTCAAAAGGTAATATATGTCCGTCAGATACTCAAACCCTTGGCTACACTTGTACTCCAGCCAGAGTTAATCCATCTTATCCTCCTTTGAAGTGCTTCATTTGCTCTCCTCCGTCTTACTTTGACCCAGTAACTTAGTGTCTCTTAAAAAAAAAAAAAAAAAAAAAGACAGAGTCTCACTCTGTCACCCAGGCTGGAGTGCAGTGGCATGATCTTGGCTCACTGCAACCTCTGCTTCCCGGGTTCAAGTGATTCTCCTGCCTCAGCCTCCCAAGTAGCTGGGATTACAGTTGCCCACCACCGCACCCGGCTGATTTTTGTGTTTTTAGTAGAGGCGGGGTTTCACCTGTTGGCCAACCTGGTCTTAAACTCCTGACCTCAAGTGATCCGCCCACCTGAGCCTCCTGAAGTGCTGGGATTACAGGTGTGAGCCGGTGTCTTGATGGGGTTTTTACTTTCTGGAGAGGAAAGCTGGGCCTGGGCTTTTCATGCCCTGGATGCAGAGGAGTGTTGCATACACTTAGGCTGCTTCAGGCATCACAAGGAAAATGAAACGCGCACACTCACACAGGATATGAGAAATCTGCTTCATGGTGGAAGTAACTAAGAGAACCTGCTGGGGAGATGTCTCCTCAGTTGGGAGGCTCAGAGGAAAAATAGTCAAGTCCCAAGTTGCCTCCTAGACAAAAGAAGTTGACTTGTGTGCACTTGAAGGGCTCCCAAATGGCAGCTCCACACCTTTAATCTTCTCCCCATCTTTCAGCTTGTGAACACCTTCTTCAGCTTCCTTCGACGCAAAACAGACTTTTTCATTGGAGGAGAAGAAGGGATGGCAGAGAAGGTAAGTGTTGGAAACTGCTCTCTTTTCGGCAGCTCTGTCTCTTCAGAAGAAAAACTCACCTGGTCTTCCTTTGGCATAATAGTAACTAACTTTCAGCAGAAGCGAAATGTCAAAGGTGAGGAGCTGGGGAAGGGAAGGAAGCTGTCATTTCTTCGGTCTCCACTCCTTGCTCAGCGCTCTATCTACCTTGTTTCCCATGATTTTTGAAGTTCTACAAGAGGGGCAGGTGTTAACTATCCCCGTTGAGGAAACTGGCTCAAGAGAGTTTTGCACCTTATCCAAAGTCTTGAGCTGAGCTATGGGAGAACCACGGTTGAAACCAGTCTGTTGAAAACCTGCCCTCTGTCCCAACACAGTGCCTCTCAGTTCCTTTTCCAATGAGGAGGTTTTATTTTTTATTTTATTTTTTTCTGAGATGGAGTCTTGCTCTGTCACCCAAGCTGGAGTGCAGTGGCGCAATCTTGGCCCACTGCAACTTCTGCCTCCTGGGTTCAAGCAATTCTCCTGCCTCAGCCTCCCGAGTAGGTGGGATTACAGACGCCCGCCACTGTACCTCGCTAATTTTTGTATTTTAATAGAGATGAGGTTTCACCATATTGGCCAGGCTGGTCTGGAACTCCTGACTTCATGATCCGCCCGCCTTGGCCTCCCAATGTGCTGGGATTACAGGTATGAGCCACCGTGCCCGGCCAGGAGGTTTTATTTTTACTTTTATTTATTTTATTTTATTTTATTTTTTTGAGATGGAGTCTCATTCTGTCACCCAGGTTGGAGTGCAGTGGCATAATCTCGGCTCACTGCAACCTCCGTGTCCTGGGTTTAAGTGATTCTTGGGCCTCAGCCTCCCGAGTAGCTGGCACTGCAGGCAGGCGCCACCATGCCTGGCTAATTTTTGTATTTTTAGTAGAAATGAGGTTTCACCATGTTGGCGAGGCTGTTCTCGAACCCCTGATGTCAAGTAATCCACCCACCTTGGCCTCCTAAAGTGCTAGGAGTACAGGTGTGAGCCACTGCACCCGGCCTGAG
>NW_012102365.1:1409216-1413484 GCF_000951045.1 Mandrillus leucophaeus
ATTTTTAGTAGAGACAGGTTTCACCATGTTGGTTAGGCTGTTCTCAAACTCCTGACCTCAGGTGATCTGCCCGCCTCGGCCTCCCAAAGAGCTGGGATTACAGACATGAGTCACCGCACTTAACACTTTGGATTGTGTTAGGTGCTGTATCAGACCCTTTGGGATTGCAGAGGTGAATACAGATTTGTTCTTTGTTTTCATGGATCTCACAGTGTAGCCAAAAACAAACAAACAAACAAAACAAGCAGTGAAAAAGTAGTGGGTGTTGGGGCAGAAGCCCTGGGAACGTAAAACTAACCTAGGTTGGGGGCTCAGAGAAGACTTTGTGAGGAAGTGATGCCTCAGGTATGAAGGACAAATAGCTGTAAGAAGGGAGAGAGATGAACCCTTGTGGGGGGGGTGGTGTGTGTGTGTGTTTGAGGCAGGGTCTTGTTCTGTTGTGTCCCAGCTGGAGCACAGTGGCGTGAGCACGGTGGCGCAATCCAGCTGCCTTAGCCTCCCAAAGTGCTGGGACTACCTAATTTTTCTTTCTTTTTTTTCTTTTGAGACGGAGTCTTGCTCTATGACCCAGGCAGGAGGGCAGTGGAGCAATCTCAGCTCACTGCAACCCCCGCCTCCCGGGTTCAAGTGATTCTCCTGCCTCAGCCTCCTGAGTAGCTGGGATTAGAGGCGCCTGCCACCACGCCCAGCTAATTTTCGTATTTTTAGTACAGCGGGGGGTTTCACCATGTTGGTCAGGTTGGTTTTGAACTCCTGAGCTCGTGATCTGCCCGCCTCGGCCCTCCAAAGTGCTGGGATTATAGACATGAGCCACCGCGCCCAGCCTCTAATTTTGCTTAACTGTAAGAGGGAATAATCCTTACCTCACAAGGAAGTTACAAGGATTAAAAAAAAGGCAAAAGACCACAATCCACTTCAGAATCCCTTGGGGCCACATGTGTTTTGGTATTTAAAATTATTTGGATTTCAGGAAGGCAATACAGTGCATATAATGTGCATTATAGATCATAATCCAATCCTAGGGCCAGGAGCTGCATCCTGTACCAAAACACATTAATATTTCTGTAGAGAATACCTGATACTGCAAACTTACAAAAAATGACAAAAGCACTCTTAGATTTTATAGCTTTTGGGACTAGGAATTATAGACTTGAATACAGCCGTAGTGATCTAATCAATATGGCATTGATAGAAGAAGAGAAAAATGGACCAGTGAATCCTGAAATAAAGTCTAGCATTTATGAGGATTTAATGTGTCTAATGTGGTAATTCACTTCATTAGGCAAAGCATGATTCAATAAGTCATGCTGCTACGTGGAATTTTTTTTGGTTAGAAAACCAAAATTTAGGCCGGGCGCGGTGGCTCAAGCCTGTAATCCCAGCACTTTGGGAGGCTGAGACGGGCGGATCACGAGGTCAGGAGATCGAGACCATCCTGGCTGACACGGTGAAACCCCGTCTCTACTAAAAATACAAAAAACTAGCCGGGCGTGGTGGCAGGCGCCTGTAGTCCCAGCTACTCGGGAGGCTGAGGCAGGAGAATGGCGGAGCTTGCAATGAGCTGAGATCCGGCCACTGCACTCCAGCCTGGGCGACAGAGCGAGACTCCGTCTCAAAAAAAAAAAAAAAAAAAAGAAAACCAAAATTTACCATCTGTCATACTCTATAAAAAAAAAATACAGGTAAGAAAAATCCTGTAAGGAAAGCTAGGAATCTGTAGTCTTATGTGGGGGAGACTTCAAGATTAGAAAACTGGAAGCTATAAAAGAAGAGATAGCTGTTTGCCTTTTCAAATGCTGAAAATTTGTAAATGGTAAAAGAGACATATTTAAGTCAATTGAAGAACACTAGATTATGAGAAAATATGCAGTGCAGAGGATGAATAACATTTAATGGTTAATTTCATATTTAGGAACTCATAAATAAAAATTAGCCAGGCCTTGTGGCACACGCCTCTAGTCCCAACTACTTGGGAGACGGAGGTAGGAGGATTGCTTGAGCCTGGGAGGTTGAGGCTGCAGTGAGCTGTGATTGCGCCGCTGTGCCACTATGCTCCAGGCTGGGTGACAGAGCAGGACTTTGTTTCCAAAACAAAACCCATAATGAGATACTACTTCACATCTGTTAGGATGGCATCTGTTAAAAGAAAAAACAAAATAACAAATGTTGACAAAGATAGGGAGAAACTGGAACCCTTGTATACTGTCGGTGGGAATGTCAAATGGTGCATCTGCTATGGAAAACGTTATAGCAGTTTCTCAAAAAATTAAAAAATAGAACTATCGTATGGTCCAGCAGTCATTCTTGTGGGTATATACCCAAAAGAATTGGAAGGAGGATTTATTTGCACACCCATGTTCACTCCTTATTCACAATAGCCAAAAGGTGGAAGGAACCAAAGGCTCCATCAGCAGGTGAATGGATAAACAGAATGTGGTATAGACATATTCTGGGATGTTATTCTGCCTTAAAAGGGAAAGAAATCCTGTCCATTGCTACATGGATGTACCTTGGAGGACATCGTGTTACATGAAATAAGCCGGTCACAAAAGGACAAATACAGTTGATCCTTTGTATTGTGGGCTCTACATCCATGAGTTTAACCAACCACTGATGGAAAATATTTGGAAAAAAAATTTTTTTAAACGAGAGTACAATAATAAAAAATAATAAGAGTTAAGCCTGACGTGGTGATGCACACCTGTAATCCCAGCTACTTGGGTGGCTGAGATGGGAGGATGGCTTGAGCCCGGGAATTTGAAATCAGCCTGGACAACATAGCAAGACCCCATCTAAAAAAAACAAAAACAAAACACCACATTAAAAAAAAATACAATCTTAATTATTTACATCCATAGCACTTACATTGTATTAGGTATTAGGTAATCTAGAGATGATTGAGAGTGTATAGGAAGATGTGTGTAGGTTATATGCAAATAAAATGCCATTTTATATAAGGTACTTGAGCATCCTGAGAAATTAGTGCTGAGGAGTGGTCCTGGAACGAATCCCCATGGGTACGGTGGGACTGCCCTATTACATTCCACTTACATATCATTGAAGGCGTATTTTTTGATAAGTAAATATTGTGTGACTAAAAGAAAAGTTACTGTTTTAAAACATAACTGTAGGGCCAGGTGTGGTGGCTCACGCCTGTAATCCCAGCACTTTGGGAGGCTGAGGCGGGTGGATCACCTGAGGTCAGGAGTTCGAGACCAGCCTGACCAACATGGTGAAACCCTGTTGCTACTAAAAATACAAAAATTTGCTGGGCATGGTGGTGGGTGCCTGTAATCCCAGCAACTCGGGAGACTGAGGCAGGAGAATCGCTTGAACTCAGGAGGCGGAGGTTGCAGTGAGCCGCGATTGCACCACTGCACTCCACCCTGGGCAATAAGAGTAAAACTCCGTCTCAAAAACAACAACAACAACAACAACAAAACATAACTGTAATGGTATTACTTCCTCCAAAAAGGCATACTAATTCTTTAAATATTGCCAGAGATCCACATCCACTCAGGGTTCTGATTTCCCTCAGTGCTCTCTTACTGTTGTGTTTTGTTTTGAGACAGGGTCTCGCTCTGCTGCCCAGCCTGGATGGTGTCCAGTAGTGCGATCATGACTCACTGCAGCCACGACCACTAGGCTCAGGTGATCCTCTCACATAAGCCTCCTGAGTAACTGGGACTATAGGCGTGCCCCAAAATGCCCAGCTAATTTTTGTATTTTTTGTAGAGTGGGGGTTTCACCATCTTGCCCAAGCTGGTCTCGATCTTCTGATCTCAAGCAACCTTCCCGCCTTGGCCTCCCAAAGTGCTGGGATTACAGGCATGAACCACTGCACCCAGCTCTTTTGTTTTTTAAAAAATTATGGGCTGAGGTGGGGGGATCACTTGAGGCCAGGAGTTCAAGACCAGTTTGGTCCAACATAGACCATATCTGTACAAAAAAATTGAAAATCATTGCATTCCAGTCTGGGAACAGAGCGAGACTTTGTCTCAGAAAAAAAAAGTGTGGTAAAAAGCACATCATAAAATTTACCCTCTTAACCTGTGTTTTGATTTTTTGGTTTGTGTGCTTGTTTGTTTGAGATGGAGTCTCGCTCTGTTGCCCGGCCTGGAGTGTGGTGGCACCATCTCAGCTCACTGCAACCTCTGCCTCCCAGGTTCCAGCAGTTCTCCCACCTCAGCCTCCCGAGTAGCTGGGATTACAGGCGTGTGCCACCACGCCTGGCTAATTTTTGTATTTTTAGTAGAGATGGGATTTTA
>NW_012102365.1:1414339-1429970 GCF_000951045.1 Mandrillus leucophaeus
TTTCACCGTGTAAACCAGGATGGTCTCAATCTCCTGACCTCATGATCCGCCTGTCTCGGCCTCCGAAAGTGCTGGGATTACAGGCTTCAGCCACCGCGCCCGGCTTTTTTTTTCTTTTTGAGGCGAAGTCTCGCTCTGTTGCCCAGGCTGGAGTATGAGTGGTGCGACCTCAGCTCATTGCAACCTCTGCCTCCCCAGTTCAAGCGATTCTCGTGTCTCAGCCTCCTGAGTAGCCGGGGTTACAGGTACACACCACCATGCCCAGCTAATTATTGTATTTTTAGTAGAGATGAGGTTTCACCAGGTCAGTCAGACTGGTCTTGAACTCCTTATCTCATGATCCTCCTGCCTCAACCTCCCAAAGTGCTGAGATTACAGGCGCGAGCCACTGTACCCGACCCCCAGCTAATTTTTCTATTTTTTTGTAGGGATGAGGTTTTACCATGTTGCTCAGGCTGGTCTCTAACTCCTGGGCTCAAGTGATCCACCTGCCTCGGCCTCCCAAATTGCTAGGATAACAGATGTGAGCCACTGTGCTGGCCCATGTTAAGCATTTTTAAGTGTACAGTTCAGTAGTGTTAAGTGTACTTAGATTATGAAACATATTTGTAAAACCTCTTTGCATCTTGTGAAATTGAAACCCTGTACCCATTAAACAACT
Organism: Mandrillus leucophaeus; assembly: GCF_000951045.1. Classification (NCBI taxonomy): domain Eukaryota; kingdom Metazoa; phylum Chordata; class Mammalia; order Primates; family Cercopithecidae; genus Mandrillus; species Mandrillus leucophaeus. The sequence goes on from NW_012102365.1 coordinate 1,415,001, forward strand.
TCGTTTTGCTCCCTCCCCTACCTCCTGGTAACTGCTGTTCTATTTTCTGTCTAGGTTGACTACTTTAGATACTTCATATAAATGGAATCATACAATATGTATCTTTTTGTGACTGGCTTTTTTCATTTAATGTAATGTCCACAGATTTATCCACATTGTAGTATGTGACAGGATTTCCATCCCCTTTAGGGTTGAATAATATTCCATTATATATATATATCACTTTTTTTTTTTTTTTTTTGAGACAAGTCTTGTTCTGTTTCTTGCCCAGGCTGGAGTACAGTGGCACGATCTCGGCTCATTGTAACCTCAGCCTCCCGAGTAGCTGGAACTACAGGCACACGCCACTACTCCCAGCTAATTTTTGTATTTTTATTAGAGTTGGGGTTTTACTCTAATGTAAATATTGGCCAGCTGGTCTCGAGCTCCTGACCTTGTGATCTGCCCAACTCGGCCTCCCAAAGAGCTGGGATTATAGGCTTGAGCCACTGCGCCCAGCCACAATTTTTTTTTTTAATCTATTCTTCTCTTGATGGACTTTTGGGTTGCTTTCACCCCTTGGTTTTTGTGCATAGTGCTTCTGTGGACATAGGTGCACAAATCTTTGAGATTCTACTTTCAATTCTTGTAGGTATTACTCAGCAGTGTAATCTATTGAATAATATGGTAGTTTTTGTTTTGCTTTTGTTTTTGTTTTGTTTTGTTTTTGAGACAGAGTATCACTCTTGTTGCCTAGGCTGGAGTGCAATGATGCAGTCTCGGCTCACTGCAACCTCTGCCTCCTGGGTTCAAGCGATTCTCCTGCCTCAGCTTCCTGAGTAGCTGGGATTACAGGCGTGTGCCACCACAGCTGGCTAATTTTTGTATTTCTAGTAGAGACAGGATTTCACCATGTTGGCCAGGTTGGTCTCGAACTCCTGACCTCAGGTGATTCACCCGCCTCGGCCTCCCAAAGTGCTAGGATTACAGGTGTGAGCCACTGTACCCAGCCAGTTTTTAGTTTTTTGAGGAAATGCCATGATCTTTTCCATAGCAGATGCACCATTTGACACTACCACTAATAGTACATGAGGGTTCTGTATTAGTCTGTTCTCATGCTGCTATACCCTAGACTGGGTAATTTATAAAGAAAAGAGGTTTATGACTGAGCACGGTGGCTCACGCCTGTAATCCCAGCACTTTGGGTGGCCAGGGCGGCAGATCACAAGGTCAGGAGATCAAGAACATCCTGGCCAACATGGTGAAACCCCAGCTCTACTAAAAATACAAAAAGTAGCTGGGTGTGGTGGCGTGCGCCTGTAGTCCCAGCTACTTAGGAGGCTGAGGCAAGAGAATCGCTTAAACCCAGGAGGCAGAGGTTGCAGTGAGTTGAGATCGTGCCACGGCACTCCAGCCTGTCGAGAGAGCGAGACTCTGTCTCAAAAAAGAAAAAAAAAGTAAAGAGGTTTAATTGACTCACAGTTCTGCATGACTGGGGAGGCCTCAGGAAACTTAAAATCATAGAGGAAGGCATTCCTTCACAGAGTGGCAGGAGAATCAGTGCCAGCAGAGGAAATGCCAGAGGCTAATAAAACCATCAGATCTTGTGAGAACTCACTCGTATCATGAGAACAGCATGGGAGAAACCACCCCCATGATTCAATTACCTCCACCTGGTACTGCCTTTGACATGTGGGAATTACAATTCAAGGTGAGATTTGGGTGGGGAAACAGAGCCAGACTGTATCATTCTGCCCCTGGCCCCTCCCAAATCTCATGTCCTCACATTTCAAAACATAATCATGCCCTTCCAACAGCCCCACAAAGTCTGAATTCATTTCTGCATTAACCCACAAGTCCAAGTCCAAAGCTCATCTCTGACAAGGTATTAGTTCGCTCTCATGCTGCTGTGAAGAAATACCCGAGACTGGGTAATTTATAAAGGACAGAGGTTGTTCCGTTTTTTTATTTTATGTATTTATTTTTTTTTGAGACAGAGTCTTGCTCTGTCATCTAGGCTGGAGTGCAGTGGTGTGATCTCAGCTCACTGCAACTTCCACCTCCTGGATTCAAGCGATTCTCCTGCCTCAGCCTCCCGAGTAGCTGGAATTACAGGTGCCCACCACCACACATGGCTAATTTTTGTATTTTTAGTAGAGACAGGGTTTCACAGGGTTTCACCATGTTGGCCAAGCTGGTCTTGAACTCCTGACCTCAGGTGATCTGCCCCCCTCGGCCTCCCAAAGTGTTAGGATTACAGGCATGAGGCACCGCACCCGGCCAGGAAAGAGGTTTGATTGACCCATAGCTCTACATGGCTGAGGAAGCCTTAGGAAACTTACAGTGAGGTTGGAAGATGATGGGGAAGCAGGCACCACCTTCACAAGGTGGCAGGAAGGAGAAGTGCCAGGCAAAGGGGGAAAAGCCCTTTATAAAATCATCAGATCTCATGATAACTCACTATCAAGAAAGCAGCATGGAGATACCCATTTCTCTTTAAGACATTTGTCTTTTTTTAATTGGGTTATTTGATTATGATTGTTTGATTCCCAATTCAAACAAGGTTCACACATTACACTGGGTGATAGAAACCTGTAGATTAAGAGACCTCAAAAACAAAAAATTAAGGATCAGGCACAGTGGCTCAGCCCTATAATCACAGCACTTTGGGAGGCTGAGGTGGTAGGATCGCTTGAGCCTAGGAGTTGAAGACCAGCCTGGGTAATATAGTGAGACTCCATCTCTACAAAAAAAATTTTTTTTTTTTTTTGACTTGGAGTCTCACTCTCGTGATGAGGCAGGAGTGCAGTGGCATGATCTTGGCTCACTGCAACCTCCGCCTCCTGAGTTCAAGCAGTTCTGCCTCAGCCTCTCAAGTAGCTGGGATTACAGGCACCCACCACCAGGCCCAGCTAATTTTTGTTTTTCTGGGTTTTTTTGTTTTTGTTTTTGTTTTTTGAGAGGGAGTTTTGCTATTGTTGCCCAGGCTGGAGTGCAGTGGCCTGATCTCAGCTCACCACTACCTCTGCCTCCCGGGTTCAAGCGATTGTCCTTTCTCAGCCTCCCATGTAGCTGGGATTACAGGCATGCGCCACCATGCCTGGCTGATTTTTGTGGAGACAGGGTTTCTCCATGTTGGTCAGGCTGGTCTCGAACTCCCGACCTCAGGTGATCTGCCCGCCTCGGCATCCCGAAGTGCTGGGATCACAGGCGTGAGCCATTGAGCCCGGCCTAATTTTTGTATTTTTAGTAGAGACAGGGTTTCGCCATATTGGCCAGGCTGGTCTCAAACTCCAGTGGTCTAACTCTTGACCTCAGGTGATCCACCCGCCTCGGCCTCCCAAAGCGCTGGGATTACAGGCATGAGTCACCCTGCCTGGCCTACAAAAGAAAATGTAAAGATTTTTTAAAAAAAACACAAGAGATCTCTTTTTTTCTTGCAATTTGTTTTTTGAAGAAATGGTTATTTGTCCTGGCAAAGTTTCCCACAATCTGGATTTTGCATATTGCATCCTAAGAATGGTTTTTACTCATAGCAGTTCTGACACCAAATGTGTGGGTTTTTCCACCACTTAACAAACCAGTTCTCCAGTTCTCTGGACACCAACTGGGTGTCCTACTATTCAATTGAATTCTGACCCCAACTACCCAGAATTACTGCAGCTTCCACAGGTTAAGGACTCAGTCCCATAAGACGGCGGCCGCTTGACACACCAGTCATAAGTTCCAAGTTGCCTTGTGTACTTCTGACCAACCAGCTACAAACTGGGGTTTGCCATGACCACCTTTTCAGGTTTAATAATTTGCTAGAATGATTCAGAACTCAGGAAAGTGCTTTATTTACTGTTACTGGTTTATTATAAAAGACATAACTCAGGAACAGTCAAATAGCTGTGTAGGGCTAGGTATTGGGGTGGGGCATGGAGCCTCCATACCCTCTCTGGGTGTGCCACCCTCCCAACACTTTGATGTGTTCACCAACCTAGAAACTCCAAACCCCATCGTTTAGGGGGTTTTTTGTTTTGAGACAGGTTCTCGCTGTCACACAAGTTGTAGTGCAGTGGCGCAATCTCGGCTCACTGTAACCTTCAGTTCACAGCAACCTCCGGCTCCTAGGCTCAAGCAGTCCTCCCATCTTAGCCTCCAGAGTAGCTGGGACTGCAGGCATGTGCCACCATGCCCAGCTAATATTTTCGTATTTTTGGTATAGACGGGGTCTCACCATGTTGCCCAGGCTGGTCTTAAACTCCTGAGCTCAAGCGATCTGCCTGCCTCGACCTTTCCAAAGTGCTGAGATTACTGGTATGAGCCACTGTGCCCGGTAAACTTCAATTTATTTGCACAGTTGTAGTTCCCCAGTGCGTTAGCATTTATGTATTTATTTTTATTTATATTTATTTGTTTATTTTTTTGAGACAGAGTCTTGCTCTGTCTCCCAGGCTGGAGTGCAGTGGTGTGATCATGGCTTATTGGAGCCTTGACCACCCGGGCTCAAGCAATTCCCCTACCTCAGTCTCTCGAGTAGCTGGAACTACAGACACGTACCACTCCACTCAGCTAATTTTTGTATTTTTTATAGAGACAGGGTCTTCCTATGTTGCCCAGGCTGGTTTCAAACTCCTGGGCTCAAGTGATCTGTCTGCCTCTCCTTCCCAAAGTGCTGGAATTACAGATGGGAGCCCCTGTGCCTGACCTGGATTAGCATTTTAATAACAACTCTTTCATAAAATTCTTCTGCCTTCTGAAAAGTATTTGAGAGGGCTGGCATTGTGACACATGCCTGTACTGTCCTGGGCCTCTTCTCGGGGAGAGCAACAGGCTTGGCGTTAGAGCAGGCCCAGCCCTCCCCACCCTGGTTGGCTGTGGTTGCCAAATATGTGTCCAGTGACTGAAGCTTGAGTCTGTGACAGCCTCTGGGTAGGCTTCCACACCGCTGGGGTTATCTGTCTGAGGTTGGGCCTAGGTCAAGTTGATGGGAGGAGGGGTCAGAGGCTGCTGTGATTGGCCTTGACTCTGGTGGTTTAGCTCTGCCCTTGCTTAACCTCCAGGAGTTAGGAAGGAACAGTACAAATGGGATGTGACATGATTCAGTGGAGCTGGGAGAGGGGAGGGCCCTGTTCCCACCTCCCTTTGGCCACTGGTTGGCAAATGGCTTTAGTTCAAGGTCTCTCTGACTAGGGACTTGGGAACAAGGCCCTGTGGTGGAACAGCCTCTGCTGGCGTAATTATGACCCATGGTTCCCATTAACAGCAGAATGGCCTCCCCTACCAGTTTAATTCGTGGTTTAGGAGGTATATTTGGTGTTCTTTAACCTTGTAGAGTGTGGAGCTACTGTGGTGTGGCATGGGGCAGGGGGTTTGGGCATAGCAGGAGAAATTGGCATCAAATGGATGAGAATCCACAGGGCATTTAGCAGAACCCCAGGTCTGGGGCCCTGTGAGTGACTTCTGTGACCTTGAGCCCCTGCAGAGCTTTCCCTGCAGTTCTGTCTTAGAGATGCTTGAAAGAGGATTTATTGACCACTGATCACATGGCAAGGCCTTTAGAGGTGTGTGCGTGTGTGTGCACATGCACACTGTGTATGGGTTGGCATTGAGTTGAGTGTCCTAAGGGTATGTTCCTGGGCCAGAGGTGAAACTTTGACACTTGACTGGTCATGGAGGATGAATTGGTTTGCCAGGTGACCTGAGAGTGGGGACGAGACATTCCAGGCAAAGAACAACATATGCCAAGACTGCTTTTATTTATTTATTTATTTTGAGACAGGGTCTCACTCTGTTGCCCAGGATGGTGGCGCGACCTCTGCTCACTACAACCTCTGCCTCCTGGATTCGAGTGATTCTTCCACCTCAGCCTCCCAGGTAGCTGGGACTACAGGCATGTGCCACTACACCTGGCTCATTTTTGTATTTTTAGTAGAGACAGGGTTTCATCGTGTTGACCAGGGTGGTCAAGAACTCCTGACCTCAGGTGATCCGCCCGCCTCGGCCTCCCAAAGTACTGGGATTATGGGCATGAGCCACCACACTTGGCCAAGACTGCTTTTAGAAATAGTAACATAGACCGGGCATAATGACTCACAGTTGTAATTCCAGCACTTTGGGAAGAAGAGGCAGGTGAATCACTTGAGCCCAGGAGTTTGGACTAGCCTGGTCAACATGGCGAAACCTTGTCTCTACAAAAAATAAAAACATTAGCCAGGGATGGTGGCATATACCTATAGTCCTAGCCACTGGGGAGGCTGAAGTGGGAGGATCACCTTAGCCCAGGGAGGTTGATTACATTCCAGCCTGGGTGAGTGAGACCCTGCCTCAAAAATAGTAACAACAAGATAGAGGTACAGAGACATGACCTTAGGGTCACGCAAGTAAGAGTAGACCAGGAACTCAAATCTAGGTGCGACTTTGAAGTATGCATGGAACTTGGCCAGGAGGGCTTGTTAAAAATACGGATTGCCTGGCCATACCCCAGAATTTCTGATCCAGTAGATCTGGAGTGGGGCTTAAGATTTAGCGTTTCTAACAGGTTCTAGGTGATGCTGATGCTGCAGTTCAGGGGAACCCTGTGATGTGGACCTCACTAGGCTCTTGATTTGTGCTGTCATACTCAATCCTCATGACGGATAAGGAAACTGAGGCTTAGAAAGAGTCAAAGTTGTTCACTCATCTAAGGCCAGGAGCCAAATAATGACAGGTGGCAATAGTATGGGTGGAGGGTCGCCCTTGGGTAGCAGGGAAGCTGGCTAGCACATCGTGGGGTGGAAACTTGGGAAGGTGTAGTGGAGAAAAAGGATTTGAAGTTAACAGCTTGCTGGCTGGAGAGAGGGTGAACAGGCTCTTCCTTGCTTTGACTGGGCATGGTGGCTCACACCTACAATCCCAACACATTGGGAGGCTGAGGCAGGCGGATCACTGGAGGTGAGGAGTTTGAGACTAGGCTGACCAACATGGAGAAACCCCATCTCTACTAAAAATACAAAATTAGCCAGGCGTGGTGGCACATGCCTGTAATCCCAGCTACTCGGGAGGCTGAGGCAGGAGAATCACTTGAACCCCAGAGGCAGAGGTTGCAGTGAGCTGAGATCGCGCCATTGCACTCCAGCCTGAGCAACAAGAGCGAGACTTCATCTCAAAAAAAGAAAAAGAAAAGAAAGCTCCCTGGCTTTCTGCTAACGTGGCCTTTCTGGGTGTGGTGTCAAGTCTTGCATAGCTGGACTGTGGTCTTGGAGACAGGATGCACTAAGAGTAAGAGTGATTAGTCAGAAGAGCCGGTCATTGTGAGCCTGAGAATTCAAGAAAGGCTTGTGAGGGACTGAGGCTTGAGTTTTTGCTTTTAACAGCGTCACTTTTTTTGTTTTGTTTTTTTGAGACAGGGTCTCACTTTGTCACCCAGGCTGGAGTACAGTGGCCTGATCTCGGCTCACTGCAACCTCCACCTCCCTGGTTCAAGCAATTCCCCTGCCTCAGCCTCATGAGTAGCTGGGATTACAGGCGCACGCCACCATGCCTGGCTAATTTTTTGTATTGTTAGTAGAGACGGGGTTTCACCATGTTGCCCAGACTAGTCTGCAATTCCTTTATTTATTTATTTATTTTGAGATGGAGTCTTGCTCTGTCACCAGGCTGGAGTGCAGTGGCATGATCTCGGCTCACTGCAACCTCTGCCTCCCAGGTTCAAGTGATTTTCCTGTCTCAGCCTCTCGAATAGCTGGGACTACAGGCACACACCACCATGCCCAGCTTTTTTTTTTTTTTGTATTTTTGGTAGAGACGGGTTTCACTATGAAGGCCAGGATGATCTTGACCTCACGTGATCTGCCCTCCTCGGCCTCCCAAAGTGCTGGGATTACAGGCATTAGCCACCGCGCCCAGCCAAGCGTCACTTTTTAAAACAGCCAGTTTATTGAGACAGGTGCTTTGCAGGTATTCTCATTACAACCCTATGAGACAGATGTATTTTCATTTTGCAGATGAGGAAACTGAGGTTCTGAGTGCAGTGCTTTGCCCTTGCACCCAGCAGGTAGAGAGCAGGGCTGGACTCCAGGCTATGGGACACCGTCCCCTGCTCTGATGCCTCATGGCTTTTCTTCCCTCTCCAGCTTATCACCCAGACTTTCAGCCACCACAATCAGCTGGCACAGAAGACCCGGCGGGAGAAGAGAGCCCGGCAGGAGGCCGAGCGGCGGGAGAAGGCAGAGCGGGCGGCCAGGCTGGCCAAGGAAGCCAAGTCAGAGACCTCAGGGCCCCAGATCAAGGAGCTAACTGATGAAGAGGCAGAGAGGCTGCAGCTAGAGATTGACCAGGTGAAGAGTGGGCTTCCCTTCTCTACCCCTCAGATCCCCACTGGCACTGAGCAGGGGGTCTTGTTGCCAACTGCTGTGCTCTTTGCTCCAGAAAAAGGATGCAGAGAATCATGAGGCCCAGCTCAAGAACGGCAGCCTTGACTACCCAGGGAAGCAGGTGAGATGGACTGCAGGGACTTGGGATGAGCCAGGAGGTTGGAACTTACAGGAGCTCTGCTGCCTACTGCTTTCTCTGAAATACCCTTCCTTATCCTAACCCCTCCCCTCCCGGCTTTGGGAATCTTCCCCATACTTTAAGATCACACTCAGAGACATTGAACCAAAGGATCCAGGTTAAAAAAAAAAAAAACCCGCTGGGCGTGGTGGCTCACGCCTGTAATCCCAGCACTTTGGGAGGCCAAGGCAGGTAGATCACGAGGTCTGGAGTTGAAGACCAACTTGGCCAAGATGGTGAAACCCTGTCTTTACTAAAAATACAAAAATTAGCCAGGCCTGGTGGCGGGCACCCGTAATCCCAGCTACTCGGGAGGCTGAGTCAGAGAATTGCTTGAACCCAGGAGGCGGAGGTTGCCATGAGCCAAGATTGCGCCACTGCACTCCACCCTGGGCAACAGAGCAAGACTCTGTCTCAAAAAAAAAAAAAAAAAAAAAAAAAACCAACTGGCCTTAACCCATTTATGGCAGGAAAACCCAAGAGCCAGAAAGGGCAGTGCCTATTACAGGTCCCATCTGAGGTTGGCTGGGTTCTGTGGGCCCAGCCATATCCTTTGTCACATGGCATAATAGTCTGAGCTACTCTCAGGCTGAGATCGGAACCACATTTTACCTGGTTCCCGGTGGACCAAGGCTTGGGGTCTGCCCCTCTGTGGAGTGGGCAGGTACCAAGTCTCTTTTCTTTTGTGACTGTATGCCCAGTGCTAGCCCTGCGCTTGGCCCAGTGAGGGTTCAATGTGTGTCTTGTTTGTCAAGTAAGTAGCTGAGTGTCCCTGATTATAAGCAGGAGACTGAGGAAGATGAGGAGGAGGAAGATGAGAAGGACAAAGGAAAACTGAAGCCCAACCTAGGCAACGGGGCAGACCTGCCCAATTACCGCTGGAGCCAGACCCTGTCGGAGCTGGACGTGAGTGGCAGGGAGTGGCAGGGACCAGAGGTGAAGCTTAGGGAGCCAGCCTGGGGTACCAGCAGCACTTAGTGGCTTCTTCTGACTGCCTCTGCCCTATGCAGCTAGCGGTCCCTTTCCGTGTGAACTTCCGGCTGAAAGGAAAGGATGTGGTGGTGGACATCCAGCGGCGGCACCTCCGGGTGGGGCTCAAGGGGCAGCCAGCGATCATCGATGGGGAGCTTTACAACGAAGTGAAGGTGGAGGAGAGCTCGTGGCTCATTGAGGACGGCAAGGTGGTGACTGTGCATCTGGAGAAGGTATGTGAGGCCCAGTCCTTCTAGCCTGGGGTGTTGATGGAAGAAGAAAGGAGGATGTGTGCTTATTTTACTCAGGAGCCATGCTGGGGGCATTGTGGAATTATCTTAATCCCCATGACAACACTCTTTAAAGTAGATCTGTCCCTATTTTATTTTCTTAAAGACAAGGTCTCACTCTGTTGCCCAGGCTGGAGTTCAGTAACACCTTCTTAGCTCACTGCAGCCTTGAACTCTTGGGCCCAAGCAATTCTCTCATTTCATCCTCCTGAGTAGCCAAGACTACAGGTGCACACCACCACGCTTGACTAATTTTTGTTATTAATTTTTGTAGAGACACGGAGGTCTTACTATATTTCCCAGGCTGGTCTTGAACTCCTGGCCTCAAGCAATCTTCACACCTTGGCCTCCCAAAGTGCTGAGATTACAGGCCTGAGTCAGGAAAAGAGGTCACTGATTTACCCAAGCTCCTGCCTCTGGGAAGGGGGTGGAGTCAGAATTGAAAGTCTTAGGTTCTGGCCGGGCGCGGTGGCTCAAGCCTGTAATCCCAGCACTTTGGGAGGCCGAGACAGGCGGATCACGAGGTCAGGAGATCGAGACCATCCTGGCTAACACGGTGAAACCCCGTCTCTACTAAAAAATACAAAAAACTAGCTGGGCAAGGTGGCGGGCACCTGTAGTCCCAGCTACTCGGGAGGCTGAGGCAGGAGAATGGCGTAAACCCAAGAGGTGGAGCTTGCAGTGTGCTGAGATTGCGCCACTGCACTCCAGCCTGGGCGACAGAGCAAGATTCCGTCTCATAAAAAAGAAAGTCTTAGGTTCTAAAGCCACTTCTTTTTCACTAGGTCTGTACATGGATTCAGTTCATCAAATACTTGAACACCTACTCTGTGCGTGGTACTGTAAAAGTGCTGGAGAGAGAACAGTGAACAAAACATAGGAAAATCTGTGCCCTCAGGAAGCCTACATGCTCAGCCTCACTGCCTTTACAGAGAGGTGGGACACAGACACCAGTAAATAAAGGTGGTCTCTGAAAAGGGCCAAAGGTCTGAGGAGAACTTCTCAGGGCACATAAGACCCTGTCCCAGCCTGCCCGACTGGCACTGGCTGCCCTCACTCACCCCTCCATGCCTCTGTACTTGCTTTGTGGCCCAGCTGGAGTGCAGTGGCGCAATCTCGGCTCACTGCAAACTCCGCCTCCCGGGTTCACGCCATTCTCCTCCCTCAGCCTCCAGAGTAGCTGGGACTACAGGCTCCCGCCACCATGGCCAGCTTTTTTTTTTTTTTTTTTTTTTTTCTGATATTTTTTAGTAGACGGGGTTTCACCGTGTTAGCCAGGATGATCTCGATCTCCTGACCTCGTGATTCACCTGCCTTGGCCTCCCAGAGTTCTGGGATTACAGGCATGAGCCACCACTCCCGGCCCATTCCCTGCCTTTTAAATTTATTATTTTTTGAGACAGGGTCTTGTACTCACCCAGGCTGGAATGCAGTGGCGCAATCACGGCTTACTGCAGCCTTGACCTCCCGGGCTCAAACGACCCTCCCACCTCAGCTTCCTGAGTAACTGTGAGCGCCACCCTTCCTGGCTAATTTTTAAATGTTTTTTGTAGAGACGGGGTCTCATGTTGCTCAGGCTGGTCTGAAACTCCTGGGCTCAAGGGATCTTCTTGCCTTGGCTTCCCAAAGTGTTGGGATTAGAGGTAGGAGCTACCACGCCTGGCACTTCCCTGCTTAAAAACTTTTTCAGGCTGGGCGTGGGGCGCATGCCTATAATCTCAGTGCTTTGAGAGGCTGAGGTGGGCAGATCACGAGGTCAGGAGTTCGAGACCAACCTGGCCAACATGGCAAACCCCATTTCTACTAAAAATACAAAAAAATTAGCTGGGCATGGTGGTAGGCGCCTGTAATCCCAGCTACTTGGGAGGCTAAGGCAGGAGAATCGCTTGAACCCAGGAGGCGGAGGTTGCAGTGAGCTGAGACTGCACCACTGCACGCGGTGGCTCACACCTGTAATCCCAACACTTTCGGAGACTGAAGCAGGCGGATCACCTGAGGTCAGGAGTTTGAGACCAGCCTGGCCCAATATGGTGAAGCCCTGTCTCTACTAAAAATACAAAAATCCGCCTGGTGTGGTGGGTGGTGCATGTCTATAATCCCAGCTACTCGGGAGGCTGAGGCCAGAGAATTGCTTGAACCTGGGAGGCAGAGGTTGCAGTGAGCCGAGATGGTGCCACAGCACTCCAACCTGGACAAGAAGAGCAAGACTCCATCTCAAAAAAAAAAAAAAAGAAAATTTTCTTCCCATTTTAAATCTGGAATACTGCTTTGTGTCTTAGGGCTCAGCCCAAGTGTCACTTTCAAACTTTTCTCCCTCCACCCTGGATGAATATCTCCCTTTCTGCTTTCTTCTTTCCGTTATCACACTGATTTGTAACTGTTTGCCTCTGTGTCTCCCCTAGCTGCAGGAAGGGCAGTCTTGTACCTCTGGACCCAGTATAGGCCTGCAGGGGTCTCAGGTGCAGGATATGGATGAGAGAGAGTTTGGTTGTGAAAGGGTTAAGGGGTGATTCCTGGTGCACAGAGCAGGCCACCTCCCACCCCCTGGTCGTTCTCTTCACAGATCAATAAGATGGAGTGGTGGAGCCGCTTGGTGTCCAGTGACCCTGAGATCAATACCAAGAAGATTAACCCTGAGAATTCCAAGGTGAGCCCTGGCTGGTTGGGAGAACTTCAGCAGGAGGGTGAGGGGCCTAGGTGTTTCCAGAGCTTCACCAATTCCCGTCACTGCCTGCCCTCAGCTGTCAGACCTGGACAGTGAGACTCGCAGCATGGTGGAAAAGATGATGTATGACCAGAGACAGAAGTCCATGGGGCTGCCAACCTCAGACGAACAGAAGAAACAGGAGATTCTGAAGAAGTGAGCAAGAGGGGTTGGGGGAGGGTGGGTGCCTGGGGGCTTAGGTTTTAGTGACAGCAGTGAGTGGATCACTGAGCTGCCTCAGGAGCTGCCCTGCCCCCTTTCCAGCCATGTTTATGGCTTTATGGCTTTGGCTTGCCTACTCTTGTCACTTGCTGAGGTCATCTTGAGGGCAAGGCCGGCTCATGGCTCATGATAGGAGGGAAGGGGTAACAGGCGGGTCATTGCCACCTACAGGAAAACAGTGCCAGTGTTGGCACCTCAGCTTCCAACCTCGGGGCTCAAATGGGTCTCAGATACCCTGGGCACTGCTCTTGCCCAGCCTGGCTCGGTGTTGCTGAGGTCTAAAGAGATTAGACTTGACACAGGGGTGCTGGGAGAAGGGACAGCTTTAGAAGAGAAGGATGAGTTGTTTCATCTTCTTGCTTCCCTTTCTCCAGGTTCATGGATCAGCATCCGGAGATGGATTTTTCCAAGGCTAAATTCAACTAGCCCCTGTTTTTTCCTCCCTGAACTCTTGGGGCTGAGCTGCAACTACCCAACTTACTTTTCCCACTCTTCTCTGGGACTTGTGGGCCTCAGGGCTTGGGGCAGGCATGGGAATGTCCCAGGCACACAGGTCCCAGGGCATCAGGAGAAAGGCTGGGGCTTGGGGCCTTGTCCTCCCCAGTTGGCCTACTGTTACACATTAAAACAATTTGCCCAGCTCCTTCTGTGTCCTCTCTTGCCTCTGGCCTTTCTCTGGGGCACAGGCCTGTTACGACTGCTGCTGGGAACTAGGAGTTTGGCTTCTAGCCCAGATTCTGCCGTGTGACCTAGGGCAAATCCTTGCCCTCTCTGGGCCTCAGTTTCTCATTACTTAAAGTGAAGATTAAAACAGGGCTTGGCCGGGTATGGTGGTTCACACCTGTAATCCCAGCACCTGTCTCTTATACACATCTAGATGTGTATAAGAGACAGGTGTGGTGGTGGGCGCCTGTAGTCCCAGCTACTCGGGAGGCTGAGGCAGGAGAATAGCACGAACCAGGGAGGCAGAGCTTGCAGTGAGGCGAGATTGCACCACCGCACTCCAGCCTGAGCAACAGAGCGAGACTCTGTCTCAAAAAAAAAAAAAAGATGAGTGTGGTGGCACCTGCCTGTAATCACAGCTATTTGGGAGACTGAGGCAGACGAATCACTTGAACCTGGGAGGCGGAGGTTGCGATGCGCCACTGCACTCCAGCCTGGGCCATAGAGCGAGATTGTCTCGGGGAAAAAAAAGAAATTCAGAATAGCTTGTTAAAGATTTCAGAGAGGCTATGCAGTACATAGCTTTGTTTTCCAAACTTGCTAAACCTTTTTTTTCTGGGAATGCAAATAGTGGTTTACAAGGCTAGGTTTGGAAAATGGTGCTCTACGGCTGAGGCTAGAGGGGAGGGTTTGTGGTGTCACTCCCACTCTACTCCTATTCTGCCCTGTGGTCATTTCAGTCTTGTGGAGGCCACCCGGATGCGACAGCAGAGCCTGGAGTTAGAACTGGACCCTACATTCATAGTCCCGAGAGATCATCCTGTTTTCCTTAGGAAACTGGACAAACAAGTACAGTTTGTCTAGTAGTTACTTTCCAAAGGGTGCCTTTTGGAACAATAAAAAGGGCGGTGGGGGCAGCGGGTCATGTGGGAGCTGGATCAATACCTTCTAGCTGGTTAATTAAGAATGGGCTGGTGGGCCTGCCCTGGCCTCTCTGCTGAAAGAGGACCAGTAGATAAGCCTGCGTGTGAGGAGCAGCCAAGTAGGATCCTTCTCAACTCATGGGCTCTGATACCTAAAGAAGGGATTCTGCGTCTGCCCCAGCAAGGCCAGAGCCACAGTTACCAACTGCGTGTCCCACTAAGTTCCTTGACCTCACTGTGAGCCCCAGGTTTCCTCTCTGTGAAATATAATATCCCTTCTCCAAGGTTATTGGAAAAGCCAAGATACTGGTGAAAACCACAGTGCTGGCCGGGCACGGTGGCTCACACCTGTAATCCCAGAACTTTGGGAGGCTGAGGTGGGCAGATCGCCTGAGGTCAGCAGTTTGAGACCAGCCTGACCAACATGGAGAAACCCTGTCTCTACTAAAAAATACAAAATTAGCCAGGCATGGTGGCACATGCCTGTAATCCCAGCTGCTCGGGAGACTAAGGTAGGAGAATCGCTTGAACCCAAGAGGCAGAGGTTGCGGTAAGCCGAGATCGCGCCATTGCACTCCAGCAGCCTGGGCAAAAAGAGCAAAAATTCCATCTCAAAAAAAAAAAAAAAAGAAAGAAAACCACAGTGCTCTGTTACCACCACAGAGAGAGTGGGAGAGGAGCATCAGGTCCAAGGCTGGGT
>NW_012102365.1:1434725-1435301 GCF_000951045.1 Mandrillus leucophaeus
AACCCAACAGAGTTTTAAGACTGCTGGACTTGTTGATCTGATTTTCACTGCCCACTGCAGCGGGTCTGCCCTCTAGCCGTGAATCAAGTATTCTTCAAACTAGAGACTATTGTGTACCAGGACAGAAGAGCAGCATGGGCCAAGGTGACACTGCCTGACTTGGGAGGGGTACCAGGAAGACAGCTCAGGCCTCAGATCTGGTGTGTATGTGGTACAGGGACCTTACCAGGAGGACAGAGTAAAGTCCAGTGAGGCCTCATTGTTTTTATCTCTGACCTGGACCTCTGCAGATTCTAGGCCTTCTCAAAGCTAGCTCCCAGGGCTGAAGAGGTGCTCCCCTTTGCTCAGATCCAGCCCACAGAGCTGACCCCTGCCCCACTTTGGCTAGAGGGTGGAGGTCAGAATGCTTGAGCCACAGAGGTTATAGCAAGAATGTCTAGGTTGACTTGCTGTGAGTGCTTAGTTCTCTGGCCCCTAAATTTCTGGAATGCAGATGTCTTTTTTAGAATTTCAGAGTAGCTGGTCACAGTAGCTCATGCCTGTAATCGCAGCACTTCGGAAGGCCAAGGCGGGTGC
>NW_012102365.1:1436823-1441883 GCF_000951045.1 Mandrillus leucophaeus
AAAGAAAACCACAGTGCTCTGTTACCACCACAGAGAGAGTGGGAGAGGAGCATCAGGTCCAAGGCTGGGTAGGGCCAACAAATGATCAGGGCTTTGGGGAAACGGGGCTGGGCAGAAGCAGGCCAGCCTGCAGGTGGTGGACTGGGAGAGCAGAGGCAGTTCAGACAGGTCTCCCTCGAAGAACCTCTCAAACAGTGTCAGAAACCATTTATCCAACCTTTCTCAGGCACAGACTCTGTGCTTGGTTCTTTATCTCCTGGAACTCACAGTGAACCTGAAATAGGGGCATTACTCCCATTTTATTCTTCCTACTTCAACTGCAGAGCACTAAGCCAGGCTGGACACCTATATCCTGTCTCCCGCTCTGCGCAGCAGTTAAGTGAAGGCAGACGGGAGAGAAAGGACAGCCAAGATAAGCAGGCAGATACCAATTACCTTTTCCTTAAAACTATGGTCATGTTAACATACAGAACATCAGCCAAGAACCAGAACCAACTGCTTAACATAACATAGAGTGGGCCCTGCCCACCCCCCAATACAATATATTTAAGATAAGCTTCTTTTAGCCGTTGAATTCCCCCAGGGAGGGAGAAGTTTGTATGATTGGTGAGGGTGGCAATACGGGGATGGAGTCAGGGTTCACTCCCAGAAAGTAATGCCTAAGTCCTTACTTTCCATGATCAGGCCACCTGAAGACCATGAGCAGGAAGGAAGAGGCCCAGGCAGGGATCAGACCAGCTGGGGATGCAAAGAGATGTAGACCCTATGGCCCAGTGAAATGCACATGGTCCAGGAACCCAGTCAGCCAAGGCAGGAGGAGCCAGAGTGGGCACTGCTTCAGGTCTAAGGCCCAGCCCCTCCTGCAGGGGTTCCTGGTCCCCCTCTTCCTTCTGTAGGCTGTGCTTCTCCCAGAAACGGTGTGGCAGCTGGGCCTGGCAGGGGTTAGCAGTACACCTGGAGCAAGGGTGCCCCCGATGAGTCTGTGTCGGTGCCCTGGAAGGATGAGTCATGGCTGGCTGGGTACCCTGGTGGGAAGGAGAGGAGAGGAAGAAACAGGCTCAGGGGAAGGAGCTCATCCAGATCCCACGACCAGGGAGAAGCCTGCTGAGAAGGAGCAGAGTGGGACTTGAGCCTGGGTCAGTCTGATCCTGGCTGGATGACCCACTCAGTTTATTGACCTGTCTGAGCCCTAGCCTCCCTTTGTGTAAAAGGATAATGATCCCACTCCCGGGGGTTGTTGTCAAGGGCAGTAAGACCACAACAGAACCACACAGGGTGCCTTTCCAGCACCATGCTGGATGGTTCTCCACCCACTACTTTCCTAGTCATCTGGGTGTGGGGTCTGATCACTTTCAGCTTGCCTGTTCTGGACACCTGCTCCCACTTTAAGTCAGCTTGCTGGATGGAGATGGGTCTGTGGCTGCTTAGGCCCCCATCCCTTTTTGATGTCATCCTCACCACTCCAAGAGAAAGCTGGGAGAGGAGCATGTAAGGGGCCCCTAGGGTAGTCCCCCACCCTCCACACCCCTCGTTAGGTCAGGACCACACCTGGAGCTCCATAAGGCCTCAGCTTCCGGGCAATGGCATCTGCAGTCGTCTCCTGGGAGATCTGCACTGTCAGCTCTAGGGAGGGAACGTGAGGCAGGCAGTGGTCATTAGCACGTTCTTTCAACCCCATTTCCTACTTCTGTTCCCAGCTCGATGAGGGAGGAGCCACTCACTCCTGGGCAGGGCTAGAAAAATAATGCTTAAAAAAAGACACATAGACAACGTGTGCATGCGCAGAGTGATGGATGAGTAGGAGTTTTGGTTAGCCCAGAACAGGTCAGAGGTCCAAGTTCATGTGGGTCCCTAGGTCCTGTTAACCAGACCAGGCCTAGAAGCTACTCTGGCATGAGACAGCAGGGGAGAGGAGCCTTTTGGGAAAACTTATTGAATGCAGAGGGAACCTTGTCCTTTCTGGGGACAGCAGCGATGGCCAGAGAGCTCTCCCAGGGTCTGCATGCTTCTCTCAGCCTTGCTCAGACCTCACAGGGAAGGGCCAGAGTGGGAGCTGGGGAGGGGGAATGCAAGAGTTGACAGAAAGGAGGAGGAAGGGCAGGGACTGGCTGAGGGGTACACCCACAGTGGCCAAAGACCCCATTCCAACCCTCCCCTGGCTAGAGCCTCCCCTACTCTGCCCCTCAGCCCCATGGGGCCCCCACCTACCATCCTGGCTGAGACCTGAGCCCACCATGGTCTCATGGCCACTGTCAGGGGCAGCAGTGGTGGGGGCAGCAGCCCGAGTTGAACGACCCTCTGAGGTCTGTGGGCGAGCACGGCTCTTTCGGGTACTAATGCGAATGATCCCGCGTACCAGGCGGCCCTCAGCATCCTGCTCATCCAGGTGGTAGTCCTGCGTGATGCTGCTGATAAGGTCCGAGATCTTACTGGTCTTCTCTAGGAACACAGTGTCTGATGTGCACTTGGCCAGCTCATCGATCTGGTGTACGCTGAACAGCTCTGTCAGCTTCTTGAAGATGAGCACATCAATCTCTCGGCTCGACATGGAGCCACTGCCCATCTCGGGCAGGTCCAGGTCCGACTCATGGAAAGAGTAGTACTCCTCGGAGCCACGAGGACTACTGACAAGGGTGCTGGGCAGGCTGTGTCGCATGGGTGGGGGATCGGCCAGTGGCTCCTTGCAGCAGGAGTCCGCATCAGGGGCTAGGGAGGTGGCCCTGGGATAGGGATACACAGGGATGCCTTTGAGCTTAACGTCGGGATAGCTGAAGCTGCTGCCCATGGTTGACTTGAGTCTCTGGCCATCCCGCCGGCTGGGGGGTGCACGATCAGGGCTAGGGGGCACTCCATTGTGCTCCTTGGTCCAGTTGGCTTCGGCAGCCCCCTCAGTGGAGTCCTCAGTAGAAAGGCAGGGGCTGCAGCCCCGCACACAAGCTCCACAGCGCTGGAGGCAATCCCGGCAGCGGCGGAAACAGAAGGCAGCCCGGCACCACTCCCACACCCAGGGTCGCCAGAGCAGGCAGCAGGCAGGGGACTCAGTGGCCGGCTCAGCAGAGCCAGAGATGAAGGTAATGCTCTCTGGCCCATGGTGACCAGGGTCCTTGGGGTCTGGTCTACGGGTGCGGCGGCTTGGTGGGGGCTGAGGTGGTTTATCATATGTCTCCAGACATAGCTCTGTTGGCCGCTCCCAGGGTCCCAAGCGTGGAGGCCCAGATGCTGGGCGGGGGTGTCCAGGGCGGGGCATGGCTCATTGCATGGTTTGCAGCAGCCAGGCACCTGCAGAGGAGAGGCCAGGAAGGGGTCAGGATCAGAAGTCAGGGACTAACTCCTGGGCTGACTTGAGCAGCTTCACACTTCTAGTTTCTCAGAGGCCTGGGATGTGGAGGGACCCAAGTATGCCCATAAACTCTCATATCTTGTGGCCCTCCCTCCACAAAGTCTCTGTGGTCTAACCCAGATTTCAAAATTCCCTGTGACTTAGGCTTATTGGGATGGCTATGAAAGGTTGAACATCTTATCTGAAATGCCTGGGTCCAGAAATGTTTTGGATTCTGGATTGTGGATTGTATACATTATACTCACCTGTTAAGCATTCCTCATCCAAAAATCTGAAATGCTCCAATGAGCATTTCCTTTAAGTATCATCCTGGTGCTCAACTTTCAGATTTTGTAGTGTTTTGGATTTTTGGATTAGGGATACTCAATCTCTCAATCTGTATTTAAAAATAATCTCCCTTCCCCCAGAAAATAATGAGTGTTGGCAATAATGTGGAAAAACTGGAACCCTTGTGCATTTCTGGTGGGAATGTAAAACAGTGCAGCTGCTATGGAAAACAGTATGGTGGTTCCTCCAAAAATTAAACATCAAATTACCACATGACCCAGCAATTCCACTCTGGATACATACCCAACCTAATTGAGAGCAGAGACTCTGATGTTTAGACCAATGTTCACAGCAGCATTATTCACAATAGCCAAAAGGTGGAAACAATCCCAGTGTCTACCAATGGATGAATGACTAAACAAAATGTGGTATATACATACAATGGAATATTATTCAGCCTTAAAAAGGAAAGGAAATTCTTTTTTTTTTTTTGAGACAGAGTCTCGCTCTGTCGCCCAGGCTGGAGTGCAGTGGCGCAATCTCTGCTCACTGCAAGCTCCGTCACCTCCCAGGTTCACGCCATTCTCCTGCCTCAGCCTCCCGAGAAGCTGGGACTACAGGCGCCCGCCACCATGCCTGGCTAATTTATTTTTTATTTTTTTTAGTAGAGGGTTTCACCGTGTTCGCCAGGATGGTCTCGATCTCCTGACCTCGTGATCCACCCGCCTTGGCCTCCCAAAGTGCTGGGATTACAGGCGTGAGCCACCGCACCCGGCCCAGGAAAGGAAATTCTTATACATGCTGCAACATGGATGAACCTTGAAGAACTTATGCTAAGTGAAATAAGCCAGACACAAAAGGACAAACAGCCGGGGTGTGGTGGCTCATGCCTGTAATCCCAGCAATTTGGGAGGCTGAGATGGGTGGATCACTTGGGCACAGAAGTTTGAAACCAGCCTGGCCAACATGGTGAACTGAGGTGGGACTGAGGTGGGAGGACCACTTGAGCCTCGGAGGTGGAGACTGCAGTGAGATGAGATCGTGCCATTGCACTCCAGCCTGGGCAACAAAGCCAGACCCTGTCTCAAAAAAAAAAGACAAATATTGTAATATTCCACTTGTATGACATCTCTAGAATAGTCAAATTCATAGAGACACAAAGTAGAATGGTAGTTGCCCGGTGCTGGGGACAGAGGGAACTGGGGAGTTAGTGTTGAATGGGTAGGGAGTTTCAGCTGGGGAAGATGAAAAAGGTCTGGAGATGGATGGGCAATAGTTGTACAACAATGTGAATGTATTTAATACCACAGGAATGATGCTTAAATATGGGAATGATGCTTAAATATGTTTTGTTTTTTCTTTTTTTTTTCTTTTTTCTTTTTTTGAGATGGAGTCTTGCTCTGTCACCCAGGCTGGAGTGCAGTGGCCGGATCTCAGCTCACTGCAAGCTCCG
>NW_012102365.1:1442878-1446437 GCF_000951045.1 Mandrillus leucophaeus
TTTGAGATGAGAGTCTCGCTTTGTCACCCAGGCTGGGGTGAAATAGCACGAACTCAGCTCACTGCAACCTCCGCCTCCCAGGTTCAAGAGATTCTCCTGCCTCAGCCTCCAGAGTAGCTGGGATCACAGGCATACGACATCACGCCCGGCTAATTTTTGCATTTTTAGTAGAGATGGGGTTTCGCCATGTTGGCTAGGCTGGTCTCGAACTCCTGACCTCAGGTGATCTGCCCACCTCAACCTCCCAAAGTGCTGGAATTACAGGCATAAGTCACCGCACCCGGCCTAATATGGTAACTTTTATAGCTATTTTACAGAAAGATCTCCTGGATCTCACTTTCTGTGAAGTGGTCTCCCCCAGTTTCTTCCTGCTGTTGGTAAATTTTTCTTGTTGAGAGTCTCTGTGGCTGCTGAACAAATGCCTTTTCATAAGACTTGCTATGGAACCTGATCATTAACACTTATTTCCCTCCCCTGGTCCTTCAAATCAGATCTGGGAATGTAAGAGGTCCCCTGTCAATATTTCAGTCTTACTCACATTTGCCCTGCTAGCAACATTTAACACCAAGCCCTGTTGGTGTCCTTTGATTAGATAAAAATGCTGAACCACAAAATTTGTCTTCTTTCCCATTCTGACCTGGTTGCTAGGAAGCTCAGAGCTAAGACTTCATTCACTTCATAAACACTGAGGCTGGCCCTGTGCTGGATACTGTAGAACCAAAAATGAATGAACTACAGATCCTGTTCTTGATGATTCACACATGGTTTTGTAGGGAAAACAGATGCTTAAAAGTTTATAAGATGAGGGCTGGGCACAGTGGCTCATGCCTGTAATCCCAGCACTTTGGGAGGCTGAGGCGGGCGAATCATGAAGTCAGGATTTCGAGACCAGCCTGACCGACATGGTGAAACCCTGTCTCTACTAAAAATACAAAAATTAGCTGAACGTGGTAGAGCGTGCCTGTAATCCCAGCTACTCAGGAGGCTGAGGCAGGAGAATCGCTTGAACTTGGGAGGCAGAGATTGCAGTAAGCCCAGATCGCACCACTGCACTCCAGCCTATGCAACAGAGACTCCGTCTCAAACAAACAAACAAACAAGTTTGTAAGATGGAGCATGTAGGATATATGAAGCATCATGGAAGTAAATAACTCTGCCTGAGAGAAGGAAGATTATGCAGTAGTGTATTTGGGAAGGTCCTTGATTTCATGTAGGGGTTTGCCAGGCAGTAACCATCCTTAGCTTGGATTTTCTGAGACACTGATCCCTTATCCTTTTATTCCTGATTTAATGGCACTGGGGTCTGAAACTGGGGGTGCGTGATGAACATGGAACTGGGCATCGGGATATCTGTGTTTTAGTTCTAGTTCTGGCCCTAATCTAACCCCAGATTTGGCACTGGGGAAAATTAATGCCACCTCCCTAAAGAGGGCCATCATTATCTCTCACCCAAATACTGTCACAGCCCCCATTCTGGCCACCTCCATTCCCTGTTACTTGCTGTAACAAGTAAAAACTTTAAAATGTTTAGAGGAACATGGCAGATACCACTTTAATCAAATGATCAAAGATAGTATCACCATAATGGGATGAACTGACATCATGTTCCTCTTGATACTATGTACTAAGGAGGATACAACTCACGAAGTATTCCTGTCAAAAATGCATAACCTAAATGTAATCATGAGGAAATAACAGACAAGCCCAAGTTGAGAAACATGACAACTAAATGCAATGTGATCCTAGATAGGATCCTGGATTGGGAGGAAAAATTGGAAATTGAATAATGTAAATAACTGGTGAAATATGTTATTTGATAGTATTATATCAATGTTACATTTTCTGAATTTGATTACTGTGGTTATATAAGATAATGTTCTATTATTAGGAAACATACACTGAAGCACTTGGGGATAAAGGGCAGGATATCTGTAACCTAATCTCAAATGGTTCAAACACAAATGAACAGAAGGTATGTGTGTGTAGAGAAAGGGAAAGAGGGAATGTTACCCACTGGTAAATGGGGATGTGAAAGATACAGTTCTTTTATTTTTTATTTTATTTTATTTTTAGAGATAAGGTCTCCCTCTGTCACCCAGATTGGAGTGCAGTGGTGTAATCATAGCTCAATGAAACCTCAAACAACTGGGCTCAAGTGATCCTCCTGCCTCAGCCACTTGAGTAGCTAGGACTACAGGTGCATACCACCCTGTCCCACTAGTTTTTTGTTTTGGTTTGGTTTTTGGTAGATATGGGATCTTGCTAGGTTGCTCAGGCTGGTCTTGAACTCCTGGCCTCAAGTGATCCTCCTGCCCTGGCCTCCCAAAGTGCTGGGATTACAGGCATAAGCCTCTGTGCCTGACCTAGGATACAGTTCTTTAACCATTCCTACAACTCTTCAACCTACTCTCCTGGCCCTACTCAGCACTCCTTCTCCAGGGACCCTCTGGAATCACTAGTCAGATGGGAGGCCCTCTCCCCATGACCTTCGGCTGGGCTGTCAGCTGGGTCAGCCATGTACTGATTGTTTGAGGATAAGTCTATGTCCCCAAGGACCATGACCCTGAAATGCAGGGACTGTGTGTAATTCTTTTCTTCCTCAGTGTCTAGAACAGCGTTTGGTACACTAGGTGCCTCAGGGGACTGACACATTCCAGGTTGCCTCGGGGTAGAATCAGGACCATTGGGTAGAAAGAAAAAAGACTTAGGCTCTAGGTTGACCAGAGTATGGATGGAGGATAGGAGGTGACAGGGAGTGAAATCCCATCTGCAAAGGTATCCCAATTAAAATTGTAACAGGTGATTTTAAATTCCCTTGCAATCCGAGGCAAGTGGTTAAAAATTGTTGCTTTAGTTTGAGAAATGTGGGGTTGGGTATGGATTCATACATCCACGGAATTAACAGATATTTACTGAGGGCCCACTGTGTGCCACATGCTGGATTTATTATTATTATTATTATTATTATTATTATTAAGACAGTCTCACTCTGTCACCAACGATGGAGTGCATGGCACGATCTTCGCTCGCTGCAACCTCTGCCTCCCAGGTGGAGGCAACTCTCATGCCTCTGCCTCCCGAGTAGCTGGAACTACAGGTGCATGCCACCACACCCAGCTAAATTTTTTGTATTTTTAATAGAGATGGGGTTTCACCATGTTGGCCAGGCTGGTCTCAAGCTCCTGACCTCAAGTGATCCACCTGCCTCAGCCTCCCAAAGTGCTGAGATTACAGGCATAAGCCATGGTGCCTGGCCAGCTGTTCTAAATTCTTTTTTTTTTTTTTTTTTTTTGAGATGGAGTCTCGCTCTGTTGCCCAGGCTGGAGTGCAGTGGCATGATCTTGGCTCACTGCAACCTCTGACTCCCCGGTGCAAGCGATTCTCCTGCCTCAGCCTCCCGAGTAGCTCAGCCTCCGAGTAGCCTCCCAGGCGCATGCCACCACGCACGGCTAATTTTTTGTATTTTTAGTAGAGACGGGGTTTCACCATGTTAGTCAGGATGGTTTCGATCTCGATCTCCTGACCTCGTGATCCACCCGCCTTTAGTAGAGACGGGGTT
>NW_012102365.1:1447617-1448692 GCF_000951045.1 Mandrillus leucophaeus
CAGCTCACTGCAAGCTCCGCCTCCCGGGTTTACGCCATTCTCCTGCCTCAGCCTCCCGAGAAGCTGGGACTACAGGCGCCCGCCACCTCGCCCAGCTAGTTTTTTAGTAGAGACGGGGTTTCACCGGGTTAGCCAGGATGGTCTCGATCTCCTGACCTCGTGATCTGCCCATCTTGGCCTCCCGAAGTGCTGGGATTACAGGCTTGAGTTTTTGTTTTTTTTTTTTTACATGGAGTCTCACTCTGTCACTGAGGCTGGAGTGCAGTGGTACCATCTCGGCTCACTGCAACCTCTGCCTCCCCAGTTCAAGCGATTCTCTTGCCTCAGCCTCCCAAGTAGCTAGGATTACAGGCACATGCCACCACGCCCAGCTAATTTTTGTATTTTTAGTAGAGACAGGATTTGGCCATGTTGGCCAGGCTGGTCTCGAACTCCTGACCTCAGGTGATCCCCCCACCTCAGCCTCCCAAAGTGCTGGGATTACAGGTGTGAGCCATGGCACCCGGCCCTTAAATGTGGTCTCTGTTTTGTTTGTTTGTTTGTTTTTTGTTTGTTTGATTGTTTTTTTAGACTGAGTTTTGCTCTTGTTGCCCAGGCTGCAGTGCAATGTCGTGATCTCGGCTCAATGCAACCTCCTCCTCCCGGGTTCAAGCGATTCTCCTGCCTCAGCCTTCCGAATAGCTGGGATTACAGGTATGCACCACCACGCCTGGCTAATTTTGTATTTTTTTTAGTAGAGATGGTGTTTCTCCATGTTGGTCAGGCTGGTCTTGAACTCTCGCCCTCAGGTGATCTGCCCGCCTTAGCCTCCCAAAGTGCTGGAATTACAGGCATGAGCCACTGTGCCCGGCCAAATGTGGTTTCTTAAAAAAAAGGTTAGGCCAGGTGCAGTGGCTCATGCCTGTAATCCCAGCACTTTGGGAGGCTGAGGTGGGTAGATGATTTGAAGTCAAGAGTTCTAGACCAGCATGGCCAACATGGTGAAACCCTGTCTCTACTAAAAATACAAAAATTAGCTGGGTAAGGTGGTGGGCACATGTAATCCCAGTTACTGAGGAGGTTGAGGCAGGAGAAT
>NW_012102365.1:1453962-1461431 GCF_000951045.1 Mandrillus leucophaeus
CAGGATGGTTTCGATCTCGATCTCCTGACCTCGTGATCCACCCGCCTTTAGTAGAGACGGGGTTTCACCATGTTAGTCAGGATGGTTTCGATCTCCTGACCTCGTGATCCACCTGCCTTGGCCTCCCAAAGTACTGGGATTACAGGCGTGAGCCACCACGCCAGGCCCAGCTGTTCTAAATTCTATGGATAAAGTGATAAAACAGACAAAATCCCTCAACCTCAGGAGTTTACACTCCAGTGAGAGTTGATTATTGATGGCTTACACTGTTCTAAGTACTTCAGACATAATAACCAATTAATTTTCACAACCCTCTTTGTAATATTATTACCTGTATTATTATACTGAAGCACAGACAGGTTAAATAAGTTGTCCAAAGGCATACACCTATCTGTACACAATTGGCCTGGCCCCAGACTCTTATCCACTACCCCATCCCATGTATTACTTGGGAGGAAAGAGGCAGTCAAAGCTGCCAGCTGCCAGCTCCATGGACCAGCGTGTGCCCAGAGAGAGCCCATGTTGGGAGCCCTGTCTTCCAGGCTCAAGCCTTCAGGAGAGTGGACAAATCTACAGTTAACCATGCTGAGCTGGGAGGTATCTGGGGCTCCTGAGGATGGGCTGGCTATTTTCTTCTCCCCCAACCTCCAAAGCTTCAGGACTCGCTAATATTGATTAAATTAATCCAACAGGTATTTATTGAGCACCAACGAGGTGCCCAGCGTTGTGCTAAATGCTGAGAAAACAGCAGT
The DNA here is from genome assembly GCF_000951045.1 of Mandrillus leucophaeus. Classification (NCBI taxonomy): domain Eukaryota; kingdom Metazoa; phylum Chordata; class Mammalia; order Primates; family Cercopithecidae; genus Mandrillus; species Mandrillus leucophaeus. Next base: position 1,454,715 of record NW_012102365.1, read on the forward strand.
GAATGGGCCAGAGGACTTTTCACCTTATTTGACTCTCACAATTGCTCTGTAAATAAGTAGTATATCTCCATTTCACAGATCAGGAATCTGAAGCTCAGAAAGGTGAAGTGACTGCCCCAGAGACACCTAGCAAGAGAGGGCTGGAGTAGGATTTGCACTGTGGTCCGCCAAGCTCTGGAGCCTGCGTACTTTGTGTGTGCCACACATCTCCAGCGGGACTGGGATGAGAAGAGAAGCAAGACCTGGGATAAGAACAATGCCTGCCTCAGTTCCCCACTTCCCTCCAGCCATTGAACGCTCCTGAAGTCAAACTCAGGCAGTTTCTTCCAGGCTATATCTCCCCGACCCTGCTGCTGCCACCGCCCCGCCACCACCCCGCCCAATCCTAGGAACCCTGGTCACTTGGTTTAGTGAGGGGAGGCTCCCTGTCCCTATTGTGGCTTGAGGCAAGAGTCTTAACCTCGCTTTCCTCATCTTTAAATAAGGAGAGACTACTATCTTCATGCCCTGCCAATCTCGTGAGATTTAAATGAAATATTGAGTGAGGGGGCTTCCCGCAGTGGCATTGCACATGGGAGGGGCTAGGTCACTGGGCGCTCTAAGGCACCGCAAGGATCTTCCCGGAGTTCAGATGGTCCCGGCCAGCCCTCCCTGGATTTCTCTCTGATGCTTCCCTCTTCCCCATTAGTCTCGCGAACACACACACACTCAAGGGTCTATGTACCGTCTCCTCCTCCCAGGGTCCCCAGGACAGGCCCGGCCGCACCAGCCTCTGCCCCCAGCCCAGTGCCAAGCCTCGGACACCGGGCCGGGGAGGACCACCCCAGTCCTGCTTGAGAAACAGCCGTCGGCTCAGTGCACCCCCGGCCTCCTGCCCCAAAGGTGCAGCCCAAGACTCCCATATCCGCCGGCACCTGGTCCTGGGGACAAGGAAGAACCAGACCCTGGCACTGCCCCTCGGGCTACCACAGCCCCTACGCCAGCTCTGCCCTCGGGGCGAGCACTACACTCTCCAGCTGCAAGGGCCCTACCCCGCGGGCGGACCCAGCCTCCCTCCCGTCCCGACGCGGTTCCTCGGGGTGAGCACCAGCCTTTGCCCCATCCCGACGCTGCCCTCCGGTGAGTGCGGCCCCAGCACCCAGCCAGTGCAGCCCTGAGAGCGAACGCGGCCCCTCACCCCATTCTGCGCGCCCAGCCCAGGCGCCCGCTCAGGCCGCTCCCCAGCCCGGCCCGCGCACCCCGGAAGTAGGAGGGTGGCCCCGAGGAACCGGGCCCGGGACCCTCCCCTGTCCGGGCTCAGCCTCGGGGGCTCCCCACACCGGCGCCGCCCTGGTTTGCGCCCCCTCGGGCCCGCGCGGGGCTTACCTGTCCCGCCAGGTGAGCCGCCTCCGGCTCAGCCCCTCCCCCGCCCCCTCGCCGCTCACCTGGGGCGCAGGTGAGTGTCTCGCGGGAGCGCTGCACGGGCCGCCGCTAGGGACACACTTCCTGCCTCCGCGGCCCCGCCCCTGGGCTCTTTGGAGCTGCGCGGCCCCGCTCGGGTGCTCGGCCTTTCGGCCTAGTCCGGGTAGGTGAGATGTGGCGGAGAGGGGTCGAGAGGTGCTGGGGCTCAGTCTCCTCTTCTATTCAACAGGCTAGTGGTCCTGTTAGTCTCTGAGCACCTGTGGAGCTCCTGCCGGGCCATAAAGCTCCAACTCAAAGGGAAGCTCTCTTCTGGGAAGCTTTCCCTGACCCTAAGTCTATCTGTTTTTCTGTTGCATAGAACAGTCCCTGTACTCAGCACACTGTCGTTTTCTTGTCTTCTGTCTCTTCCTTTAGCCTCCTTCCTTACAAGGTTTGGTCTTGTTCCCCTGTGTTCCTGGTGCTCAGCACAGGTCCTGGCACATACTAGGTGCTCAACAAATATTTTCCACTTAATGAGGCCCTAGGCCCCAATCTCTCCCTTTGCCCTGAGGCAGAACTGGGAACTAGGCCACTGATCAGTTGACCTTTTCTTTTTTTCAGAGAAATCTGCAGGTAAAGACAGGAACCTCAGCTCTGGGGCCCTGAGTAGGTTAGAGGAGGGGTCCAGGATATGCAGCTCTGAAAGATACATCCAGGATCAAAAGTGGTGGCCAAAATGGGCCATGGTCACTACATCCAAAAAAGGTCTCTGCAAGAGGCATCACCATTGAATGTCAAGAAGGCAAGGCTCAGACTGTCCTGGGTTACTATTCCTCTTAATATTAATAACAACTCAATAACTTAACAATAGCATTAATAGACAAGTGACTTGGCCAGGCGCGGTGGCTCACGCCTGTAATCACAGTACTTTGGGAGGCTGAGGCGGGCGGATCACGAGGTCAGGAGTTCGAGACCAGCCTGGCCAACATAGTGAAACCCTGTCTCTACAAAAAATACAAAAAATTAGCCGGGTGTGGTGGCGGGCACCTGTAATCCCAGCTACTCTGGAGGCTGAGGTAGGAGAATGGCTTGAACCTGGGAGGTGGAGGTTGCAGTGAGCCGAGATTGCACCATCAACTCCAGCCTGGGCGACAGAGCGAGACTCCGTCTCAAATAAATAAACAAACAAACAAGTGACTTTTAGGGTGCATCTCCAGGAGTCATGCATGCCAAAACTGTTAATCTGTGAAGTGGGTCAGGTATTATCATATCAATTTTACAGTAAGAGAAAACTGAAGCTTAGAGAAGGGACATTGTTTGCTGAGGCAGTTGGCACAAACTGACTTTGGGCAAGGCACTTTCCTCCTCTAAACCTAATCTCTGGAGATAGTAGTACCTTTCTTCCACTGGGAGGATTAAAAGAGATAATGGATGCAACAAGAAGATATCACTGGGATGCATCAGGCATAGGTGTTCAATTTCCACCAGAGACCCTCCACCCCAGAGCCTCCCACCTTGTCCACATTCCCTCCTGAGGAAGGTGGCACATTGTATTCTTATTTGGAGCTCAGAGAATGAGTCACATCCTCACTTCACAGTCACATCTTGTGCAGTTGAACATCTGTGTACTCTGAAACCTAGCAAGTCCATTCCTATGTACAGCCACAGTAAGCTCTTGTACAATGCACCAGTAGAGAATGTATACAAGAATGTTAGTAGAAATATTGTTTGTGGTAGCCTCAAACTGAAAACATGAAAACACCGAAATGCTACTGACAGGAGATAGAGAAATGTGCGATATTCATGCAAAGGAATTAATTATAGAGCAGTAGAAAATGAATGAAAAATAGCAACATGGCTGGATCGTGGTAATATAATATTGAATTGAAAAAAAGCAAATCTCAGAAGACTACATATGGAATGATATCCTTTATATATGATTCAAAAATAACTAGAACTACTACATTTAAGCATAATATTTGGTTGAACCATATGAATTTGCTGTTATTGATCTGTTTTGATCTAAAAGTAATGGCAAATTCATGTGCTTCAGCCTAATTTTTATGTGAAAAAAAAAACATTTAAGAAAAGAGCAAGGGGTTGGGTGCAGTGACCTGGGCCTGTAATCCCAGCTACTTGGGAGGCTGAGGCAAGAGAATCTCTTGAGCCAATGAGTTCGAGACCAGCCTGGGCAACATAGCAAGACCCTAGCCCAAAAAAGAAAGGAAAGAAAAGAGCAAGGGAATGAGAAACACAAAGTTCAGAATAATGAATACCTGGGGGCCTAGGCATGGTGGCTCATGCCTATAATCCCAGCTCTTTGGGAAGCCAAGGATTTGGGAGGATTGGTGGAACCCAGGACATCAAGACCAGCCTGGGCAACATGGAAGGACCTGTCTCTACGGGAAAAAAAAAAAAAAAAGAGAAAAAAAGAAAGGCTGGGCATGCATCTGTAGTCCCAGCTACTTGGGAGGCTGTGGCAGAAGGATTGCTTGAGCCCAGGAGTGAGCCATATTAACACCACTGCCCTGCCCTCCAGCCTGAAACACACACACACACACACACACACACACACAATTACCTGGGGGAGGATGCAGAGATCCTCCTATTAAATCTACCTGTGGGAGAGAAATAGGTAGATTTAATTTTTAGCAATGTTCTGATTTTTGTGTTGAATAGTGGATTCCGGAGGTTTCATTTTATAATGAATGAATGAAAAAATAGAAGTTTATGTTCTAATGCTAAATAATTAGAGTTAGTGTCACTTGCAAAGTTCTCAAGATATGCAAACACATGAGAGCCTAGGGTCTTATTTATTTTATTTTATTTTATTTTTTTGAGATGGAGTCTTGCTTTGTTGCCAGGCTGGAGTGCAGTGGCACGATCTCGGCTCATTGCAACCTCTGCCTCCCGGGTTCAAGCGATTCTGCCTCCTGAGTAGCTGGGACTGCAGGTGTGCACCACCTTGCCCAGCTAATTTTTGCATTTTTAGTAGAGACAGGGTTTCACCATGTTGGCCAGGATGGTCTCAATCTCTTGACCTCAATGATCCGCCCACCTTGACCTCCCAACATGCTGGAATTACAGACGTGAGCCAATGCGCCCGGCCTAGGTTCTTATTTAGTTTTTGTTGTTGTTGTTGTTGCTGTTGTTGGAGACAGGGTCTCACTTTGTTACCGAGGCTGAAGTGCAGTGATGTGATCTTGGCTCACAGTAGCCTCTGCCTCCTGGGTTCAAGGAATCCTCCCACTTCAGCGTCCTGAGTAGCTGGGAGTATTATTTAGTTTTCTCCCCATTTATTTATTCATTCTTTAAAAAAAAAAATTGGGCCGGGCGCGGTGGCTCAAGCCTGTAATCCCAGCACTTTGGGAGGCCGAGACGGGCGGATCACGAGGTCAAGAGATCGAGACCATCCTGGCTAACGGTGAAACCCCGTCTCTACTAAAAAATACAAAAAACTAGCCAGGCGAGGTGGCGGGCGCCTATAGTCCCCGCTACTCAGGAGGCTGAGGCAGGAGAATGGCGTAAACCCGGAAGGCGGAGCTTGCAGTGAGCTGAGATCTGGCCACTGCACTCCAGCCTGGGCGACAGAGCGAGACTCCGTCTCAAAAAAAAAAAAAAAAAAAATTAAGGTATGATTTACTTATAGTAAAATTCACCCTTTTTAGTGTACAGTTCTGTCAGTTTTGAAAAATGCATACAGTGGCACAACCGCCACAGCAATCAAGATATAGATCAGCTCCATCACCCCCCAGAAATTCCCCTGAACCCCTCTGTGGTCAGTTCCTCCCCTTGACTCCAGCCCTTAACAACCATTGATCTTTCTTCTGTTTCCATAGTTTTGCTTTTTCCAGAACTTTAGTTGTACAAGTGCAGAATTGCTCTACAAAATTCTAATTCTGTGGTACCTAAAATGCTGTGGATTAATAAGAATATGATGACTGAAGCAGCTCAGTGCTACTTTCCTTGCCTAGAAAGCAAAAAAGGAAGGAAGGAAGGAAGAAAGGAAGGAAGGAAGGAAGGAAATAAATATGATCTCTGAACCTCTGGCTATGCTTTCTGGTGAGTGTTTTGTGAAGAGTTTTGCAATAGGCACAAGGTAGCTGTTATAATTCTAATTATAGCCACACTGAAACTTCCCCTTTCTCTGCTCCTCTCCCTCCCTCACTCGAAGATACTGGGCCCTGTTCCCAAGGGTCCTTCCCATTGCCACGGTGCATATTCAATAACTCTGTCAAAAATCAGTGACACTCTTGGGCCAGGCATGGTGGCTCATGCCTGTAATCCCAGCACTTTGGGAGGCCGAGGCAGGTGGATCACTTGAGATCAGAAGTTCGAGACCAGCCTGGTCAACATGGTGAAACCCTGTCTCTACTGAAAATACAAAATTAACCAGGCGTGGTAGCAGGCGCCTGTAATCACAGCACTTTGGGAGGCCGAGGCCGGCAGATCACCTGAGATGAGGAGTTCGAGACCAGCCTGGCCAACATGGTAAAACCCTGTCTCTACTAAAAATACAAAAATTAGCCAGGCATGGTGGCAGGCGCCTGTAATCCCAGCTACTCAGGAGGCTGAGGCAGGAGAATCGCTTGAACCTGGGAGGTGGAGGTTGCAGTGAGCCAAGAACACGCCATTGCACTCCAACCTGGGTAACAAGATCACAACTCTGTCTCAAAAAAAAAAAGAAAAAAGAAAAAAATCACTGACACTCTAGATACATACAAAAAATAATCAAAATAGGGCCTCAAACAGATACTTGTATGCCAGTGTTCTTTGCAGCATTATTCACAATAGCCAAAAGGTAGAAACAACCCAACAGATGAATGGATAAACAAAATGTGATATATATACGTGCAAGGGAATATTATTCAATCATAAAAACAATGAAGTTCTGACACATGCAACAACAGGGATGAACCTTGAAGATATTATGCTAAGTGAAATAAGCCAGATACAAAGGACAAATATTGTATGATTCTCACTTACATGAAATATCTAGAATAGTCGAATTCATAGAGACAACGGTTAGCGGTTATCAGGGGCTGGAGGGAGAGGGGAATGGGGAGTTACTGCTTAATGGGTACATAGTCTCTGGAGTGATAAAAAAAAGTTTTGGAAGTAGATAGCTGTGATGGTTGCACAACACTGTGAATGTAATTAATGCCACTGACTTTATACTTTAAAATGGTTTAAATGGCAGATTTTATGTAGAAGTATTTTCCCACAATTAAAAACCAAACAATACCATATAATTTTTACTAGTCAATTTAAGTAAATAAATAAATAAATAACAAAACAAGCCAGGCGCGGTGACTCATGCCTGGTTTTTTTTTGTTT
>NW_012102365.1:1461691-1471923 GCF_000951045.1 Mandrillus leucophaeus
GTCTTGGCCTCCCAAAATGCTGGGATTACAGGCTTGAGCCACCGCGCCTGGCCGGGGACTCATGCCTGTAATTCCAACACTTTGGAAGGCTGAGATGGGTGGATCACCTGAGGCCAGGAGTTCGAGACCAGCCTGAATGACATGGTGAAACCCTGTCTCCGGTAAAAAATACAAAAAAAATTGCCAGATGTGGTGGCTCATGCCTGTAATCCCAGCTACTCAGGAGGCTGAGGCAGGAGAATTGCTTGATCCCAGGCGGCAGAGGTTGCAGTGAGCTGAGATTGCGCCGTTGCACTCCAGCCTGAACGACAAGAGCGAAAATGTCTCCAAATAAGTAAATAAAAATAAATAAATAAATAAAACAAACCCCCTCCCCACCAAAAAAAAAAAAAAAAGAAAAACAGTGACACTCTTTGAAGCAAAACAGAGTACCTTATAGGTCCATCATTGAGCTGGCAAAGGAGACAGGTCTACTGGGGTGAATTTTCCAGGTCACAACCTGCCTCTTCTGTGCACTTTCCTTTACAGTTTACAAAACAACACATGTTTTATTTGATCCTTATTACAGCCCTATGAGGTCGGCATCGTCATATTCATTTTTACAAGTGGGGAAACTGAGGCCATCAAGGTTAGACCATTTGCTCAAGGCCACACTTCGAATGAGTAGTGAAGCTGGGTGGGAACCCCATCTTTCTGATTCCCTATACAGTATTCCTTACTGTGCCCTCCTCCAAGCCCTTACAGCTGTGTCTGGGTTTCTTTCTTTCTTTCTTTCTTTTTGAGACAGAGTGTTGATCTGTCTCCCAGGCTAGAGTGCAGTGGCATGATCTTGGCTCACAGAAACCTCTGCCTCCCAGGTTCCAGCGATTCTCCTGCCTCAGCCTCCCTAGAAGCTGGGACTACAGGCATGTGCCGCCACGCCTGGCTAATTTTTTGTATTTTTACTGGAAATGGGGTTTCATTGTGTTAGGCAGGATGGTCTCAGTCTCCTGACCTCATGATCCACCCACCTCAGCCTCCCAAAGTGCTGGGATTACAGGTGTGAGCCCCCGTGCCCAGCGTGTCTGGGTTTCTTTCTAAGCAGAGTGGACAACTGCCTCTGTCATCAGCCTCTTGAGCTCAGTTTTTCCTTTTGGACTTGACCTGGGGCCATTGTCCCAATCCTCTACTTTCCCCGTGGTTGCTCCACTCTCTTCAATTTTTACTTTTCTGATCACCGTCCTCAACCACCATTTAGGTTCCTGGGCTGGTGGTGACAGCTTGCAGGGAGAAGAGAGGTATCAAGGATGACGCTGGGCTTCCGGCTGTGTTACTGGATGAATGGAGATGACTGGAGGGTGTAAGAATGCAATGTAGTGTTAGACCTGTTGAATTTGAGGATCTGTAAGATAGCCCAGACATATCACCATTGTATCCATGGATGCCATTTTGGAGTGCTGTTTAGGAGCTGCAACACATACAGCATTGGGGCTGCGGAGGAGCTGTGGGTCAGGGGAATGTGGGCAGTGGTATCTGGAGCCGGCTTCAGTCCGCCTGCCTCCCTTCCTTCCCTGGGTATCTGCTGCTTGCCTCTGGTGTGCTTCTCCCATGAGGGCACTAGGGGACAGCACACAGCAGTGGAAATTGCCAGAACTTCAGGGTCACAAGTTCTGACTTGGAATACTAGATGCTTAACTCTGCAGTGTGAACTTAGCCTCTTGGGACCTTAGCATTTCTTTTTTTTTTTTTCTTGGAAATGGAGTCTTGTTCTGTTGCCCAGGCTGGAGTGCAATGGTACGATCTTGGCTCACTGCAACCTTTGCCTCCTGGGTTCAAGCGATTCTCCTGCCTCAGCCTCTGGAGTAGCTGGGATTACAGGCGCGGGCCACCACGTGCAGCTAATTTTTGTATTTTTAGTAGAGACAGGGTTTCACCATGTGACCAGGCTAGTCTTGAATTCCTGACCTCAGGTGATCCATCCACCTCGGCCTGCTAAAGTGCTGGGATTACAGGCATGAGCCACCATGCCTGGCCCGGACCTCAGCATTTCTCATCCAAAAATGGGTTTAACATGAGGCAGGACAATACAGTGGTTTAGAGTGTGAGCTCTGGAGCCATGGGATCTGAACTTGCGCCTCAGCTCATACACGTACCTGCTGTGTGTTCCTTTGGCCAAGTTATTGAACTCCTCTGTGCCTCAGATGCCCCATCTGTAAAGTGTGGGTAATAGCTTCATGTGGTTGTTACAACGGAGACCAGCACATAGTAAGTGCTAAACAGATGTTAACTATTTTATATTAACCCCTTTCCTCACCTCCACGCCCCACCCTCTGGCTCTCTGCCCTGCCATTCTGGGGCTGGGACTCTCAAAGGCAAGACCACTGCCTCTGAGAATAAGCTGAGCAAATTACTGGTATTGACCACGACTGCCTACAACTTGTTAGGTTTATTATGTGCCCTATTCCATTTAATCCCCATAATAAGGCCAGCAGGGTGGCTCACACCTGCAATCCCAGCACTTTGGGTGGCCAGGACAGGAGGATTGCTTGAGCTCAGGAGTTCAGACCAGGCTGGGAAACAGCAAGACCTTGTCTCTACCAAAAAAAAAAGGGAAAAAAATTAGCCAGTATGGTGATGCATGCCTGTGGTCCCAGCTACTCAGGAGGCTAAGGCAGGAGGATCACCCTGTGAGTGAGTCTGGGAGGTGAAGTTTGGTCAAGGTTGCAGTGAGCAGTGATCATGCCATTGCACTCCAGCCTGGGTGACAGAACAAGACCCTGTCTGTCCCCCGAGCAAAAAAAAAAAATAAAAAAAGTGTTACACTGGTGGGATGGGGACAGTGGTGAGGGGGACGAGGGGCAAGCAAACGGGCTCTGTACTGTGTGGAAGCTGTGGACAGAGGTACAGGGGGAGCCCTCTGGAACTCCAGGCTGCATTGTTAGACGGGAGGCCCCAGGGATTCCTGGGGTTCTCTGGCTTGAGCCAGTGCTGCATCCCGTTGGCTGGGCCTAGAGGGAGCTGCAGGCTGAGGAACCATCTTATGCCAGGTTGAGGCAGGTTCTGCTGGTTGGTTCCAAGTCCCTAGTAAAAGTATTTTTCAGAGTCCTTGTGCCAAAGAAGCTTCATCCAACCCCCTCAATTTGCCAATGAGAAAATGAGGTGCAAGAGGGGAATAAGCTTAGTTGAGGTCACATAGTGAGTAAGGGATGGGCCTCGGTGAATATGGACCTTTACTCCCTAACCTGGCTCTGTGTGGTGTCAGGTTAAACCTGGGTTCAGATCCTGCCTTTACTGCTTGGTGCTTTGTGAGCCTGGACAAGTGACTCAGACTCTCTGGGCTTTAGTTTCTACATCAGTGAAATACATTTATTCATTCAGCCCTTCTCTTGGCTGCACTACTCCATCCATAGTATGGAGTAGGGAGGGACCATACTACTCCCTCACTGTTACACACACACCCACACACACACCCCTCCCCCCACACACACACAGAGGCATGGCTACACATGGCCGAGCTGAGGCTCCTGGTCACTAAGAGAGAGTACTGCAGCTCTAGCCACCGAACACCACCCCCACTTTCCACCCACCCTAGCCAATTTCACTGCCTCTTGGAAGCCTTCCTAGAGAGCCCCCAGTTAGAAGGCGGTCCCCTATGCCAACTCAAGGCCATCTGGGCGCCTGAGTGACCTTGACCTCCCCTGTTGCTTTTCCTGCCTCCAGACTGAAGCTCCCAAAGGGCAAGTTCTGTTCTGATTCATCCCTCTGTCCCCAGCACCCAGCCCAGGGCAGAGCCCAAAGGCTCCGGCTGGGAGTGTTTATGGAGAGGGTAAGTGAAGGAAGCCCCTCCAATTCTTCCCCTTTCTCAGGAGCCCATGGCCACCAGCTTTGCCTCCCAAACCATCGATGTGGCAGAAAGTGCCCTAGAGAGAGCGGTCAAACAGACCTGGCATGGAATCCTGGTCCAGCCTTTTCCTAACTGTGTGAACTTGAGAAATGACCTCACTTCTCCAAGCCTCAGTTTCCTGTTCTATAGATAACATTCCTGAGGAAGAGACACTTAAACTGAGAATGGAAAGACCTAGATGAAAAGACCGAGAGGAAGAGTGTTCCAGGCAGGGTGAAGAGCTGGTGCAGAGGCCCTAAGGTTGGGATAAGTTCAGCATGTTAGAAGAACAGGAAGGAAGCCAGTGTTGTCCGAGTGCAGTGAGCAAGGGGGAGAGGGACTTCTTTTAATCGTTTTTTTTTTTTTTTTGAGACGGAGTCTTGCTGTCACCCAGGCTGGAGTGCAGTGGTGCGATCTTGGCTCACTGCAACGTCCACCTCCTGGGTTCCAGCGATTCTCTTGCCTCAGCCTCCTGAGTAGCTGTGATTACAGATGCGCACCACCATGCCCGGCTAATTTTTGTATTTTTAGTAGAGTAGGGGCTTTCACCATGTTCGTCAGGCTGGTCTCGAACTCCTGACCTCGTGATCTGTCCACCTTGGCCTCCCAAAGTGCTGGGATTACAGGCATGAGCCACCACACCTGGCCGGGACTTCTTTTAATCTAAGGGATATGGGAACTGACTGGAGGGTGCCAAGCCAGGGAGTGGCCCTGTTTGCTGTCTGGTGATTGCAGGAAGGCAATGCTCACGCAGGGAGTCCAGGTGAGAGATGATGGCGCCTGGGGATGTGGTGAGAAGTGGTCAGATCCATGAAATATTCCACAGGCGGATCCCACAGGACTGGATGTAGAGGGTAAGGGAAGAGGGGACTTAGAGTATCCCTTGTTTCAGTTATTTATTGCTGAGAAACAAACTATGCCTGAAACTTAGTGGCATAAAACAACAATGATATATCATTGTTGATGATCTATCTAAAAATTCTGTCGTTTGGCTGGGGCTCAGCAGGGCAGTTCTGGTTCCTCATGGCTGATGCATGTGGCTGGGAGCTTAGCTGGGACTGGATAGCCCAAAATGGCTTGTCTTCCTCCATGGCCTCTCATCACTTAGGAGTCTAGCCGACCGTGTTTTAGGAGGGCAGCTGGCTTCCAAGAGGACGTGCCCCATTGTGCAAATGCTTATCAAGCCTCTGCTTGCTTCATGCTTCTTGGTGTCCCATTGCCAAAGCAAGTCCTACAGCCAAGCCCAGAGTCAACATGGGAGGGGACCATACAAGAGCATGGATCCATGGAGGCCTGGTTCATTGGAGGCCACCAGTGTAACAGTTTAGCACCACCCCCTACGTTTGTGGCGGAAGGAAATGAATGAAATTCAGGGGTAGAGGGGAGTGGGTGGGGTTTGCCAGAGGTCATGGGGTGACGGTGCAGGGTCCTGCCCAGGACCTCCCAAATTAGGCACAGGAGGACCCTGGGCTTGGGAGAGTCAGCAGCGTGGAGACACGAAGTCCCCGGCAGTTCTGGTGAGGGAGGTTGGGGTGGGAGTGGGGATGGAGAGGGGGCAGTCATCGAGGTGGGGAGCCCAAGAAGTCTGCCTGAGCCCCTACTCTGTGCCTAGCCCGAGGCCAAGCACTGAGAGAACAGGACTCAGTGAGTGACCCTGAGGAGCCCACAGCGTGTCAGGACACAGACTATGCCCAGAGATGCCAACACAACGTGAGAGGTGACAGTTTAATGCTGCAGTGGAAGGTTATCCAGGGCCCACTGGGCCCCAGAGGAGGGATTCCAGGAATGCTTCTCAATTTGAGGAGGCGCTAGAAAATAGATGTGGGTCAGACAAAGTGGTGCAGGGTGAGATACCAGCCGCCTTCCATCCCTGGCAGCAATAGGTAAAAGCAGACACACAAGAGAAGACCATGAAGATAATATCCTTCCCATTTTATGGATAAGCAAACTGAGGCTCTTAGTGAAGAAGTAACTCAACCCAGACCTGTCTCCCCACATCCTGGGCTTCTTTCCATCCTGTCCAATTCTTGTCTAAATCATATGAGGGAAGGGAGGGCTCTCTGCAGAGCTGGTGTGGGATGGGGAGGAGCTGCTGTGGGAGTGCCCCTCTGTCCTAGGCTTGTGCTACCTCCCCTAAGGAAGTCCTTTCTCACTGTGGGCAGAACCCTGTGAGGAGACATCAAGGGATCTGGTGCCATGGACTGGGGATGGGCAGACCCAGACTTGTGCCCAAGGAGCCCCCAGTCTGAGGAGGGAACCCCAGCCTTGCCTTCAGGCCCTGCTCTGTGGAATCCAGGCCTCAGAGTCTCCCTGTCTGAGGGTGTAGGGAAACGTAGGTCTGATCTCAGGAACCCCAAGTCTACAGGGATGAAGGAGAACTGTGTGAAGGTCAGAAGCCATAGGTCAGGGCCAGGGAGAGCATGGAGTATCTCAGGCTGGGTCTGAGCAAGATTCCCTACCAAGTGGGGAAGGAGAGTCATTGCCAGGTTTAGCCCTTGGGGCTCAGGTTGGGGAATAGGAGGGAGGCTGGGAGCTCAGAGCCTGGTCTAGTTCAGCCTTGGTCTGAGTGACCCTGAGTTTGACCTACTCTTCTAGGCTGGTCCTGCGGGTCTCCAGGACTCTGCCAAGCAGAGCTGCAGCACGGGAGCTCAACGATACATAAGCCATCCCAGAAGAATCTGAATGGTAGAAAAAAGGAAAAAATACACGAGCCAGCTGAACTCTGGCCTTCTGCAAAAGGAAAGGCAGCCCCACATTCGACCACAGCCTGAGCCCTGCTGTCCCTTCCTCCCAGCATGTCTGGGGGCAGGGGTGGGGGTGGCTGCTGTGTCCTCAGAAATGGGAGGAGGAGAATGGAAGGGATGGAGGGAGAAAAAGGAGAGGTCCTGAGGTATTCAAGAAACGGGCTATTTTTAAAAACGCACTTAGAGTCCTCATTCTACCTGGCTGGTGCGAAATCCAGTCTCCATCATTGTTGGGCTGTCTTAACCTATGATAGCCCCTAGAGTTTGGCCAAGGCCCAGAGATGTTACAGAACCAGATATGAACAAGACCCTTCAGCCGGGTCCGATGGCTCACGCTTGTAATCCCAGCGCTTTGGGAGGCAGAGCAGGCAGATCACTTGAGGTTAGGAGTTCAAGACCAGTCTGGCCAATATGGTGAAACCCCATCTCTACTAAAAATACAAAAAGTAGCCTGGTATGGTGGCAGGTACCTGTACTCTCTCGGCTCAGGAGGCTGAGGCAGGAGAATCACTTGAACCCAGGTGGTGGAGGGTGCAGTGAGCTGAGATTGTGCCATTATACTCCAGCCTGAACGTCACAGCAAGACTCCATCTCAAAAAAATAAAAAACAAAAAATACAAAGATTCTGGGTCAGGTCCCTCCTGCTCATGTACATTGAAGCTCCAGCTCTGGCTGGCTGCCGCCCCCCCACCACCTAGGGGTGGGGATCCTGGGATGCTCCCACCCCCACCTCAGCAGGCTCTCTGGCTGAGCCTGAAGCTTCCAGGCCCAAGAGGGATTGCTAGGCTGGTCCCAGGTGCTTGGCTGTAGGATGCTGAGGGACAGGTCTCCAGACCCAGAGACTAGAGTGGGAAGCTCCTTCCCCAGCCTCTTAGGCAGGGGTGGCAGTTAGGTTCCCCGGTTCCAGGGAAGGGATCCAGGGCCTGAGTTCAAAGGGATGAGTGCCATTCAGAAGGTGGGATCCCACACGGCTCCCAGAGAAGCAAAGATTCCATGTTCCATGCACAGCTGGCATCAAATGGCACAGCCCCTCACCTGATGGGGTCAGGTGGGTCAGGGGACCAGAGCAGCCCGGTAACCAGACTGAAGGGCCTTGTTTTTGTTGTTGTTGTTGTTGTTGTTGTTGTTTTCTGAGACGGAGTCTCACTCTGTCATCCAGGCTGGAGTGCAATGGCACGATCTCAGCTCACTGCAACCTCCGCCTCCCGGGTTCAAGTGATTCTCCTGCCTCAGCCTCCCAAGAAGCTGGGACTACAGGCACGTACCACCATGCCCAGCTAATTTTTTGTATTTTTAGTAGAGATAGGGTTTCACACTGTTAGTCGGGATGGTCTTGACGTCCTGACGTCGTGATCTGCCTGCCTCGGCCTCCCAAAGTGCTGGGATTACAGGCATGAGCCACCATGCCGGTCACTTTTTTCTTTTTTTTTTTTTTTGGAGACAGGATCTCATTCTGTCGCCCAGGCGGGAGTGCAGTGGCACCATCTTGGCTCACTGCAACCTCCACCTCCAGGGCTCAAGCGATTCTCATGCCTCAGCCAGGCTGGTCTAGAACTGCTGAAGTCAGGTGATCGCGCCTCAGCCTCCCAAAGTGCTGGGATTACAGGCGTGAACCACCATGCCTGGCCCTATTATCTTTTAAATCTCAGCAACAACTATAGTTAAGTCCCTTTCTTCAAGCCTAACATTGTTTATTTGTGCCACCTCCCTTTCTTTGTCTTGATCAATTTTGACAGAGGTTGCTCAGTATCGTTACTCTATCAGTTAGGAATTGGATTCAGCTGGAGTCTAATCCGAGGCCAGCAGCTAACTGTTCCATCATTCCTAGGGACAGGCCCCTGCTTGTTCCTAAGGTTCTTGATGGCATTCACCAAATCTGAGTTTCTAACAGCAAGATGGAGAAAAGTAGAGAAAAAAGGGCAAAGGTTGTGGCCACTTCTTCTCGCTGGCAGCTTCCTATCAGCCCAGGGCTCAGCCCTTGGTCCTCTCCTCTCATCTCACGGTCATCTCGTCCAGTTCAGTGCTAGCTATGTGATCATTCCAAATTCATATCTTCAGCCCCATCCCCTCCCCTGAGCTCCAGAGACAATTTCAACTGCCCACTTGAAATCTCTGCTTGAATATCTAAAAGGCATTTCAAACTCAACATGTCTAAAATTGCACTCCCTAGAAAAGAAATCCAACACAATGCTGGAGCCCCAAGTGGCCTCTTTCTTCTGAATGCTTTCTGATTGCAGTGGTGATTGCAACTTGGCTTCCACTCCCCAAATAGAATACAACTCTTGGTACTGCATCATTCAATGGAACTCAACCTGCACCTTTTTTTTTTTTTTTTTTAAAGACAGAGTTTTGCTCTTGTTGCCCAGCTAGAGTGCAATGGCACGATCTTGGCTCATCGCAACTTTCACCTCCCAGGTTCAAGCGATTCTCCTGCCTCAGCCTCCCAAGTAGCTGGGATTACAGGCATGCACCACCACACCGGACTAATTCTGTATTTTTAGTAGAGACGGGGTTTCTCCATGTTGGTCAGGCTGGTCTTGAACTCCCAACTTCAGGTGATCTGCCCGCCTTGGCCTCCCAAAGTGCTGGGATTATAGGCATGAGCCACTGTGCCCGGCCTGGTGCATTTAAAACAAAAAAGAAAAAGAAAATATAAACTGGGCACGGTGGCTCACACCTGTAATCCCAGCACTTTGGGAGGTCGAGGTGGGCTGATCACCTGAAGTTAGGAGTTCAAGATCAGCCTGACCAACGTGGTGAAACCCCGTCTCTACAAAAAAATAACAAAAATTAGCCAGGTGTGGTGGCATGTGCCTGTAGTCCCAGCTACTTAGGAGGCTGAGGCAGGAGAATCCCTGGAATCCAGGAGGCAGAGGTTGCAGTGAGCCGAAATGGCGCCACTGCACTCCAGCTTGGACAACAGAGTGAGACTCCATTTCAAAAAGAAAACAGAATGGCATAGAATAGAATGGCAAGGAAATATCAGTGTGCCCCACACATAATTGGGGTGAGTATGGCTTGTGAAACTTTAGTCTGTATATTGAGTCCTGTTGTAAAATGCCAAATCATGAGCTGAAGGAAAACAAATTTTGACTGATCTAGGCCTCGGGGTTCAACAGGTGCCCTTGGGACAAATGTCAGCTGTACGGCTCACTTACTGAAGAGGAGTGGCCCTTTCTTATTATTTCCGTTAATTTTTTCCCTTACTTCATGGTCAGTGCATTGTGGAGGCCAAGGCAACTCCATCTTGGATGCTAATCTGTCATGTTGACTTCTGATTAACTCTAGTTCCGGGAAGGCCTCCAAGATTTCCAGTTCTTTGTGTAAGCGCAGATACTTACCATAAATCCTGCCCTTAAGTCAAAACAACCTTGGTGTTTTCATACTTCAGTTGTCCTATACATCTCTTCAGAATCATGTATACTCTTTCCCTGTGGTAGATAAGCCCTGGGTCGGGGGTAATGTTCCCCAGGAAACGGGCATAACTTCTGTTTGTAAGTCCCTATTATATGTTTCTTTCTGAAAAACCGGACTCCAGCCTGAACGTCACAGCAAGACTCCATCTCAAAAAAATAAAAAACAAAAAATACAAAGATTCTGGGTCAGGTCCCTCCTGCTCATGTACA
>NW_012102365.1:1471973-1474419 GCF_000951045.1 Mandrillus leucophaeus
AATGTTCCCCAGGAAACGGGCATAACTTCTGTTTGTAAGTCCCTATTATATGTTTCTTTCTGAAAAACCGGATCTGTCAGCCTTTTTCTTTCTTCCTTTTTTTTTTTTTTTTCTTTTTGAGACGGATTTTCACTCTTGTTGCCCAGGCTGGAGTACAATGGTGCAATCTCGGCTCACTGTAACCTCCGCTTCCCAGGTTCAAGCGATTCTCCTGCCTCAGCCTCCCTAGTAGCTGGGATTACAAGTGCCCACCACCACACCCGGCTAATTTTTTGTATTTTTAGTAGAGATGGGGTTTCACTATGTTGACCAGGTTGGTCTCGAACTCCTGACCTCAGGTGCTCCACCCACCTCAGCCTCCCAAAGTGCTATGCCACCATGCCCGGCTCAGTCTTTTTCTTCAGCCTTTTAGCTTCTTCAGATTTTGGGGGTAGGTTTGCATAGGCCTGCCCAGGACAGGACTTCAGGACATCATCAATGCCTTACAAAAGATAATTTTGCAACATAGCCATAATTTTTTTAAGTGCTATATATAAGGAGGGGTTTCTCTGCACCCTTCTTCTTCCATTTTGCTGGAGATGGAACTCTCTTCCTGTAGCTCTGTCCCTTCTCATTCTATCATTACAGAGCGTTGTGTTCCTGCTTTATGTGCTGACTTTGCATTCCACAAATAAGCCAAACTCTCTTCTGCAAAGTCTTTGCACTTTCTGTTCCTTCTCCCTGGATTGCTCCTTCGTGGCACTCCCTGGCCTGGCTCCCTTGCATCCTTCAGAATTTATTGGCTCACTTAACCAAAAAGTCCAAGGGTAGAACTACCTTCAGGTACTGCTGGCATCAGGTGCTCAAGTGATTTTACCACTCGTCTGGTTTCTGTTTGTTTCTGTGCTCTCCTGCCAGGCGGGTGCATCCTCAGGCAGGCACTTTTCTTGTGATGGCAAGATGGCTGCCTGCATCTCCATGTTTATAATCTATTCGGTCAAAAATTCTCAAGTGACCGGGCGTGGTGGCTCACGCCTGTAATCCCAGCACTTTGGGAGGCCAAGGTGGGTGGATCATGAGGTCAGGAGTTCAAGACCAGCCTGGCCAAGATGGTGAAACCCCATCTCTACCAAAAATACAAAAATTAGCCGGGCATGGTGGCGGGTGCCTGTAATCCTAGCTACTCAGGAGGATGAGGCAAGGAGTTGCTTGAACTCCATCTCAAAAAAAAAAAAAAAAATCTCAAATACAGAGTTTCTCTTTCCCAACAGTTTCCACAAACATCCCAGTATTGAGTTTCATTGGCCAGGCCCAGGGTCACAAGCCCATTCCTAAAGATGGGCCCATTCCTAAAGACAAAAAACAAGCACTGAGCATGTAGGAGAGATGGTTCCCCACAAAATATAAAGTCACTGTTACCAAAAGTAGTACAAATGATGCTGGGAAGACAAAAGCCACAGATGCCTACTCCATCCTCCTTGACTTCCCTTTCTACTGTAGATTTCCTTGGTTATTCCCTACACTTCACTGTTCACTTCCTTCATAGCACAAATGACCTTATTTGTGTTGATTCTGTGGCCTTCCCCTCTTGCCCTGGCTTGAGAGTGCTCAGAAGGCAGGGGTCTTGCCTGTCTTGATCACTGCTACATCCCCAGCACTTGGAGCAGTGTCTGCACACAGTAAGTGCTTAATAAAGGCTTGTGGCAGGAATGAACTTGCTGGAGAGCCAGGCTCTTGTGCTTTCTTTTTCATTTCAACTTCTTTTATTCATTTTTTTTTTTGAGAAGGGGGTCTTGCGCTATCACCCTGCTAAAGTGCAGTTGCACCAACATACCCCACTGCAGTACCAACCTCCCAGGCTCAAGCAATCCTCCTCCCTCAGCCTCCCTAGTAGCTGGGACTACAGGAGCGTGCCACCACACCCGGCTAATTAAAAAAAAAATTTTGTGCCGGGTGCGGTGGCTCACGCCTGTAATCCCTGCACTTTGGGAGGCCGAGGCGGGCGGATCATGAGGTCAGGAGATTGAGACCATCCTAACACGGTGAAACCCCGTCTCTACTAAAATACAAAAAAATTAGCCGGGTGCGGTGGCGGGCGCCTGTAGTCCCAGCTACTCGGGAGGCTGAGGCAGGAGAATGGCGCGAACCCGGGAGGCGGAGCTTGCAGTGAGCCGAGATCGCACCACTGCACTCCAGCCTGGGCGACCGAGTGAAGACTCCGCCTCAAAAAAAAAAAAAAAAAAAAAAATTTGTTTTGGACAGGCACGATGGTTCATGCCTGTAACGCCAGCACTTTGGGAGGCCAAAGCAGTGGATCACCTGAGGTCAAGAGTTCGAGAGTAGCCTGGCTAACATGATGAAATCCCGTTTCTACTAAAAATACAAAAAATTAGCCCGGCATGGTGGCACGCACCTGTAATCCCAGCTACTCGGGAGGCTGAGGCAGGATAATCACTTGAACCTGGGA
>NW_012102365.1:1474814-1481885 GCF_000951045.1 Mandrillus leucophaeus
TCTTCAGTCATCCAGAATCTAGGTTTGTCCGACATCAGCCACCTCCCCAGTGCTGCTGAAGTTCGGCCCCAACGAGATCAAAGTCATATACCTGAGGTGCACCAGGGGTGAAGTTGGTGCCACTTCTATGCTGGCCCCCAAGATCGGCCCCTTGGGTCTGTCTCCAAAAAAGGTTGGTGATGACATTGCCAAGGCAAAGGGTGACTGGAAAGGCCTGAGGATTACAGTGAAACTGACCAGTCAGAACAGACAGGCCCAGATTGAGGTAGTGCCTTCTGCCTCTGCCCTGATCATCAAAGCCCTCAAGGAACCACCAAGAGACAGAAAGAAACAGAAAAACATTAAACACCATGGGAATATCATGTTTGATGAGATCTTCAACATTGCTCAACAGATGCAGCACCAATCTTTAGCCAGAGACCTCTCTGCAACCATTAAAGAGATCTCGGGGACTGCCCATTCTGTGGGCTATAATGTTGATGGTTGCCACCCTCATGACATCATAGATGACATCAACAGTGGTGCTGTGGAAAGCCTAGCTACCTTTTTTTTTTTTTTTTAAAGACGGAATCTCGCTCTGTCACCCAGGCTGGAGGGCAGTGGTGTGATCTTGGCTCACTACAAGCTCCGCCTCCCAGGGTCACGCCATTCTCCTGCTTCAGCCTCTGGAGTAGCTGGGGCTACAGGTGCCTGCCACCGTGCCCGGCTAATTTTTTTGCATTTTTTTTGGTAGAGACAGGGTTTCACCGTGGTCTCTCTCTCCTGACCTCGTGATCTGCCCACCTCAGCCTCCCAAAGTGCTGGGATTACAGGAGTGAGCCACCACACCTGGCCACCCAGTTACTTAAGAAGCACAAAGGAAAATATTTTAATAAAGGATCATTTGACAACTGGTGAAAAAAAAATTATCTTTGTAGAGATAGGGTCTCACTCTGTTGCCCAGGCTAGTCTGGAACTCCTGGGCTCAAGCAATCCTCCTGCCTTGGCCTCCCAAAGTATAGGGATTACAGGTGTGAGCCACTGTGCCCGGGCCCAAAAATTCTTGACCTTGATTTCTCAGCCAGATCTGCTGTTTCTCAGTTTTTCCCATTTCAGACAAGTGTACCCTAATCCACCCTGCTGCTTCATCCACAAAGCCAGAGGGCATTCTGTCATCCCCACACTAATCCATGTATAAGTCCTTTCGTTCACCTCCAAATAAAACTCAAACCCATCCCCCATCCCAGCCCTTGCCAGCATTCCTGGCACCATCCCCTCTCAGCTGGGATTATGGCAGTAATCTCCTAACTGGTCTCCTTCATTCCCTTCTTGCTCCCTTTTAGTCCATTCATTTTACACAGCAAACAGCATGATCTTTTAAAAACAAATCAGATCATGTTGATCCCCAACTTAAACCATTTAAAGGCTTCCCCTGCAATTAGAGTAAAATCTGAAATCCTCACCCTAGCCTTCGGGCCCAAGCTGTGTCTCTACCTTAGTCCTCCTCACTTTGCTGCTGGCCCACCAGGCACTGCACTCACTGATTTTTCTGCCTCAGGGCCTTTGCACTTCCTATTTCTTCTGCTGGGAAATCTTACTCCTCAATTCCACTTGCCTAGTTCCTGCTCATCTTTCAGGTCTCAGCTTAAATGTCACTAAAGGAGAGTATTTAATACCTCTCTGACTCCCTTTTCTATCATGTCACTAGCTTATTCCTTGGTCATGATTTCTAGGGAAGAACTCTGGAGGCACACTACCGGGGTGTTGAATCCTATTTCCACTGCTCCTTGACCATGTGACCTTAGCTAATCACTGCTCTGTCCTTCAGTTTCCTCATCTGCAAAATATAGTACCCTGTAGGATCAGTACCTGGCAAAGAGGAAGCACTAAGTAAATATTTTAATTAAAAAAATTTTTTTTGCAGGCATGAGCCACCATGCCTGGCCTAAACATTTCTTTTTAGAGACAGGGTCTCTGTCATCCAGGCTGGAGTGGAGTGGCACAATCATAGCTCACTGCAGCTTCAAAATCCTGGGCTCAAGCGATCCTCCCATCTCACCCACCTGAGTAGCTGGGACTACAGGAACAGGTCACCATGCCTGGCTAATGTTTTTATTTTTATTTTTGTAGACATAAGGTCTTGCTTTGTTGCTCAGGCTGATCTTGAACTTCTGGCTTCAAGCGATCCTCCTGCCTCAGCTTCCCAAAGTGCTAAGATTATAGGTGTGAGCCACCATGCCCCGCCTTAAATATTTTAAAAATATTTATTTATTTATTTAGAGATAGGGTCTCACTCTATCACCCAGGCTAGAGTACAGTGGTGCAATCATAGCTCACTGCAGCCTCAAACTCCTGGGCTCAAGCAATCCTGCCTCAGACTCCCGAGTAGCTAGGACTATAGGTGTGAGCCACTGTGCCCAGCCATATATATTAGAAGGCATTTTATTATTCCCTCATGGTACATTTCTTGGGATTTAACTATTTTGATTTCTGAGATGTAAGCTTTGTGGAAACAGGGATTGCACTGCATCTCTTGTATTTACTGCTGTGCCTCTAGCACCTTGCACAGTGGCTGGTGCGTAGTAGGTGCTTAATGACATTGAATTAATGCATAAATACGGACGGGACCTCAGCCCTTATGGAACTGACGTTGCCCTACTTGCCCTTCAAGATATGGCTATTTTAGAGGTGTGAAAACTGAGACCCTAAAGGTGGGGTGATTTGGCTGGGCGCGGTGGCTCACGCCTGTAATCCCAGCACTTTGGGAGGCTGAAGCGGGTCGACCACTTGCGGTCCGGAGTTTGGGACCAGCCTGGCCAACAGGGTGAAACCCTGTCTCTACCAAAAACAAAAACAAAAACAAAAAACACAAAAATACAAAAATTAGCCAGGCGTGGTGGCAGGCACCTGTAATCCTAGCTACTTGGGAGGCTGAGGCAGAGAATCACTTGAACCTGGGAGGTGGAGGTTGCAGTGAGCCGAGACTGCACCACTGCACTCCAGCCTGGGCGACAGAGTGAGACTTTGTCTCAAAAAAAAAAGAAAAAAAAAAACAAAAAACACCACCAAAAAAACAAGGAGGGGTGATTTGAGCAATGCTTCAAGGGGGAAGGTATAATTTCTACTTTTCAGAAACGTGATAAATTTCTCTTCCTCAGGGCTGTCTACAGAAGTGGCATCCATCTTCTTAGCAGCATGACCACCCTCACACCCCTTGGGAAGCCCAAGAACGTCAAAAAGAGGACCAAGAAGTTCATGTGGCATCATGAACAGTCTGATGGATGAATCAGACTGTTAAGTGAAAATTAAGTGTAACTGACAGAAACCTAGTAGTATTGGCAGTAGGGTACAGAGAAGATTCAAGGGCCAAATCTTGATGCCCAGCATTGGGTATAGGCAGAACAAGAAAACAAGGCACATGCTGCCCTGTGGGTTCTGGAAGTTCCTGGTCCACAATGTCAAGGAACTGGAAGTGCTGCTGATGTGCAATAAATCTTACTGTGCTGAGACTGCTCGCAATGTTTCCTCCAAGAACCATAAAACCTGAGTGGAGAGAGCAGCCCAACTGGCCCCCAGAGTCTCCAACCCCAATTCCAGGCTGCGCAGCAAAGAAAATGAATAGACGGCTCACGTGCATGCTTTATTTGTGTTTAAATAAAACCACGAAAACTGCAAAAAAAAAAAAAAAAAAGTAACACCAAAAATGTGATGAAGCATCAAAATCACATGGAACCTGCTACCACCACTGTGAACACAAGTCATAGCCTTTTATTCTAGGAATAATAACTAGGGCGAAGCTTTCTTCACAAGAGAAATCAAACACAGAGAAACCTGGGCTCCCTGTGTAGGGCAGCAGGATGGATGGATTGTAGTGCCATTGACTGAGATGACATTGATACTGTAGTTGTGCCTTCCTGGGGAAGACATCCAGTCCCCTATCCAAGTAATTGGCACCCACACCAACATTTTGTTCATGTCATATTTAGGAATCCAGAGGCCTCATTTCAAAAAAAATTTTTTTGAAACAGGGTGTTGCCCAGGCTGGAGAGCAGTGGCACAATCTTGGCTCACTGCAGCCTTGACCTCCTGGGCTCAAGCGATCCTCCCACCTCAGCCTCCTGAGTAGCTGGGGCTACAGACATGTGCAGCCATGTCCAGCTAATTTTTAAATTTTTTTGTAGAAACGGGGTCTCCCTATGTTACCCAGGCTGGCCTCAAATTCCTGGGCTTAAGTGATTTTCCTGCCTCAGCCTCCCAAAGTGCAGAGATTACAAGCATGAGCCACTGTGCCTTGCTTCCAGAGGCCTCATTTTACAAATGCAGGAACAGAGACTCAGAGAGAAGGACTTGCTCAGGTCTACACAGTAAATTAAGCCCAAGTCTTCTGACTTCTAGGAAAGATTTTGTTTCTTTTCTTTTTTTTTGTTTTTGTTTTTATTTTTTGAGGTGGAGTCTTGCTCTGTCACCCAGGCTGGAGTGCAGTGGCACAGTCTTGATCTCGGTTCACCACAACCTCTGCCTCCCGGGTTCAAGTGATTCTCCTGCCTCGGCCTCCTGAGTAGCTGGGATTACAGGTGTGTGCCACCACGCCCAGCTAATTTTTGTACTTTTAGTAGAGATAGGGTTTCACCATGTTGGTCAGGTTGGTCTCGAACTCCTGACCTCGTGATCTGCCCGCCTCGGCCTCCCAAAGTGCTGGTATTACAGGTGTGAGCCACTGCACCCGGTGGAAATATTTCTTTAAGCCCTAATTGATATAAAAGCTTTTTGTTTGTTTGTTTGTTTGTTTGTTTGAGACAGTGTCTCACTCTGTCACCCAGGCTGGAGTGCAGTGGTGCGATCTCAGCTCACTGCAACCTCCACCTCCCGGGTTCAAGTGATTCTCCTGCCTCAGCCTCCCAAGTAGCTGGGATTACAGGTGTGCACCCTTGCACCCAGCTTTTTTTTTTTTTTTCAATTAGAAAAAGTATTTATTTCTGCTCCTTTCATACATTTTATTGTTCAGGAAACAGTCTTACATACATATCTGAAATAATCTACCATCATGCACTCTAGTTAAAGCGAAACACCATACATAAAGCTGATCAGCTGTCCGGAGTTCTCAGCTTATGTAATCTTACTTCTTGATTTTATGTTAATTTCTGAAAATCAGAAATGTCATCTCTAAAAAATGTGAAGGGGGTTGTAAAAAATAATCACTTTACTTGATATTATAGTTGAGATATGGAGTATATTTTCTTTAAGAAATGAAAAACTAATTAGAAAATGCCACTCACCATCGTTGGTACAGCAGTAGGTCAGCAGGAAAAAAAATACTGTGATAAACTTGTCTCTTCAATACCAAGAAGAAATTCTAGTCCAAGCTTCAATATGCTTCCTGTTTTTTCACTAGATATTTCTTTTACTGCTGCTTTTCATTCTTTTCCACATTTCATATTAGAGGATTGGTACAGCCTTTAAAACTTCATTGTCAGGAGAAATCCAGTATCCACTGATTTCTTCTCAAAGGCACTCTAACCCATCAGATAGCTTGCAAGTTTCATTCTCATAAATACTCTAGCCATGAAAAACTCAATAGGACACAGATGAAACCAATGAATAGAAGAAGAAATCTATTGAGTTGTAGGATATTTGGGGCATTCGATTGGTCCAGGATTATGAAACCTAAACCTCCCATTGTAAACAGGAAGCTGAATGCAAGTCCTTCCATAATATATTGTCCATTTACTCTGTAGGCAAAGAAAGCTACTGGCCTCTGATGCCCATGTTCATCAGTCATAGAGCCAACGCTTGGAGGTTCAACAATAACATCATAAATGATTCCTCCGGTGATGAAGTAAGACACCACCACCAGAGCTTACACAGTCATGGCCGACGGCATGTGCAGCCAGGGTGGCTTCTTCAGCTTCAGGTTAGGACATTCGAGCACTAAGAACAGGACGTGATACAAAATCTCCAGGGCAAAAGCTCTTTATTTTATTTATTTATTAATTTTATTATTATTATTGTTATTGAGACGGAGTTTTGCTCTGTCATCCAGGCTAGAGTGCTGTGGTGCAGTCTCAGCTCTCTGCAACCTCCGTCTCCCAGGTTCAAGAGCTTCTTCTGCCTCAGCCCCCCAGGTAGCTGGGACTACAGGCATGCACCACCATGCCCAGCAAATTTTTTCTATTTTTAATAGAGACAGGGTTTCACCACGTTGACCAGGCTGATCTTGAACTCCTGATCTCAGGTGATCCACATGCCTTGGCCTCCCAAAGTGCTGGGATTACAGGCGCGAGCCACCGTGCCCGACCCATATAAAAGCTCTTGATATAACAATGGAGAGAAAGGAGTGAGGAGGAGGAGAAGAATGAGGAAGCATTGAATCAGGTGTTCACTGGCAGGCGGAAACACTGACAGGTGTGTAGGGCAATCAGAGACCTTGCCGGGAGGGCAGGGGAGTCTGTTAAAGAAAGGGGAGGTGGAGGCTGGGGCCTGACTGGGTTATTTTCAGAGCTGCTATTTTTGTCTGCATCTGCTAAATTATTAAACTGAGATCACTTCCTAGAGGGTGCCAGGCCAGGTTGCCAGGGAGAGGCTGAAAGGGAAAGGTTGGATCTCTTAGCAGAGGCCTCAGATATTCTAGGCTGGGATGGAAATAGTCTCCTCAGGCCTTGACCCCCTCCCCACCCCACTCTCAGCTGATGGAGGGGATTGGGGATCCTGCTTGGGGCCATAGCCATAGTCACTGTCCCCTCCACAAGGCTGTCTCTTCTGGCTGTTGTCCTGGAGGCAATACATACTGAACCAGACTCTAGAACCTGGTCCCATCGCAGCTGCCTCTTCTCTTTCAGGGTCTTGAACTCAAGCCACAGGTTTTGAGTCAGATAGATACAACCAGATATGACCATAGATATGTGAGATCTTGGGCATATCCTTGCATGTATCAATGTCCTTGTCTATGCCATAGATATTAGCCGTTCCACTTCTCAGATGAAAACCCTGAAATTCAGAGAACAAAGGTGCCTTTCTCAGGGTTGCATAGCTAGAAAAGGACTGAACTATGATTCAGAC
This sequence comes from Mandrillus leucophaeus, assembly GCF_000951045.1. Lineage (NCBI taxonomy): Eukaryota > Metazoa > Chordata > Mammalia > Primates > Cercopithecidae > Mandrillus > Mandrillus leucophaeus. The sequence goes on from NW_012102365.1 coordinate 1,481,850, forward strand.
ATAAGTGTTTCTGATTTCAGGCTCTTTTCCTCTATT
>NW_012102365.1:1483301-1485487 GCF_000951045.1 Mandrillus leucophaeus
AAAAAAAAAAAAAGAAAAGAAAAAAGAAATAAAGAGAGAGAGACAGGGTCTTACTCTGTCTTCCAGGCCAGAGTGAGTGCTGTGGTGCAGAGGCTGCTCACTGCAGCCTCAAACTCCTGGGTTCAAGGGGTCCTCCCACCTCAGCTTCCCATGTAGCTACAGGCGTGCACCACCAAATCTGGCTAATTTTTAAAATTTTTCATACAGACAGAGAGTCTTGCTGTGTTGCCCAGGCCGCTCTCAAACTCCTGGCCTGAAGCGATCCTCCCATCTTGGCCTCCCAAAGTACTAGGATTATAGGCATGAGCCACTGTGCTTGGCCTATTCTTTTTTTTTTTTTTGAGATCGGGTCTTGCTCTGTTACCCAGGCTGGAGTACAGTAGCAAGAGACAGGTCACTGCAGCCTTGACTTCCTGGACTCAAGCGATCCTCCCACCTCAGCCTCCTGAAGAGCTAGGACTACAGGCATGCACCACCATGCCCAGGTAATTTATTTTTATTTTTCTTAGAGATGAGGTCTCACCATATTGCCCAGGCTGGTCTTGAACTCCCAAGTGCTCAAGCGATCCTCCTGCCTCAGTCTCCCAAAGTGCTGGGATTACAGGCATAAGCCACCTTGCCTGACATCCTATTCTTTTTTAGCATTTTAGAATTTTATTTGTTTTCCAGATTTTCTACAAAAGGAATGTACTTTATAACTTTTATAAAGATCAGAAAAATACAACAATCATTGTAGTTTAAAGATGGATTTCCTCATTCCAAATGTTGTGTTTGCTGGGCTGGATATGCACTAATAGGTGGTGGACTGTGGCTCCTGTCCACTCTGAGAGTGTGGTGCTCAAGCCAGTTAAGAAAGCTGACAAGAAGCTGGGTGCGGTGGCTCATGCCTGTAATCCCAGCACTTTCCAAGGCCAAGGTGTGTGGATTGCTGGAGGCTGGGAGTTCTAGACCAGCCTGACCAACCTGGAGAAACCCCGTCCCTACTAAAAATACAAAATTAGCCAGGCATGGTGGCTCATGCCTGTAATCCCAGCTATTCGGGAGGCTGAGGCAGGAGAATCGTTTCAATCTGGGAGGCAGAGGTTGTAATGAGCCGAGATGGCACCATTACACTCTAGTCTGGGCAACAAGAGCGAGACTCCATCTCAGAAAATAAATAAATAAATAAAATAAAAAAGAATAAATGGATGAATGGAGAAGGGGACTTCTCCATTCTCAGCAAGCTCTACCCTTGTGTGTTATTTCTCTTTCCTTTCTTTCTTTTTTTTGAGACGGAGTCTCACCCTGTTGCCCAGACTGGAGTGCAGTGGTGCAATCTCAGCTCATTGCAATCTCTCCCTCCCGGGCGCAAGCAATTCTCTGTCTCAGCCTCCCAAGTAGCTGAGATTACAGGCACCTACCACCATGCCCAGCTAACTTTTTTGTATTTTTAGTACAGACGGGGTTTCACCATCTTGGCCAGGCCGGTCGTGGACTCTTGACCCCGTGATCCACCCGTCTCTGCCTCCCAAAATGCTGGAAATACAAAGGTGAGCCACCGCACCCGTCCTACCCTTGCTCTGTGCCCAAACTGGAGTGCAGTGGTGTGATCTCGGCTCACTGCAACCTCCGCCTCCTAGGTTCAAGTGATTCTGCTTCAGCTGCCCGAGTAGCTGGAATCATAGGCATGCACCACCACGCCTGGTTAATTTTTCTATTTTTAGTGGAAATGGGGTTTTGCCATGTTGTTCAGGCTGGTCTTGAATTCCTGACATCAGGTGATCAGCCTGCCTCGGCCTCCCAAAGAGCTAGGATTAGAGGTGTGAGCCACTGTGCCCGGCTGTGTTATTTTTCTTTTCTTTTCTTTCTTCTTCTTCTTTTTTTTTGAGACGGTGTCTCGCTCCTGTTGCCCAGGCTGGAGTGCAATAGAACAACCTCGGCTCACTGCAACCTCCGCCTCCCGGGTTCAAGCGATTCTCCTGCCTCAGCTTCCTGAGTAGCTGGGATTACAGCTGTGCACTATCAAGCGATTCTCCTGCCTCAGCCTCCTGAGTAGCTGGGATTATAGCTGTGCACTACCCCGCCCAGCTAATTTTTGTATTGGAGTGCAGTGGCATGATCTCAGCTCACTGCAACCTCCGCCTCCCAGGTTCTAGTGATTCTCCTGCCTCAGCCTCCCGAGAAGCTGGGACTACAGGTGCGCACCA
>NW_012102365.1:1485837-1487983 GCF_000951045.1 Mandrillus leucophaeus
TGCAAGCTCCGCCTCCCGGGTTTACGCCATTCTCCTGCCTCAGCCTCCCGAGTAGCTGGGACTACAAGCACCCGCCACCTCGCCCGGCTAGTTTTTTGTGTTTTTTTAGTAGAGAATGGGGTTTCACCATGTTAGCCAGGATGGTCTCGATCTCCTGACCTTGTGATCCACCCACCTCGGCCTCCCAAAGTGCTGGTATTACAGGCTTGAGCCACCGCGCCTGGCCCAGCCTACATTTTTCAATTCAGACAAATGTTTATTGAGTGCCTTATGGGGCCAGGCACTCTACTTGACTTCAGGGGATTCTAGTGATAAGCAAAACCAGTCAAGGGGAGAGACTATTAATAATTAACAATAAACAAATACATATATATGACTCATGGGAAATACCCAGAGGATAGCAGCAGGGAGCATTGTCGGAGAACAGGGAGGTAAAGAGTGACCATGGAGTGGGTCATATCTGTGTTTGAATCCTTGCTTGGCCATTTACCTGCTGTGTGACCTTGGACAAGCCTCTTCACTTCTCTGGGCTTTGGTTTCTCATCAGGAAGAGAAGGCTATCAATCTCCCTTTCTTAGGGATGATATCACGAGACAGAGAACATTCATTCCTCCAATAAATATATATTGTGCATCTTCTCCCACTCAGACAAATTACTTGCCCAAGGTCACCCAGATGGGCAGTGTGTGTGGGTTTTGAACCCAGGTCTGACTGGTTGTCTGGATCTGGCCAGTGGTAGGGGGTGGGGATAAGTCCTAGTCTTCTTCCCCTGAATCAGTCCTTCAGGAGTTGGGAGCAGTGATCTGCTTCATGAAGGCAAAACACCTGTCTATTTCCCCACCACCATGGCAATGAGGGGCTTCTGCCCTGAGAAAGACCTATGGTTGCATGACACAAAAGAGACTGTTCAAAGGGACGTCATCATTCAACAGGGCAAGGCTCCTTGCTGGGGGCAACCTGGTAGCTCCTGAGCCTCCCTCATCTTCACTGAGTCCCTCCAACTCTCTGAGTTCCCATGCCCCTCACTGAACCTCCCTTCCCCCATGGCGATCCTCCGCCAGCACCTTTGCACACACTCAGCCCCTTCCCTGCACTGAGCCCCAGCAGTCACTGAACAGCTCTTCTTCCCCTCTGACTAAGTCATCCTCCCAAACCCTCCCCTTCCCCTCACTGAGTCTCCACCACCCCTGGTCACTGGGCACCCAGCCTCTGACCTTCTACTTCCCCAATCCCTCCACCCTTCCTTTTCGCTGAGCCTGGCGCCTCTCACCCACCCGCCTTCCTCTCCCAGCCGCTTCTGAGCTGCCTCTTTGGAGCCCAACTGTCTCGCCCACGAGTCCCCATCACTCAGTCTCACTCAGTCTAAGACACCTGAAAGCACTTAGAGAACATGTGTTCGTGGGGGGAGGATGAGACTCTGTCATCATCCTGCACATCATGCAAGCATGCCATCTGCCTCCTCTTCAGGCTGCAGCAGTCACACTGGCCACATTTTCCGCAGGTCCTCCTGAGCCCAGGGTCTGCTGCAGTCCTACCCAATCGGGTTCAGGGCTGGTTTCTGTACCCCTGGCCCTTGCCCCCACCCACCACAGAGACCTCCCATCTCTGATGGCACCTTCAAGTAGATGGAAACTGAGGCAGGCCCATGATGTCTGGGCCAGTGTTTGGTATGACAGCTTTATTTCTGTTGGGGGAAAAGTGAGCAGGGCTCCATTCTATCATTTGTCAGGGCCAGATGAGAAGCGTCAGATAAAGTCCCACATAAGGAACGTCCCTCCACCAAGAGGAGTAGACCCAGGTATCTGAGCCCCCAGAGGGCATGAATGGCTGAGCTGGTGCATTTCTGTCCAGATTCAAGAATCTGGATTCAGCCACAAGTCGGCAATATGACATTGGGCAAAGCACTACTGCCCTTCAGGGTCTCAGTTTATCCTTCTTTATTTTTTGAGATTGAGTCTTACTCTGTCGCTCAGGCTGGAGTGCAGTGGCACAATCTCTGCTCACTGCAACCTCTGCCTCCCGAATTCAAGCGATTCTCCTCCCTCAGCCTGCTGAGTAGCTGGAACTACAGGGGTGCGCCACCACACCTAGCTAATTTTTTTGTATTTTCAGTAGAGACAGGGGTTTCACCGTGTTGGCCAGGCTG
>NW_012102365.1:1488399-1489248 GCF_000951045.1 Mandrillus leucophaeus
TGCCCTTGAGGATGCTGCTTACTGGCCGCCCAGCTCGACCTCCCAAAGTGCTGGGATTACAGGAAACTGTAATCTGTTTCCCCCTCTTTAAAAGGTGTAGGAACACCCGCTGGGAGGAGTAAACACGAGCCGGGGCAGGGAAGGAACTCTGCACACCGTGGGGTCTGGGACTCCTCTGTGATGCCACCAAGGTTTGCAGGCTCAGCGGCAGCGCTGAGGTATTTGTTCTGCGAATAAAGGACCCTACCTATCGTGGAATCAGCCCAGCCAGATCTCCGTCCCACCCGGACGGCAGTCGCCCCTCAGCGTTAACCCTTCCGCTGCCCCAGTGAGGTGGGAGAAGGGGGTCCTGGAGAGCCCTGTGGCCCAAGAGAGACCAGGCAGAACTGATTCGGCCAAGGGCAGCATGAGGTGTGGGAGGAGCACTGCACAAGGAGTCAAGCCTCCCGCGTTCTAGCCCAGGCTCTCTTCGCACAGAGGCCTTAGGTAAGACCCTCCCCCGGATGGAGACCGGATTCCATGATTTTCTAAACACCAGCTACCAGAGCTTATGACTCTGAGGGGCCTAACCAGGGAAGATGAGGCTCCCTTTGCACCCAAAATTTGGGGAGAGGCGAAAGAGAACTGGAAGCCCTAGCGGGCAGAATCCGACGAAGGGCAGGACCTGAACGGTTTCAGCAATGTCCTGAATGCGCAGCGGTGGGGACGGATTCAGGGCGTGCCCGTCTCTGATTGGCTGTGCCGTCCGTCGCTCCGCCTCGTATTCTATAAGATGCGCAGGCGGAGGGCGCGGCGCTGGGGTGAGGGCTGTGGTAGTGTCTCGCTCTTCAGGTTCCCGGTGCTCATCCT
>NW_012102365.1:1489808-1498112 GCF_000951045.1 Mandrillus leucophaeus
CCCCAGCGCTGACCTCCACGCCTGGACCCCTGGCCGCCCCGACAAGCTTCGCCGAGGTGCCGACCGACCGACTGATCGCGGACGCCGGCTGCATGGACTACGGATCCGCAGGAAGAGACAGTGGGGGGCCAGGGGCCCAGTAGAGGAGGCTGAGGTGCGGTCTTAGCGGCTGGTGCGTTCGAGGGTCAGGGCGTGTGGGGGGCTGGTCCGGAACCGCGGAACTCCCTTCCCTGGAGCTTCTGGCGTCTGCTGGGTCCTTAGTAAAGCTGCCACGTTCTGTTCCCGCCTCTCCCCGACCATCTGGGGAGTGAGAGGTGGTAGCACCAAGTCTCCAATTGTAAGAGTTGGACTCTTGACGGGGCTCGATCCCAGGAACGGGTTGGCGGCAAACTTTTACCATTTGGAACCTGCGGCACGGATGCAGCACCCCCAATCCTCACCCCCACTTGCGTGGCCTTTCCCGGGCCCCTCGGAGCTGTGAGCAGTCTTGCCCTTGAGGATGCTGCTTACTGGCCGCCCAGCTCCATGCCTTCGGGAGGACAGAATAATGAGTCCCCAGGATGGGGTGGGGGCTGGCACAGGGCTGTACCGCTGAATTCCCCTCTAGGCCTGTTTCACCTGTGGGAAGACGGAATCCCAGAGAGGTTTAGGATTTGTTCTCTTCATACTTAGGCCCTTCTTCTAGGATACAGCTTTTCTTACGCCGTCATGCAGGTTCGCTAAAATTATGGCCTGACTCAGATAACCAGGACAGGATGTCTAGCACCTCCTCACCCAGGGACCCTTACACAGCAGAACCTAGAGGCTTAACTCCCAAACTGTCACTAAGATGACTTGGCCCGGGTGGAACCAGGTGATACCCTTTAACAGGCCCCAAGGGGGCAGGTATGGCATCATCTTCCAGAAAGGGGGGCCTTAAAGAGCCAGATCTGAGGTGAGATCTGCTTCTCTTCCTGTCCAAATGCCCTTCGGCCTCCCATTCCTCTGTCCCCACTGTGAATGACCTGGCTACTGTATTGCTGCTCACCAGCTGAGTTAATTTCACTCTCACTTGTCAGTCTGCGAAGTGGATCTCTTCGCCTTCCCAGAGGGGCTATGGTGATGTCAATACAGGGCAGAGGTCTTTCTTCTTCCCCCCTAAATCATGGAAAGATCATTTATTTTTTGTTGTTTGTTTGTTTTGAGACAGAGTTTCACCCTTGTTGCCCAGGCTGGAGTGCAACGGTGCGATCTTGGCTCACCGTAACCTCCGCCTCCCGGATTCAAGTGATTCTCCTGCCTCAGCCTCCTGAGTAGCTGGGATTACAGGCATGCATCACCACGCCCAGCTCGTTTTGTATTTTTAGTAGAGACCAGGTTTCTCCATGTTGGTCAGGCTGGTCTCAAACTCCCCACCTCCGGTGATCTGCCCGCCTCGTCCTCCCAAGGTGTTGGGATTATAGGCGTGAGCCACCGCACCTGGCCGATAATGTATTATTTTAACTCCCAGCTGGAAACAGGCACTGCTTTTGCTGATAGAGCCATGAACTAATTTAAAGTCCTACTTTTGCAGAGTGAAGAGGGGATTTCTCAAGGTCACATGCCAGTGAGGGAAGAACCAAGGTCCCTGGCCTGTGTGTGCACCTCCCACAGTACCCTGGACAGGGGCTAGGGAGAGTTGTCGTCTGGATCCTGTCTGCTCTGTGGCTTAGAACAACTCTGCCCCCTCTCTGGGCCTCTTTCCTCAGTCCTTCCTTGAGTCAGGGCTTGGGAATGAGGTGAAGAGGGGAGGATGCTTCCTCCCACAGGAATCTGGGAGAGTCAGGTGCAGTGCTCTGACAGCTGAGGCTTGGGGCCCTTACCGGCTCCTCCCTCATCAGCCCTTCTCCCTGGATACCAAACTTTTTGACTGGTTTCTCAGCTAACAGCCAGGCTTTCCTGAATGCTTTCTTAGCTGGGGAAGAGGGGTTCAGGAGGGGGTCTCAGAGCCTCTGACAAAGCTAGGGAACCCCAGGGAAGCAGTGAAGGGGGCAGTGCCATCCTCTGGTCTTTCCAGACAGGGACACCTTCCAAAACCACTTGGGTCATTTGGGGTCTAGAGGCTTAGAGAGGACAGGACTTCTTGGAAGGAGCTCAGCTCAGGTGCTGGGCTGCAGCCAGGACCGTTTTCTGGGTTGCATGGGAGGGGGCACTTGGTCCAGAGGAGCTTTTAGCTAATGGTGTAAAGTGCTCGGTGCCATCACAGTTTTGACTTTCTCCAGGATTTATTTGTAATCAGCTTGTCCCGATTTGGGGTGGGGGGGTGGGTGAGTAGAGAATTAGAGATGACACTGGCTAGTGTGTGTGTGTGAGGTGGGGGGTAGTAAATGGAGATTGGTCCTGCTGTCACAGGCAGCTCTGCCCCCTCCCTCCACTTCCAGATGTCCCACTGCTCCTCATCAAGCTTCCTGGCCGCGGCACACACATGCAGACTTGAACCCCAGCTCCTAGTTAGTGCTATGTCCATTACCCCATAGCCAACTAACAAAAGGCACCTTCCCACACCTGCCTGACCCTCCAGGGGCCCCTCTAGAAGCTTACCCATCTGGCTTTATTCAGGCCAGGTGCAGTGGCTCATGCCTATAAGCCCAGCACTTTGGGAGGCCAAGGAGGGCCAATCACTTGAGGTCAGGAGTTCAAGACCAGGCTGGCCAACATAGTGAAACCCCATCTCTACTAAAAATAACAAAAATTAGCCAGGTGTGGTGGCGGGCGCCTGTAATCCCAGCTACTCGGGAGGCTGAGACAGAATTGCTTGAAACCAGGAGGTGGAGGTTGCAGTGAGCCGAGATCGCACCACCACACTCCAGCCTGGGCAACAGAGCAAGACTCTGTCTCAAAAAAAAAAAAAAAAGCTCACCCATCTGCCTCCATTTTCTTCTTAATCAGCAAACATTGATAGGGGCTCAGAAAGCAGAGCCAAATCACAGGGTCTCTACTTTTAAGGGCTTATGTCTCCTAGCCTTTTTCCAGGCAGGCTTTCCTGGCTGTCACTATCCCAGGGGACCCCTTAGGGGCTGAGCAGTTTGTTGGAGGCCAGCTCTATCCCTGGATAGAAGGCTGACTTTCAGAACACTTTCTTGGTGGCCCTCAGCTCTGGGGACAGGACTGAGTACAGGGATCTTGGGGGACCTGTGCATGGAGGACACTGACGGCCACCAGTGAATGTATATCTCAGCAAAGGGAAATGAGGGAAACAGGAGCCTTTCTTCAGGCTGGTGCTTGAGGCTGGGAGACCAGTTCAAGGTTCTAATCTAGGTACCTGCTCCTCAACTGGATAACCATGTGGGCGGTGCCACCAGAGGGCAGTGTGGGGCTGCTTTCTCGAGAGGAAGGAGGCGTGGCCTGGAGCAGGTTCAGTCCTTTATTGTTCCCGCCCCTAGTCATCCCCTTCCCGGGTAGTCCCGGGGCTTCCTAGACATTGGGCTGTAGGGATCTGGGAGAACGAGCAGGGTAGTCACGGTCGGCGCAGCCCTAGAGCGGGAGTGTAGTTCTGGGGATAGCCTCCTGGATGGAGTGGGACTGGAGGCCAGAGCTGTGCCTAGGGGCGGGAACCCTCTTTGAAAGGGGAGCAGAGGAAGTTCCTTTGGCTGGGCTGAACCTGGAACCCCAGGGAGAAGACCCATTAAGAAAGACTTCCAGGAAAGACAGGTAGCCCTTGTTGGGGGTCACTATCAGGATAAAAGACCAGAGTCATTTTGTATTCACAGATTTGTTACACTAATTGATCAGAACCCAGGATCCCGCTGCCAGTGGCGGCCAGGGTTGCCTCTTAGAGATTAGGCTGGAGCCACAGAACATGGCCGAGGTGCTCCAAGCCTGTAGCCGCTCCCCTTCCCTAAGCCTGTCAGTGGGTTCTTTGAGAACAACTCGGGTGCTCAGGCTTCTCAGAGCTGAAGGAGAGGCCTGCTGTGCAGGAGGAGGTATTTGGGAAAACTTGGAGATCCCCAACCTACTTCTTTCCCCATTGGTCCTTGACTGCACCCTGGCCAGGGGCGATGGGGGAAGGGAACCCTTGGTTCTGGAATAATAACCACCTCCTCTATGCCAGGCCCCTGAGCACTTTACACCCATTAATCTGTTCCGGTCTTCCCAACCACTCTGCAAAGTAAGGGTTATTATTCCCATTTCCACAGGTGAAGAAAGAGGGGGGGTGGGTGACTTGCCCAAAGACATAGGAGCTGTAAGTGGGGGATCCCTTAAACATTAGGCTATATGGTGATTCATTTATCAGGCTAAAGAGGGGTCCATTTAGGGGGATATCTGGACTCCCACATTCAAGGCTGTGTATAGTGACCCCTGGTCCTTGGGTCTTGGAAGGGACATGAGATGCTGGAGGGGTGGCAGAAGGTGCCCCTCCCAGAGTCTAGGCACACCCCAACCTGGTTGGGCCTTCGGGGGTGAGTCAGGCTGAGTCAACACACCTGGCTTCTGACAGTGGGCCAAGGATGCTCAGGGCTCAAGCCTCCCAAGGGCTTGCTTTGGAGGGCTGCCTCCTCGCTGCAGATCTGGGCTGGAATATTTGGTGTCAAGGCAAGCAAAGAGCCTGGGATGGCAGAGGAGGAGGATGACAAGCTTCATGGTGGGGGCAAAAAGGGCTGCCGGTGGAACAAGACAGACCTGAGATTTAGTCCTGGCCTGGAACTCCTCAGCTGAGGGACCCTGAGCAATGCCTTCCCTTTTCTGAGCCAGTTTCTTCTGATTTTTTTTTTGTATTTTTTCTTTTTTCTTTTTTTTTTTCAGATCCAGACCTACAAATGTTTTTGTATTTTTGAGGGGACCTAGGGAGTAGAAAACTTGAGTATTACCTGGGTGCGGTGGCTCATGCCTGTAATCCCAGCACTTTGGGAGGCCGAGGCGGGCAGATCACCTGAGGTTAGGAGATCGAGACCAGCCTGACCAATATGATGAAACCACATCTCTACTAAAAATACAAAAATTAGCCGGGAGTTGTGGCATGCACCTATAATCCCAGCTACTCGGGAGGCTGAGACAGGAGAATCACTTGAACCTGTGAGGTGGAGGTGGGCAACAAGAGCAAAACTTGGTCTCAAAAAAAAAAAAAAAAAACTTGAGTATTAAATGAGAAGTCATACTAAGTACCTGGCACATAGTAGGGATCCATAAATGATGGAACCAATTTGCCCAGCCCTGGAGAGGCTGCCAGGACAGATCCCCAGGCAGCGTGGGCCTCTGCTTCTCTAGAGCATCACCATATCAGGAATCCCTGGAATGGGCCCTGGGGAACTCCATAAGGGGAGAAGTGGAGGAGGGGCAGGCTTTTCATCCCAGGAACATTCCATTCTAACTGCTCAGGCTAGGGGATCCCAGCCAAGGACAAAGGCCCAAGGGAGCCTCTGCTTCCCCAGGAGCCCCATTCCATACTATTGCCTCCTGCATCTTCTCTCCACAGTGCCTGCCACCCCCCCGCCCCACAACTTCAGGCAGATTTCAGGTTGAAGGGTTCGGGTGGGGCTGGGTGGCTGTGGGAAAGAGGCCATTAAAGCTCTTGGAATTATTCTTTCCAGCTCCTTCCAACTCCTCAGAGCCTCCACTCTATGGATCTGGACTCCTGGATTCGGCTTTCTCCCCGGGCACTTTCAGGAAGACGTTGAGAATTGACCTTACACAATCCCAGCGCCCTCCTCACAGGAGCCTTTCACTTCACAGTGACAAGGGGCTGGTTCTGGGGAACTGGCCGAGGCTCTGAATTTCTTCATATACCCCACGTTTGACTTTGGCTTACACGGTACAACTGGAGATGTTGCTACAGGTCCCTGAGATGCAGTCAGATCAAGCGTAGCAAGCATTGCCAATGGGAAACTCAAAAGAATTTACTTATTTTTCCCTTTCCCCCTACCCCCTCCCCAGCCAGGAATTTCTTTCAAAGATACCGTCATCATTCTTAAACAACACTCTTAACCCCCAGCCGGGGTCCTCATTTTAGTAGATGTCATTGCTTCAAGTCTAATGGTACCGGGAGGCCTGTTTGAGGGAAAATATTAGTTTGAAAAATCCCTGTTTCCTTCATCCACTGCCCTTGTTCTCTCCACATGGGAGTATGCCTGTGGCCCCTCAGAAAGTCTGCTAGCTTCTAGGGGTTGGGATGGGGGACACACCTTTTTCTCAGGAAGAGGTGGTGGCGATGTAAAACATCTAAGCAAAGTTTTAAATGGAAAAAAAGGAAGCACATTTAAATATCCTGATAATGGAGGGAAGGGGGCACATTTACACACAGCCCAGAACTTGTAGAATTCTGCGAAGTGAATGTATATTGAATTAGTCTCCTGCCTTATACATTCAGGAAGAATAAATTTCCATAATGTAAGGCAAATGCATGGGGTTCTGAGGTTTACTTTGTAAGTGTCCTTGCTGCCTTTCCTCTGTGTCTATTATGGCTCTTTAAGTTGACAGTTCCTGGAGCAGCTTCTATTTAATTTCGTTTGGCAGTCTGGCCCTGTTGACTGACTTTGATTTGCAGACCAATTCTGCCTTGACCTGACTCACAGCCACCTGCTCTTACCCCCCTCCTCAGGAAGTCTTCCTCATTAAAGGATGTGATGAGGGAGCTCAGGGATGAGAATGCACATGTGAGACTGTGTGACACCGAGGGGGGTTGTGCGAATTGGTGACAACATGGCAGCACGATGGCCTGTGGGGGTTGTGTGACTGTGCTGGCGACCATATGGACCTGTTTGTCAGTCAATGGGTAAGCAGGAGATAGCACATTCAAACTGGGAAGCGTTTTAAAAATAGGCTATTCTGACCTGGCATGGTGGCTCACACCTGTAATCCCAGCACTTTGGGAGGCTGAGGCAGGAGGGTTGTTTGAGCTCAGGAGTTCGAGATCATCCTGGGAGATCCCTTCTCTATAAAAATGAAAAAATTAGCCAGGTGGGGTGGCGGATGCCTGTGGTACCAGCTACTTAGGAGGCTGAGGTGGGAGGATTGCTTGAGCCCAAGAGGTCAAGGCTGCACTGAGCTGTGATCGTACCACTGTGCTCCAGCTTGGGCAACAGAGCAAGACCCTATCTCAAGAAATAAAATGAGACTATTTCCAAAGGCATGGGTTGGGCTTAAGAAACTAACAAGGGGCTGGGTTTGGTGGCTCACACTTGTGATTCCAGCACTTTGTGAGGCTGAGGCGGGCAGATCACCTGAGGTCAGGAGTTTGAGACCAGTGTGGCCAATGTGGCAAAACCCCGTCCTATTAAAAATACAAAAATTAGCCAGGCGTCATTGTGTGCACCTGTAGTCCAAGCTCCTTGGGAGGCTGAGGCATGAGAATCGCTTGAACCTGGGAGGCAGAGGTTGCAGTGAGCCAAGATTGCGTCACTGCACGCCAGCCTGGGCGAGTGCTGTTCCACCTGCCGGAAAAAAAAAAGTAAGAAGGGATGGTGCAGCTCTCTGGGGCCAGCAACAGTGAGAAGCCTTTACAGCTCTTCAGTCTGAGGGTGAGGAGAGGTCACTGTGTGGAGTGGGGCTCCTGACAGGAACGGTGACCTTTGGTTGAGGGATGTGGCCAACCATGGCAGCCTGGTAGAGAGGGAACAAAGAGAATAAACATCTTCTCCTCCCTTAAGTCTCCTTAAGACGCTGGGATGTCTCATTGGCAACCCAACAGGAAGCTGGGGAACAAGGGAGCCATTGATGCAGTCCACAGATGCCAGCCCCCAGGGCACAGAGCAGAAGTTTGGCAAGTGAAAGCGGAAGGGCAGCATATCATGTAACTGTCTGAGGCTGTGCCTTGTTCGTCAAAGTCCACAGCAATGCTCCTTCCCCATACGCTCCTTCCCCATCCGGAGCTCCCATCACCCTTGGGTCTGAGTGGGAGGGTGGACTGTTGCTTGGAGAGCACAGTGAGGTTGGAAGGTAGAGGACAGGGCTTTCCCCCTCAGCCTTTGCCTTGCTGGCTCTGAGTCCCAGTTCCTGATTCCTGCCTGTCCTGGTGTCTTAGGTAGCCGCAGGAATTGTCCACAGGAGGAACCATGTCAGCCACTGAGTTGGTGTTTTTCTCACACCCAGAAACACTGCACCACTCCCAAACATAACCACAGGCATGCTGCTGCCATCATGAGCCCTGGATAGTCATCACAAGCCATAATTAGTGTCACATGTGTACCAAGAAAACGTACATCTTGGCCATGTGCGATGGCTCACGCCTGTAAATCCAACACTTTGGGGGACTGAGGTGGGCAGATCACGAGGTCGGGAGTTCGAGACCAGCCTGACCAACATGGTGAAATCCCATCTCTAGTAGAAATACAAAAATTAGCTGGGTGTGGT
>NW_012102365.1:1499002-1501774 GCF_000951045.1 Mandrillus leucophaeus
TCCCAGGTTCAAGCGATTCTCCTGCCTCAGCCTCCTGAGCAGCTGGAATTACAGGCACACGCCACCATACCCAGCTAATTTTTGTATTTTCAGTAGTGAAATACATGGGGTTTCACCATGTTGGCCAGGCTGATCTCAAACTCCTGACCTCGGGTGATCTGCCCACCTCAGCCTCCCAAACTGCTGGGATTACAGGCATGAGCCACTGCGCCTGGCCCCTGACTTATTTTTCAATTTGCAAACCTGAGCATTTCCAGTCCCTTATCCTGCTATATTTTTGCATATCACTGATCATCTAAGACCATACGGTTCAGTTTATTTTCTGTCTACTCCGTTAGAGTGTAATCTTCACAAGGACAGGGATTTTTTTCTTTTGCTTGCTGATGTATTCCCAGCACCCAGAATGGTGTCTGGCACATGGTGGCTGAATGCAGCGTATACACACATGTACCACACAGGTTTCTGGCTTTTTCAGCCCTTAACACAAGCACATCCAGGTGAACTCCACCCCCCAGCCCAAAAACGTAAGTCTGTTGTGTTTATACTGTAAGCCTCTCATGCCAAGGCTGAAATGGCCAACTCAGGAGGTGGGACAAACTTAGTCCTTCCCATGACCATAGTTGGGTGGTCACAGCTGGGATGGGGATGGGAGCTGGTTTTAGTCACCGAGCAAATAAAGCCTGTCTGCTCACTTTCCAGCCATTTTGAGCTCAACAGCAGAAGGGACTCAGAGCAGGTGAGGTGGCTGGACTCACCCTGGTGACCTGGGGCCTCCTCTGCAGCATTGTTTTTTCCACCCTGGCTGGAACCATCAAAGTCACCACTTCAGAGGCCCCTAATGTGGCTGAATATGTTAAGGGCTTTGCAATCCCTGGATCAAAGAGGCTGGGCAAACAGCGGGCAGCGTCCAGGCCCATGATTGACTGGCTGATGCCCTGAGGGCGCAGCATGCTAGGAGCTTGTGGTTGACACTCCTAGACAGCCTGGCATGGCACCATCTGGGTTTGGGAAGGGGAGACCCTCCCCATCCAGAGGATCTGATTAGAGCGAGCCAGAGCACACCCATCAGTGCTCGGGGCAAGGGAAGGAGCTGGAGGACTGAGGGAGCCTCTCCCAAGTGGAGGCCCTACCTGGACTCAGGCTTAGGGGGGACTCTAGCAGTTCCCCAGTCTCAGCCACCTTTACTGCAGGGGCCTCCAGTCCAGATTCAGCCAGCCTGTTCTCTAGCTGCTCCCTTGGAAGAGATGGGGTAGACAGAGCTAGGTTCAAGTACCCCTGAGCACCAGAGTCTGAGTCTAGGCCCAGAGCTATTTGGATTCCAGGTAGAAAACATAAAAATATTTACTCCTTAACAAGAGTCCTAGACCTGCTAAGGCAACATGCAGGTTCAGGTCACACATGTAGACAGCAGCTCTCAATATGCAGCTGGTCAGGCTGGGGCTGGGGTTGGGAGGAGGGGCAGTCCTCCAGCCATAGCCCAGGTTTCAAACCCCACCCCCCACAAACGCTCCCTTCCACAGTACAAGCCAGACTCCAACTAGGGGAGGCAGCTGCAGCCCCCACAGCTACAGAAGGTCCTTATTTCCCCAGAAAAAGCATGGCACTAAGGTTCAGTGTAGACAGTTTTTATTATAAGGCAGGTGTTAAGAGTGCAAAATAGCAACAAATCCAGGGGAATGCCAAGGGGGTAGGAGTATGGCTCCCCTCCCCTATGTGAGAGCCCTGTAACCAAGCCAGTGGGGTGGGAACATTGACTTGACTGTGGCAAATTCAGGCTTAGCACCCTCCAAAGAACAAGCTCCCAGGCAGGAGGGCTCCTTGCAACAAGGGGGAAAGGAGTGGCACCCTGGAAGGGGCCTGGGCTGTGACCCACCCTGGGCTGCTTGGCTCCTGTATACTGCCCACCTCAACCCCTCAAGAGGAAGGCTTCACAGCTTGGGGTATGTATTTCAGAGAACCAGGCTAAACCCAGCCCTCCCCAAACCCATGTATCTGCCTCAGGCCTCAGTTTCCCTCCTCCCAGTGATTACCCAAGTTGGACCATCAGGCCCTGTAGTGGCCCAGCCTGACCAAAGTGACAAGTCCCCGTAACATACCATATATCAGTCAGTGTGTGGGCTGCAGGCCCTCCAAAGCTGCTGGGATCACCACAGGCTGGCCCTAGTCAAAAAGACCCTCTTAGGCCATGGGAATCAATCCGAGGTGCTGTGCATTAAGGCTACCACCCCAAATTTGTTTCGTCCCCTGAAGGCAATTGACTTCCAAGACAAATGGCTCCTGCACCCCACTGTTATATGGGTTCAAAAGTGTGATGCAATAACCAAAGGGTCCTCCTGCTGAGAGCCACAGGGGCCTCGTGCTCAGGGAAGTCCGGTCTGTTCAATTGAAGGCCCAACCCTGCAGTGCTGGGCCACCTGGCACCGGCTGCGTCTCTGGTCATGTCCTCCACACACTCTTGGAGGCCCCACCCCACCCCGTGAGGCCCAGTCCCTTCCCTTCTGGCCAGGGTCTGAGTCAGTTACAAGGCAGCCAGGTGGGATAGGCACGAGCCAGGAGAGGCTGCACAGGGGTCACGTAGTAATTGACAGTGGCTGGCACAACCCCGTCGGTGCCTGGAGGGCGCCAGGCCAGGGCGGCAGTGGCAGCCGGGCCCTGCTCAGCCAGTGCCTGCAGCGCCAGTGCGGCAATGAGGTCCAGCGTCTGGCGGCGCTCGTGGTTCATGAGGCACACGGTGCTCTCGTTGACCACCCGGTGCAGTGTCACCAGGCAGGC
>NW_012102365.1:1504754-1505681 GCF_000951045.1 Mandrillus leucophaeus
TTAAAAATACAAAAATTAGCCAGGCGTCATTGTGTGCACCTGTAGTCCAAGCTCCTTGGGAGGCTGAGGCATGAGAATCGCTTGAACCTGGGAGGTGGAGGTTGCGGTGAGCCGAGATCATGTGCCATTGCACTCCAGCCTGGGCAACATGGTGAAACCTTGTTTCTAAAAATTAGCCAGGCGTCATTGTGTGCACCTGTAGTCCAAGCTCCTTGGGAGGCTGAGGCATGAGAATTGCTTGAACCTGGGAGGCAGAGGGTTGCAGTGAGCCAAGATCACAACACTGCACTCCAGCCTTCTAGGTGACAGAGCAAGAGACTCCATCTCAAAAAAAAAAAAAAAAAAGAAACGTACATCTTGCCATACTGCTACACTGTGCCATAGTCACATATAAAATGACAAATGTCACAGTGATGTCAAATTATGCCCTGCTGTCACATATGTACAGGAGACAACTGTCACAATCCTGTGAAATCACAGTGCAGGAGCAGGATGGAACAGAAGTTAACAGCAATGGCTCTGGATCCAGACAAACCTCTTTGACCTCTCTGGCCTCAGTTTCTGTGTCTGCCAAATGGAAAGAATGCTTTCTTTCCCCTTGTGGAGTTGTTGCAAGGATGATATGGGAGATCATGATTGGGAAGACCTCAGCATAGTGCCTGCTAGAGTGAAGCCCACCAGGAATGGTGGCTGCTACTGTGGACACCTGTCTCACATGTCCCCACTGCCTCACACCCGTGCGTGTGTGCAGTACCAACAGCTGGATGAGGCCAGCCAGACACCCTCAGGTGCATGTGTCAGAGCACGTGCACATTCACAGGCAAGCTCTCTGCCCGGAATGCTCTTTCTCTAAACATCTTCATGCTCACCTCCAACCACCTTTATGTCTTTGTTCAATCAAATGTCACCTTTCAATGAGTTGCACCC
>NW_012102365.1:1510192-1516682 GCF_000951045.1 Mandrillus leucophaeus
TAACGGCGGGCTGCGTCACCCCCACCAAAGTGGGCCTCCAGGTAGCGCTCTAGGGTGCGCCGCTGCTCCACCAGGTCTGGAAAGTCGATGAAGAAGCGGGAGCACATGTAGCGCTGCAGGGCGCGCACATCGGTGCTGGGCCGGGGCCGGAAGCCCCGCACCAGGAGGTGGCAGTACTTGAGGAGGCCACCACCTCGGATCTCCTCGGGACTGCGCGTGGCGATGACACGGTGCCGCAGGTGCTCCAGGGCCTCGGCGAAGTCCCCATACAGGCTTTCACCTGTGACTGTTGGGTGGAAGGCCTCAGACATGGGAGTGGACGAGCACTGGCCAAAGAGCAACAGGGAGTCCAGGATGATCTGGAAGGAGTCTATGCTGAATTCAAACTGGCGTCTCACCGAGTCCACAAACTTGAGCTCCACGTTCTTGCCGCTCTTGTTGGACAGTGAGATGAGACTCCAGCGGTCCGAGTCTGTGCACACTTTCACCAGCTTCTGCACGTATGCCTCCTTGAGTGTCAGTGGCGTGATCTTGGCCCGGTTCACACCGGCCGGCAGGAAGTCTAGCAGGCAGGCCAGCACCACTGCCTTGGTCAGCTGGAAGGATGCCTCACTGCACAGGTCCACCCGGAACACCAGGTCCAGATCCTTGTAGCCCAGGCCACTCTCAGGGTGCAGCACATGGCTGGCAGCGGAACCATGCAGCCGCACACTGTGCACGTGTAGGCCCTGCTCCTCCAGGCTGCTGCGGACCACCTTCGAGGGGAGAGCAGGAAGGAGGTGTCAGGAGCAGGCCCCAGGGGTCCACCAAGGACTTCCATGTACTTACCCCAGTAACATCAACCACTGTTGGCCCTAAGTCAACCACTGTTGGCCCCTAACCAGCTGTTACGCTTTTGGAAAATCATCTAACTTTTTATTTTTTTGGAACATGGGAAGTCATTTAACTCTCTAAGCCTAATCTGAGAATGGGCCATCTGGAGGAATGACCAGGAAGAATAGCAATAATAATAGCACACATCTGCATAGAATTTACTAAACAGCAGGTCACTTAATCCTCACAATAACCCTGTGAGGTGGATACTATCATTCCCACTTTACACAGCAAAAATGGAAGTACAGAGGGGTCAAGTAACTAGCTCAAAGGCAAACAGCTGGTGAATGCAGAGCTGGGAATAAAACTCAGAGTCCAAAGTCTTTTTTTTTTTTTTTTTTTTTGAGACGAGTCTCACTTTGCCGCCAAGGCTGGAGTGCAGTGGCATGATCTCGGCTCACTGCAACCTCCATCCCCCGAGTTCAAGTGATTCTTCTGACAGGTGCCTGCCACTGTGCCTGGCTAATTTTTGTATTTTTAGTAGAGATGAGGTTTCACCATCTTGGCTAGGCTGGTCTTGAACTCCTGACCTTGTGATCCACCCGCCTCCGCCTCCCAAAGTGCTGGGATTATAGGCGTGAGCCACTGCACTCGGCGGTCCAAGTCTTAACCATGCTATTCTACCTCTCAAACTGCTAGTAAAACAGTTCTGTGCCAGGCACTGCGCTAACTGCTCAAACATGTTGGGAATATGGTTAGCATTTCACATTCATGACCACATTAACCCTCCCAATAATCCTACATTTGAGTATTATTTTGATTGATAGACGGAGGACCTCAGGCACAGAAAGGTTAAGAAACAAGTCAAGGTCATAGAGCGGTCAGGCTGAGACCAGAACCCAGGTTAGTTGGATTCTCAAGTTCATGTATGTCCTTTTGACTACAATGCACTCATCCTAATTTATCCTTACAAGGACCCAGTGAGGCAAATATTATATATATTTTTTGCTCTCAGATGAGGAAACTAAGGCTTACAGTGGTGAGACAGCTAAGGCTCAGTGAAAACTCTCAGCCCTCAGACAGCCCCCAGGCCTGATGGCACAGGACAGATAAACCTATAAGTGGTCCCTCCCCTGAGGTACCAGGCAGGGAGAAGAGTGAAGCTGGGGGTTGGGGACATTCAGTTTTCTCAGTAACCCAAAGTTGCCCTGAAAGTGACCAGGCAGCATTCCTGTCCTGAGTGATTCTGCAACCCTGCCTTGCTGCCAAGTCAGCACCCAGCTCCAGACCAGGCTGTTCTCCTTGCCTCCCAGGGAATTACTACAAAGAATGCACCTAAGTGCTGAGAAGGCAAGCTGTGGTGGGGCAATCCGAGGCGGGCGGCGCCCTCCAGGAAGACTTCCGGGAGGAGCACCTTTACCAGGGGAAGATATTGTCATGGCAATGGGGGAGGTAAACAACTGGCCATAAGGAACACGGAGAATGGGGCATAAGCAGCTGGCCATCAGGAACACAGAGGGTGGCAGAAGGAGGCTAGGCACCTAATGAGTGCCAAGCAATGGACCTTGTTGCCAGAACCTATGGGGACAGGTCTTTCATTCGTTCTTTTTTTTTTTGGGGGGACGGAATCTCTCTCTGTCATCCAGGCTGGAGTGCAGTGGTCAGCTCACTGCAACCTCTGCCTCCCAGGTTCAAGTGATTCTTCTCCCTCAGCCTCCTGAGTAGCTGGGATTACAGGTGCCCGTCACCATGCTCAGATAATGTTTGTATTTTTAGTAGAGACAGGGTTTCACCATGTTGGCCAGGCTGGTCTTGAACTCCTGACCTCAGGTGATCTACCTGCCTCAGCCTCTCAAAGTACTGGGATTACAGGCATGAGCTACCGTGCCAGTCCAGGTCTTTTTTTTTTGTTTTTAATATGGAATTTTTTTTTCTGCCTTTCCAAACCCTTCTCTACCTTCCTTTCCTCCATCCTTTATTTATTTATTTATTTTTTGAGAGAGTCCTGATTTTGTAGTCCAGGCTGGAATGCAGTGAATGCAGTGGCACGATCTCAGCTCACTGCAACCTCTGCCTCCCGGGCTCAAGCAATCCTCCCACCTCAGCCTCCCAAGCAGGTGGGACTACAGGTGTGTGCCACCACGCCCAGCAATTTTTTATTGTTTGCAGTGATGGGATTCTGCCAGATTGCCCAGGCTGGTCTTGAACTCCTGGACTCAAGCTATTCTTCTGCTTCGGCCTCCCAAAGTGCTGGGATTACAGGCATGAGACACTGTGCCCAGCCTGGGACAGGTCTCCTGGGAAACTGAAGCTCACAGGAGTGATGTCACCTGCACAAGATCACGTGGAGATGCCTTCAAACCCAGGTATGGCTGACTCCAAAGCCCATCCTGTTTCTACCACATTACAGTCCCAGGGTTCAGAAGGAACAGGGACTAGTTCGAATCCACCTTCCCTTTCTAAATTTCAAAGCAAAGGCAACCCTCAAGGTACTGAAGCCCAGAGCCAGAGTAGTTGGGGAACAGGAAGATGGGGGTTGGGAGATGCCTTGGACAGACAAGGTCAGTCGCTGCAGTCCAGCCTGTGGGACTTCTAACCCACACCCTGGCAGCTGGCACCTGTGCCTGCATGGGCCAAAGACCTTGGTGGAAGGACCCAACCAAATCTGCAGAGAAGACCAGCCCCTTCCTCAGATCCCATTAGGGCTGAGTGAGCCTTACTCAGTGCCAGCTCCTGCTCCCAGGCCGGTGCCCACCCCAGGGCTTGGCATCTGGCCTAGTGAGTAGGTAGCAGTACTCGTTAAATCCCCTGCGTCAGGGCCATGGGGCCAGCTGTGTCAGCCAGCCAGTCGCTGTTGTCTCCTTCCCAGGTGTGACTACAGCCAGCTTGGCAGGCGGTCACCAGATACCACCACACCCAAGTACTGCAGGGCAGCTTGGTGCCTCCTGAATCAGACTTTCCAGCCATGGAGGGGCAGTGGCTGCACCCTCCCTTCTCCAATGCCAAGGCCCTCCCCACAACCACTCTGCTCCAGGCTGCTGCTGAGACCTGCAGGGAGACTGACAGACGCTGTCAGCCAGCAGGCTTACAAAACTCACATGCTGTGCCGCCTGATGCAGGCCCTCTGGCTGCAGCTGGAGAGATCAGATTGTCTAGTTCAATCCTCTGGGCCCAGAGAAGGCAAAGGACTTGTCCAAGCTTACACAACCAATAAAAGGCCTCCCTGCCTGTAGCTCTGGGAAGCCTCCTTACGGTAGGGTGGGTCCCTTTAGCACAGGTACAAGCAAGAACAGCATCTCTACACTTGGATCGCCACTACAGGCAAAGCCTTGTAGGGGTGGAGAGGGAGAAAGCTTCCAATTTTTGAGCCATAGGACAACTCAGTAGCAGTGAAAAGCCCCAAGGCAACAACCACCACCACCCTCCCCCTCTCCCCTGCCCCCAATCCTGCACACACCCCAATAGCTTTAGAAGCTGCCAGCTGTGGATTCCTTCCAAGAAACTTTCTTTCCTGTGGAGGCAGCTGTACAGGTCAGGTGAAGGCACCTGTCCCCTTCGGAGTCTGGAACCAGAGAGGGTGTTGGAGAGCGGCAGCCTAATCCATCCATCCCAGTTGAACAGATGGGGACACTGAGCCCAGCAAAGAGAATCAACAACAAACAGTCCAGGGCCTGAATCCAGAAGTCCAACTTCCCAGCCCAGCTCTGAAGTCTCTGCCGCCCTTCCTCAGTGTCGCCGACAGCTCCCTGTTCTGTGCTATCTCTGACTCGGGTTTAGAAGGATATGGCACCACCATTGCATTGTAAAGTTAGCTTCTATTGACCTGGAGTCTCCCCCATCTGGCTAGGAGCACCTGAAGGGATGGAGGCTGAGTCCCAGTCATATCTATGCCCTTGGTTTCCTAAACAGGGCTTGGCACAGAGCAGACACCAAAAGAGGCTATCTGAGCCATACTGACAGGGCAAGGACTTCCCCTCCTTCCAGGGTACCCCTTGTTCTTGCAGAGGGGGGCTGCCATACTGAGCTCCACCTTCCCCTCCCTGCCATGCCTGAGGCCACAGTCCTGGAGGTGCAGCAGCTGGGGCCCCAGGAATTACTTGACGGTCCTGGGGAGAAAAGCCTCGACTGGTTTCCTAATCACCCAGGTGACAGCGAGCAGCCGAGGCATTCCTCGGCGAACTCCACTGGGCCGCCTGTGAGTCAGCCCAGGAGAATCTGCCCCCACCCCCTCCAGTTCCTAGTTCCTTGGGAGGGTGGGGGAGGTAATCCCCCAGGAGGCACCCCTCCCCCTCTGTGGGAAGCCCAGGTAGTAGGAGGCAGGGGAAAGGCCCGCTTCATCCAAAGGAAGCCATCAGCTGGCAGGAACGCACAGGAGTCCTTGCTGGGATTCTTGGTTTGTTTTATCAGAGGACCCTCCCTAACACCTAGAAGTTGACCTTGGGAGCTGGGGAAGGGGTGGGAAAACATTGAACCTACTGTAATCTGCTCCTGGGAAGACCCAAGATTCTCCAGGTTTGATTTTCACCTCATGAAGCAATCTTGGGTGGCAAACTGACCCAGCTATAAAATGGGTACAATAATTACCACACTCTGGTATTTCAGAACATGACAGCATCTGGGCTGTACAGATGAAAAAGCAGTCTTGGGGTCGTTGAGGTTCAGATAAAGGGAAGAGTTGAAGGAGGGAGGGGCTGTCAGAATTCTTTTCTCCCTTTCCTCAGGAGAGAGGGGACGTGGGGCCTGAGGCCTGGGTTGGCCTTCATTTCCAGTCTTGGGAAGGAGAAGAAACACCTAAATTGGTCACTTAATGTTGCCCTTGGGGATGGGGTATCAGGTCTGATCTTTGGCTTAATAAATCTTGGGCCACAATCCCAGCTGAGAGAGAGGGAGTCCCTGACTAGTTTTCGTGGCTTTTCCACGGGGTGGAGGGGGAAGGGGCGGTTTCTCCAGCAGAGGGCTGTAGGAGCACAAGGGCAGAGTCTGCTCCTAGAACCTCGAGAGAGAAAAGGAGGGTGAGGTCCAGGGATGCCCAGATAGGGAAGGAAAAGCTATTTTGGACTCAAGCATGCACACTTACCCACCCAGGGCTGCCTGGCGTCTTTTGTCCTTGCAGGCAGGGACAAATTCTTCCCCCAATGCCCTCGACATCCTCCTCCCCTCTCCCAGCCAGGCCCTGGGTGAGTGATCCGTGGGGAATCAGGGTTCTCTAGGAGTCGAGATGGAAAAGCCAGGTGGGGAAGGATTAGTAGATGCAGGGGGAGGTCTGATCTACCATTCAAAATGCTGTGCAATTGTTACAGCCCTGTCTCCGTTCCTCAGTTTCCCTAGCTGTCTAGAAAGTCAAACAGACTACAAATGCCTTCCAGCCACGAGCGCCTCAGAAGGGATTCCCCCACATACCCCGCCGGGCGTCCTCTCACCTGCACGATCTGCCGGGGCTGCACACTCAGCGTGGGGAAGTTGCCGCGCCCATGAATGGGAATCGGCTCGCTCAGGAGAGCATCCAGTCGCTTCACCTGTGGCCAGCTCAGCCCGCTCAGGTGCCGTCCGGGGGAGGCCGACAAGGCCTCTGGGTCGGGGCCGCCGCCTGCCGGGGCTGCCGTGGCCACCGCCGTGGCCGCAGCCGTTCCCACCTGAGCAGCCGCCCGGTCCCGGCGCTCAGCTCCGCTCTCCGACG
>NW_012102365.1:1517592-1518505 GCF_000951045.1 Mandrillus leucophaeus
TTTTTTTTTTTTTTGGAGACGGAGTCTCGCTGTGTCACCCAGGCTGGAGTGTAGTGGCGCGATCTCGGCTTACTGCAACCTCCGCCTCCTGGGTTCAAGCAATTCTCCTGCCTCAGCCTCCCGATTAGCTGGGATTACAGGCATGTGCCACCAAGCCCGGCTAACTTTTTTGTATTTTCAGTAGACACGGGGGTTTCACCATATTGGCCAGGCTGGTCTCGAACTCCTGACCTTGTGCTCCACCCACCTCGACCTCCCAAAGTGCTGGGATTACAGGCGTGAGCCACCGCGCCCGGTCCTAAGGTAAAGGCTTTCTAAGGCACTCTGTTGATTGGCCTTGCAAACCACAGCATGATGAGCGTTGATGTACAGCATAGCCAATTTAGGGAAGGAGAGATCTGCTCAGAGAGGGTTTGTGATTACCCCACTGTCACACAGCAAACTAGTCAGGCCTTGGTCCTGAACCAGGGCTATAGAATCTGTGGTGCATGTTTTTTCCACTGTACCTACCCAAACCCAGCACCTTTCTGGGGCTAGAGAATGAATAATGTGTTTACATGTTTTTCTGCAGGTCTAGACAAAATATAATTTTAAAAAATATATGTTTACATATTTTGATCTCACACTTTACAGGACCTAGGGGATGAGGCTTATGATTGTTGTTACTTTTATTTTTTATTTTTATTTATTTATTTTCTTGAGACAGAGTCTCGCTGTCGCCCAGGCTGGAGTGCAGTGGCAATAATCTTGGCTCACTGCAAGCTCCGCCTCCCAGGTTCACAGCATTCTCCTACCTCAGCTGCCCGAGTAGCTGGGACTACATGCGTCCGCCACCACGCCTGGCTAATTTTTTGTATTTTTAGTAGAGACGGGGTTTCACCGTGTTAGCCAGGATGGTCTCGATCTCCTGACC
>NW_012102365.1:1523930-1525077 GCF_000951045.1 Mandrillus leucophaeus
GCCGACAAGGCCTCTGGGTCGGGGCCGCCGCCTGCCGGGGCTGCCGTGGCCACCGCCGTGGCCGCAGCCGTTCCCACCTGAGCAGCCGCCCGGTCCCGGCGCTCAGCTCCGCTCTCCGACGGCATCATCCGCCCGGCTCCCGAGCCCCGACGGCAAAAACCGTGGGGGTGGTTAAGGGGAGGAGGACAGGGAGAGCCGCTGGGCAGGGGCCAAGGCGGGGGGGGGCACGGAGGCAGGGACGGGGCAGCAGCGACGGCGAGACAAAGCCAGGGCACACCTCGGACGGCGACGACTTACCGACCCTAGCGCCTGCAGCCCGAGGCCCAGCGGACTCTTATAGGCCGCGGGCGACATGCCCATTGGCCCGGGCCGCTGCCACACAGCGAGAGCCGCCCCGCCTCTCGACGCTCCCGACAGTGGTCTGCAGAGCTTTGCACGTGAGTCACTGTTCTCTAGGGAGATTCCGATTGGCTAGAGGGCACGCCCCTTCCCCGCCCTCCCTCTCAGGCTGAATTCCCTCCTTTGGTCCTTGAAGAACTTCTGTTCACTGTGATTGGCCCGGGCCTGGACTTAAAGGGACAGCGCCCACCCCGCCCCCGCGGTGTCAGGAGGGAGGGAAGTGACCTGCGGAGTTTGTAGCAGAGTCAGACCACTGAGAAATTCCAGGTTCTGTTTTTTGTTTTTTAGCGCTGAGAGAAATTGAGAAGTCACTTAGTCTTGTCCTCCTGGTCACCTACTATTTTCAGAAGCCCAAAGAGATTGCGCCACGTGATCGACTCTGCACAGCACTGCTCATGCTCTGGCACTTTTCCAGAGCCTAGGAAAGGTATAATAATAAACTCTGTGCATACCAAGGTAAAAGCTTTTTTTTTTTTTTTTTTTTTGGAGACGGAGTCTCGCTGTGTCACCCAGGCTGGAGTGTAGTGGCGCGATCTCGGCTTACTGCAACCTCCGCCTCCTGGGTTCAAGCAATTCTCCTGCCTCAGCCTCCCGATTAGCTGGGATTACAGGCATGTGCCACCAAGCCCGGCTAACTTTTTTGTATTTTCAGTAGACACGGGGGTTTCACCATATTGGCCAGGCTGGTCTCGAACTCCTGACCTTGTGCTCCACCCACCTCGACCTCCCAAAGTGCTGGGATTACAGG
>NW_012102365.1:1528012-1528962 GCF_000951045.1 Mandrillus leucophaeus
AGCTAAATTTTTTTTTTGTATTTTTAGTAGAGACGGGGTTTCACCATGTTAGCCAGGATGGTCTCGATCTCCCAACCTCGTGATCCGCCTGTCTCGGCCTCCCAAAGTGCTGGGATTACAGGCGTGAGCCATTGCGCCCGGCCGAGACCAGTCTTCTTAGCGAGTCCTCATCTCTACAAAAATTAAAAGAAAGTAGCCTGGCATGGTGGCACGTGCCTGTGGTCCCACCTAGTTGGGAGGCTGAAGTGGGAGAATCACTTGAGGTGGGGAGGTCAAGGCTGCAGTGAACCATGTTTACACCACTGCACTCCAGCTTGGGTGACAAAGAGGGACCCTGTCTCAGAAAAGAAAAGAAATAGATAGAAATCTCCTTTGGCTGAGTCCAGAGTCTCCAAACCCTTGAACTTGAGACAGAGAGCCTCAGGTCTCTCTGAGGCTACTGATGAAAGAGCTTGAGGCTCAGCCACAGCACTGTCTCTTACCCCCACCTCTATACCCCAGCAGAGGAAGGAGGGGTGGGGGAAAGGAAACTAACATTTACTGAACACCTACTATGCACTAGATTATTTTACATACATAATAAGCTGTAATTCCTAAAGCTACACCACAAGATGTGGGATCATTATCCCCAATTTACAGATGAAGACACCGAGGTTTAGAGAGGTTAAGTGATATGCCCAAGGTTATACGGTCACTAATTGGCAGTTTGGGACTCAAATCCAGGTCTCCTGACCCCAGAGCCCTTTCGTTCAACCGCTCCTCTAAGAAGACTCAGCACAGATCAGTCATGCTTGGCACAGTCGTGGCACCACCCACAAGCTCTATACCTTCATTCATTCATCAGCCAACATACATTCTGAGCACCTACCTGTGTACCAGGTGCTGGGCTAGGCCCTGAGAAATAATAGGTAAGGTCCCTGCCCTTCTAGAACTTTTTTTTTTTTTTTTGA
>NW_012102365.1:1530181-1531992 GCF_000951045.1 Mandrillus leucophaeus
TTTTTTTTTTTTTTTGAGACAGAGTCTTGCTCTGTCACCCAGGCTGGAGTGCAGTGGCATAGTCTCGGTTCACTGCAACCTCTACTTCCTGGGTTCAAGCAATTCTCCTGCCTCAGCCTCCTGAGTAGCTGGGATTACAGGTGCCCGCCACCATGCCTGACTACTTTTTTTTTTTTTGTATTTTTAGTAGAGTAGAGGTTTCACCATGTTGGCCAGGTTGGTCTTGAACTCCTGAGCTCAGGCAATCCGCCCACCTCGGCCTCCCAAAGTGCTGGGATTACAGGCATGAGCCACCGCGCCCGGGCCTGTTAATCTTCTCACTTTATAGATGTAGAAACAGTACAGAAATCAGGAGGGATTTACCCCAGGGAGAGTAGCTATGCTGGAAACCAGGCGGGGGGCAGGGCCTTGCAGTGACTGACTGGTGCTATGCCCATCCTAAACACTTGAATCAAGTTTTCTTTTCTTTTCTTTTTTTTTTTTTGAGACTGAGTCTCATTCTGTTGCCCAGGCTGGAGTGCAGTGGCATGATCTTGGCTCACTGCAACTCCATCTCCCGGGTTCAGGCGATTCTCCTGCCTCAGCCTTCTAAGTAGCTGGAACTACAGGCACATGCCACCATGCCCAGCTAATTTTTGTATACTTTTTTAGTAGAGACGGGGTTTCACCATATTGGCCAGGCTGCTCTCGAACTGCTGACCTTGTGATCCACCCGCCTTGGCCTCCCAAAGTGCTGGGATTACACGTGTGAGCCACCGTGCCTGGCCGAATCAAGTTTTCTAAGGAAGGAAACTCTGAGATCTTTTTCCTCTCTCTTCCCTCCCTCTTTCCTTCCATCTGAGCTTGAAAGAACAATTAGCAAATTCATGCTTTGTGAATCACCTTTCTGTTGACACTTTCATTCCTAAAGCTGATTGTTTCAATGTTTGCCCAACATTGAACAAGACCTGATCATCACTGTGATGGGGCTGGAGATAATGGGGGATGTAGGAAGCTGAGAGAGAAGGGGGTATATCCAGTAGGATTTTTCATTTTCACTAAGACCAGCTTTTAATTGTTCCAGTGAATGGAGGGGAACGTTGACTAGAGTACCCTCTGAAGAGTCCAGTTGGCTTTCAAATATTATATATGAGCCTTCCCTCTTCCTCCTACATAATTTTTCCATCTTAATTATTATTCCACTTGATTTTATTATTTTATTCCTATTATTTATTTTTCTGAGATGGAGTCTAACTCTGTCATCAGGCCGGAGTGCAGTGGTGTGATCTCGGCTCACTGCAACCTCTGCCTCCTGGGTTCAAGCAATTCTCCCACCTCAGCCTCCTGAGTAGCTGGGGTTACAGGTGCCCGCCACCATGCCCAGCTAATTTTTGTAGTTTTAGTAGAGACAGGGTTTTGCGATGTTGGTCAGGCTGGTCTCAAACTCCTGACCTCAGGTGATCCACCCACCTCGGTCTCCCAAAGTGCTAGATTACAGGCATGAGCCACCGTGCCTAGCCTATTCTTATTTTTTTAGAGACATGGTCTTGCTTCTCCTGTCACCCAGACTGGAGTGCAGTGGCGTGATCATAGCTCAACCGCAGCCTCAAACATCTGGGCTCAAGTGATCCTTCCACCTCAGCCTTCTGAGTAGCTAGGACTATGCCAAGCTAACTTTAAATTTTTTTGCAGAGATGGAGTCTTACTATTTTACTCGGGGTGGTGTCTCCTTACCTCAAGTGATCCTCCTGTCTTTGCCTCTCAAAGCACTTCAATAATAGGCATGAGACCCCGCACCTGAACTCCGACTGATCCTTTTTTTTTTTTTTTTT
>NW_012102365.1:1534112-1535430 GCF_000951045.1 Mandrillus leucophaeus
TCTATCTGATTCATTGCTGCAATTTTTTTTTCTTAAATATTGTTCTCCCGGCCAGGCACGGTGGCTCATGCCTGTAATCCCAGCACTTTGGGAGGCTGAGCAGGCGGATCACCTGAGGTCAGGAGTTCAAGACCCGTCTGGCTAACATGGTGAAACCCCGTTTCTACTAAAAATACAAAAAATTAGCTGGGCGTGGTGGTGGGCACCTGTAGCACCTGTATTCCCAGCTACTCGGGAGGCTGAGGCAGGAGAATCACTTGACCCTGGGAGGCGGAGGTTGCAGTGAGCCGAGATCCATGCCATTGTACTCCAACCTGGGCAACAAGAATGATACTCTGTCTCAAAAAAAAATTTTTTTCTAACAATACATTAAATTAAATTTCTTTCTCGTAATAGTCTCCCATTCGCCTGTCAGGCAGATTGGGGAGGAGTAATACACAAAATTTACAGGAGAAATCATGACCTAGAAACAGTAAACTACATCCCAATGCCATCAGGTTGACTCTGACAGACCTGGGACTAAACCCCAAGAGCCGGACTCTCACAACATAGCAGCTACTTCCTCTTTCTGGTGGCCAGCCCAGTCAAGAGGCTGCCCCTCTCGCTTCACTCCATCTTGTCTGCGATCAGGGGCTTTCTCTGGCCCTCAGGGAGGGGACCCACTACTTGTGCTACTGCTTGACTATGTGACCTTGGGGAAGTCCCTTTCATCATCCTCAAGGCAAGTGCTTGCTTTGTTTTACCTTTTCTTGAAAGATAAGAAATGGAGGGGCCCAGTGGTTCACGCCTGTAAGACCAGGGAGACCTCATCTCTATATAAAACATAGGGAGACCTCAGTCAGGAGATTGAGACCATCCTGGCTAACACAGTGAAACCCCGTCTCTACTAAAAATACAAAAAAATTAGCCGGGTGTGGTGGCGGACACCTGTAGTCCCAGCTACTCGGGAGGCTGAGGCAGGAGAATGGTGTGAACCCGGGAGGCGGAGCTTGCAGTGAGCCGAGATGGTGGCACTGCACTCCAGCCTGGGTGATAGAGCAAGACTGTCTCAAAAACAACAACAACAACAACAACAACAACAACAACAACAACAACATAGGGAGACCTCATTTCTATATAAAATTGTAAAAAGGCCGGGTACAGTGGTTCATGCCTGTAATCCCAGCACTTTGGGAGGCCAAGGTGGGCGGATCATGAGGTCAGGAGTTCAAGACCAGCCTGACCAACATGGTGAAACCCCATCTCTACTAAAAATACAAAAAATTAGCCGGGTGTGGTCGCACGTGCCTGTAATCCCAGCTACTCAGGAGGCTGAGGC
>NW_012102365.1:1536990-1537769 GCF_000951045.1 Mandrillus leucophaeus
TTTTTTGAGACAGAGTCTCACTCTGTTGCCAGGCTGGAGTGCAGTGGCACAATTTTGGCTCACTGCAAGCTCCGCCTCCCGGGTTCAGGCCATTCTCCTGCCTCAGCCTCCCCAGTAGCTGGGATTACAGGCCCACACCTGACTAATTTTTGTATTTTTAGTAAAGGGTTTCACCATGTTGGCCAGGCTGGTTTCGAACTCCTGATCTCAAGAGATCTGCCCACCTTGGCCTGCCAAAGTGCTGGGATTACAGGCATGAGCCACCGTGCCCAGCCCTTCTAGAACTTTCGCTCTTTCTCCCTTTTTTTGTTTTAGAGATTGGGTTTCACCATGTTGCCCCAGCTAGTCTAATTCCTGACCTCAAATGATCTGCCTGCCACAGTCTCCCAAAATGCTAGGATTACAGGTGTGAGTCACCGCTCCCAGCCCTAGAACTTTCTAATGTCGAAAGACAACAGTCAAGTAAACAAATAAAGAATACATTTCTGATAGTGCTAAAAAGAAAATAAAACAGGGTGATGGGGAAGAGAGCAACCGTGCATGTGTGAGTGTGAGATAGAGATACGGCAAGAGCGAGAACGAGAGATATCATGAGATGGTGTGGTTATGGAAGTCCTCCAGAGTGAGGTGACATTTCCATTGGATCTGTTGGATCCACTTCTGCCCCATCTCCCTGTGTCTGGACAGCCAGGGCAACAGAGAAGGTACCAGGACACATATTCCTAGAACCCTGAAGGCCAGAACTAGGAGGGCCTTTGTCAATCTTTTTTTTTTTTTTT
>NW_012102365.1:1539344-1542687 GCF_000951045.1 Mandrillus leucophaeus
TTTTTTGAGACAGAGTCTTGCTCTGTCGTCCAGGCTGGAGTGCAGTGGCATGATCTCGGCTCACTGCAACCTCTGCTTCCTGGGTTCAAGTGATTCTCCTGCCTTAGCCTGCCAAGTAGCTGGGACTACAGGCGTGTACCACCATGCCTGGCTACTTTTTGTATTTTTAGTAGACACAAGGTTTCATCATGTTGGCCAGGCTGATCTCAAACTCCTGACTTCAAGTGATCTGCCCTCCTCAGCCTCCCAAAGTACTAGTATTACAGGCGTGAGTCACCTCACCTGGCCAACTGATTCGTTTTGAGATGGGGCCTTGCTCTGTTGCCCAGGCTAAAATGCAGTAACTTGATCCTGGCTCGCTGCAGCCTTCACCTTCCAGGCTCAAGTGATCCTCCCACCTTGGTCTTCACAGTAGCTGGGACCACAGGCATGCACTACCATGCTGGGCTAATTGTTTTATTTATAGAGATTGAGTCTCACCATGTTGGTCAGGCTGATCTCGAACTCCTGGGTTCAAACAGTTCTCCCGCCTAGGCCTCCCAAGGTGTTAGGATTAGAGGCTTGATCCACCATGCCAGGCCTCAATAGATTTTAAAAGGAAACTTACTCTGTATGATAATTGAGTCTTAGTGATATAATCACTCTTCCTATCTGGACCTCAGTTTCCTATTCTGTAAAATGGGAGTGAAATAGGAGTCAGGCTCTTCCATGCATATCTTCTATGTTTGAGATGGTGGGAAGGGAGAAAGGGTCCTGGGGAGAATCTTGTTTCATACATTGGCCCCTTCTCAGCTTCGGGACACGAGACAAAAGTATTCTAGGAAGTGCTGTGTAGCTATATTATCAGCCCAGGTTACTGAGTGCCCTCTGTGCCTGGAACTGCACTAGGTGTTTCCACACAGTCTTTCATTAATTTTTTTTTTTCTTTTTCTTTTTTGAATTGGAGTCTTACACTGTCGCCTGGGCTGGAATGCAATGGCGCAATCTTGGCTTACTACAACCTCCGCCTCCTGGGTTCAAATGATTCTCCTGCCTTAGCCTGCCGAGTAGCTGGGATTACAGGCGCGTGCCACCATGCCCGGCTAATATTTTGTATTTTTAGTAGAGACAGAGTTTCACTATGTTGGCCAGGCTGGTCTGGAATTCCTGACCTCATGATCCACCCGGCTCAACCTCCCACTGTGCCCGGCCTTCTGTTTTTTTTTTTTTTTTGAGCCAGAGTCTTGCTCTGTCTCCCATGCTGCAGTGCAATGGCACAACCTTGACTCACTGCAACCTCTGCCTCCTGGGTTCAAGTGATTCTCCCACCTCAGCCTCCCGAGTAGCTGGGATTACAGGCATGCGCCACCATGCCCAGCTAATTTTTGTATTTTTGGGTAGAGACGGGGGTTTCACCATGTTGCCCAGGCTGGTCTCGAACTCCTGACTTCAAGTGATCTGCCCGCATCAGCCTCCCAAAAAGCTGGGATGACAGGCGTGAGTCACCGCACCTGGCCTCATTTAATTTTCAGAACATGATCTTATGAAAAGGTGCAAACTCTTACTTTGCAGAAGTGGAAACTGAAGCTCAGAGAGGCTCATTTGTTCAGGGCTCCACAGTTGGAAAGAGGGACTTTATAGCCAGCTCTGACTGAATCCCAGGCCTGTTCTCTATCCAGGGCTCTGCCTCTGAAGATGACACAGTGAGTTCAGCTACATACCCTGAAGTAAAGAGGATCACCTATCCCCTCCTTCTATGGTTTTTGTCCTCCACCCTACCTCAGGCCTACCAAGGTAATGGACCTTGTCATTAACAATAATTGTACCCCTACCCCAGGTAATTTGAATACCAAGTATCCTATCCTCCTAACACCACCTCCTATCTTTCCAGCTCACTCCTTGTACAGCTGGGAGTCCAGTAGTTCTTTGACCTGCCAGAACCTCCAGTCCACTGATACTGTTTTTGGTCACTGTTCCTTGCCTCCCTCATGTCTTGACTTTCCTCCTTTACCAGCTAGACTCCATGGAACATTGCTATAATTACATCCTAGCAACCCCTTATAATTACTTCCCTCAACCCCCTTGCCCGCTCTCATTAAACTGCATCCACCTGGCAAGGCCACACCCTGGTTAATTCCACACAGGTGACGGAGGCTAGTGAGAGACACAGCCCTGCCGACTGGTCTCCTTCGAACGTCATGCCCACTATCCTCCAGGGGCCCTTAGCACTCGCTGGCGGGCAATCCCACCACATGACCCAGGCTTTTCACTCTCCCACAGTCCTGCAGGACAAGGACATAACTTCTCTCTCCTCTGTCCCCGACAGCTCCTCCCCCATTGTCCTCTCATCCGGTGTTTCTGCTTTCTACTTCACTAAGAAAACAGGCAATCAGAGTAAGAGGAATAGTGTGGGGTGGTCAGAGGAGAATAAAAATTCCAGACAGCAGTTTCACATGACTATAGGCAAGGGGCTGATAAGACTCTGAAGAACAGGATGTGGACCAAGCTGGCCGAGACTGACTGGACCCAACATGGTGCTGGATTTGACATAGGTTTTTCCTCGGACCTCATTATGATAGATGCAGAAGGAAGATAAGGGGAGGGGTCCCTGGAGAATCTCCCACCAGCCTGCCCACTGGGAGGATGGGGTGGAGACTCAGGAAGTTCACACCATTTGCGAGGGGGAGGAGTGTGGCCTCTCCTGTTCCTGGGTGGGGATCTGGGATTCAATCTGTGAGGTGGGGGCCTGTAAGCAGGAACCCCTCTTGCTATGCTGAGTTTTTTTTTTTCCTTTTCGCCCAGTAAATTCTGTTCCCCCTCACCCTTCAAAGTGTCTGCGTGCCTAACTCTTCCTGGTCCTGTGAGAAGAACCCGTTTTTTCCTACAACAATTACATGCCCATTAACATACCAAAAATCACACACCCACCAGCACCACAGCAGTTCTGAGAACACCCATAATTGGTATAAAAATGAGTGGCGCCACAGTTCCGAGAAATCGCCACCTTTCTCCAGGAGTTTTCATGAATATTCCACCACTTGGTGAAAGAAACCCATAAAATGGCCGGGCATAGTGGCTCATGCCTGTAATCTTAGCACTTTGGGAGACCGAGGCAGGTGGATCACCTGAGGTCAGGAGTTCGAAACCAGCCTGGCCAACATGGTGAAACCCCGTCTCTACGAAAAACACAAAAATCATCTGGGTGTGGTGGTGCATGCCTGTAATCCCAGCTACTCGGGAGGCTGAGGAAGGAGAATTGTTTGGACCTGGAAGGTGGAGGTTGCAGTGAGCCAATATTGCACCACTGCAGCCCAGCCTGTGCCGTGGGAGCGAGACTCCATCTCAAAAAAAAAAAAAAAAAAAA
>NW_012102365.1:1543477-1544966 GCF_000951045.1 Mandrillus leucophaeus
TAATAATAATAACGTCAGCCTGGGCACGGTGGCTCACACCTATAATCCCAGCACTTTGGGAGGCCAAGGTGGGAGGATCACCTGAGGTCAGGAGTTTGAGACCAACCTGGCCAACATGATGAAACCCTGTCTCTACTAAAAATACAAAAATTAGCCTGGCGTGGTGGCGTGCGTCTGTAATCCCATCTACTCGGGAGGCTGAGGCAAGAGAATCGCTTGAAGCTGGGAGGCAGAGGTTGCAATAAGCTGAGATCGCGCCATTGCACTCCAGCCTGGGCGACAAGAGTAAGACTCCGTCTCAAAAATAATAATAATAATAATAAAATAATAATAATTTATTGCGTCTAAAAAACAGAAAATGCACAACAAAACCAAGAGCCTTTCTTGACTCCAAGCCTCCCTCCTCTTCTATCCCACTTCTCTCTCTCTCTTTTTTTTCTTTTTTTTAAGCCAGAGTCTCTCTCTGTCACCAACCTAAAGTGCAGCGGCTCCCTCTTGGCTCACTGCAAACTCCACCTCCCCCATTCAAGTGATTCTCCTGCCTCAGCCTCCCAAGTAGCTAGGATTACAGGTGCCCACCCCTTCACCTTGCTAATTTTTCTATTTTTAGTAGACACAGTGTTTCACATGTTAGCCAGGATGGTCTCAAACTCCTGACCTCAGGTGATCTGCCCACCTTGGGCTCCCAAAGTGTTGGGATTACAGGCATGAGCCAACATGCCTGGCCCCCATTTCTCTGTATAGCAAAACTCTTTGACAGCATCTACAATTGTTGCTGCTTTCAGGGTTCTCCTGTTCGCTCTTGCATACACTTCAGCCTGACTTCTGTTGCCAGCACTCTACCCAAACTGCTTTTGTCAGAGTCGCCAGTGACCTTCACATTGCCAAATCTAATTTTATTTATTTATTTATTTATTTATTTATTGAGACGGAGTTTCACTCTTGTTGCCCAGGCTGGAGTGCAGTGGCGCAGTCTCGGCTCACTGCAACCTTCACATCCCGGGCTCAAGTGATTCTCCTGCCTCAGCCTCCAAAGTAGCTGAGATTACAGGCATATGCCACCATGACTGATTAATTTTGTATTTTTAGTAACAATAGGGTTTCACCATGTTGGCCAGGCTGGTCTTGAACTCCTGACCTCAGGTGATCCACCCACCTTGGCCTCCCAAAGTGCTGGGATTATAAGCGTGAGCCACTGTGCCCAGCCAATTATTTTTATAAAAGAACAACTTCAATGAGATATAATTCACGTAACATATAATTCATCCATTTTTTAAAACTGTTTGTTTGTTTGTTTATTTATTTAGAGATGGAGTCTGGCTCTGTCACCAAGGCTGGAGTGCAATGGTGCAATCTTGGCTCACTGCAACCTCTGCCTCCTGGGTTCAAGTGATTATCCTGTCTCAGCCTCCCAAGTAGCTGGAATTACAGGTGTGTGCACCACTACTCCTGGCTAATTTTTGTATTTTTAGTAGAGATGGAGTTTTGC
>NW_012102365.1:1545016-1545926 GCF_000951045.1 Mandrillus leucophaeus
AAAAAAAAAAAAAAAAAAACACATAAAGGTAAACCCAAACCCTCTTGTGTGACTCTCTCTTGAGTCTGCCCACACTCCCGTTCAGTGTGTACTTTTTGCTTTGCAATAAATCTCGGTATTTTCACTACTTTCTGACTCATTCGGGAATTGCTTCTCACAATGGCATCAAGAACCTGGACACTGGCTGGGCTGAGGTTCTGCTGGCTTTGGGGGACCTTCCCCAGCCCACCAGTATCAAGAAGACAATTTCCTTGGATTCAACACTTCTATCCGTTCACCTGGGTCTGTGCCTTGTCGTTTTCAGCCTCCACTCCTGCCCCTGAGAATGACCCCTGCTTGCTCCTCTCCAAGGCTACACCTCCATTTATATACCACATCTCATCCTTCTCACAAGCTCAAGGCCTTTGCTCCAGCAAGTGTCCCTCTGTGCCTGACTAGATCATTCCAATCACCATTAAAATATGATCTCTTGGGCCAGGAGTAGTGGCTCACACTTATATTCCTAGCACTTTGGGAGGCCTAGGCAGGAAGGATCACTTGAGGCCAGGAGTTCAAGACCAGCCTAGGCAACACAGCAAGACCCTGTCTCCAAAATAAAATAATGAAAAACAATTAGCCGCGCGTGATGGCTCACACTTGTAGTTCTAGTTACTCGGGAGGCTGAGGCAGAAGGATTACTTGAGCATGAGAGTTCAAGGCTGCCATGAGCTATGATTGCACCACTGTACTCTAGCCTGGGTGAGGGTGAGATCCTGTCTCAAATAATAATAATAATAACGTCAGCCTGGGCACGGTGGCTCACACCTATAATCCCAGCACTTTGGGAGGCCAAGGTGGGAGGATCACCTGAGGTCAGGAGTTTGAGACCAACCTGGCCAACATGATGAAACCCTGTCTCTACTAAAAATAC
>NW_012102365.1:1549936-1551796 GCF_000951045.1 Mandrillus leucophaeus
TTTTTTTGAGACAACATCTCACTCACTCTGTCACCCAGGCTGGAGTACAGTGGTGTGATCTCGGCTCACTGCAACCTCTCTCCCGAAATCCTAAAGTTATATATTTCAGTCCAGAGCTCTGTCTGGCACTCCAGGCTCATTTATTTAATTTTAGTCAACATCTCTACTGTTATGTTTGTAGTCATCTCAAATTTTGCATGTTCAATGTTGACTTCTTGAACTGAAGTCCTAGCAAATGGCAAATTCCAGTTCTTGGCCCCAAGCCCTGAAGCCACTTGCCACTCCTTTTTCTCTCACACTGCACTTTTGATTTGTCAGCAAGCCCTGTCGGCTCTGCCTTCAGAACCCAGACAGGCCCTGACCACATCTCGGCCCCACCCCCAGCTTACTGCCACCTCTGTGGTCTAAGCCACGCCCCACTCTCCAGGATTTTTGGAGCCTTTCTGCCTTGTGCTTCTCACCTACAGTGTTTTCAACCCAGCAAGCCAGTGTGATCCTTTTTAAACCCAAGTCAGATCATGTAATTTTAATGCCTCCTTCTCATTTGGAGTAAAAGCCACAATCTCCTGCCACACCCCTTCCCTTATCAGGGGCAGCCACACTGGCCTCCCTGATGTGCCTCAACCATGCCAGGCACGCTCCCACCTCGGGGCCTTGCAACTGCTCTTCCATCTGCCTGGCATGGTCTCCTTTGATCCCCACATGGCTGCTCCCTCAATTCCTCCAGGTCGTTTTCTCCATGTCTGCTGTTCTCAGGGAGGCCTTCTCTGACTATCCAATTAGAATGGCACCTCCGCTCCCCACACCTGCTGGCCTCTTCTCTATTTCCAAAGTACCTAACACCGTCTACCATGCTGCGTATTTACCTATTTATTGCCCCATTTCCCGCCCCTGGAACCAAAGCTCCAGGAGAGCAGGGATTTTGTTTTCTATGTAATCCAGCACCTGGAAACCTGTGTATGCTCAGTAAATATTCATGGGATGAGTGAAGGTGATACAGGACTAATATGGGTCGCAGAAGAATGGAAAATTCCAGGCAGCAGTTTCACATGACTAGCAAAAGGAAGCTGTTGAAATAACTGCAGAAGCTAAGGGCTCATAAGACCCTGAAAAATCAGGGCATGGGCCAAGTTAGCTGAGACCAACTGGACACAGCATGGCACTGGATTTGACCTAGGTTTCTCCTAGGACCTCATTATACGCTTATTAACATACTAAAAATCACACACCCACCAGCCCCACAATAGTTCCCATATTTGGTGTAAAAATGGGTGGCACCACAGTTCCAAGAAATCTCCACCTTTTTCCAGTAACTTTCATAAATATTCCACCCCTTGGTTAAAGAAATCTATAAAAATAGAAACCATAGCCGGGCACGGTGGCTCACGCCTATAATCCCAACACTTTAGGAGGCCAAGGTGGGCGGATCACATGAGATCAAGAGTTTGAGACCAGCCTGGCCAACATGGTGAAATCCCGTTTCTACTAAAAATACAAAAAATTAGCTGGGCATGATGGCACATGGCTGTAATCCCAGCTACTCAGGAGGCTGAGGCAGGAGAATCGCTTGAACCCGGGAGGTGGAGGCTGTAGTGAGCCAAGATCACGCCATTGCACTCCAACCTGGGCAACAAGAGCAAGACTTTGCCTCAAAAAAAAAAAAAGAAGAAGAAAAAAAAAAAACCGCAAAGCCCCTTGTGCGATTCTTTCTTGAGTACACCGGCACTCCCCTCTTGAGTGTGTGTACTTTTAAAACTTTAAAAAAAATTTTTTTGAGACAGGGTCTCACTCTGTGGCCCAGGCTGGGAGTGCAGTGGCACAATCACAGCTCACTGCAGCCTCAACTTCCAGGGCTCAAGC
>NW_012102365.1:1552416-1554122 GCF_000951045.1 Mandrillus leucophaeus
GCCACCATGCCCGGCTAATTTTGTATTTTTAGCAGAGATGGGGTTTCTCCATGTTGGTCAGGCTGGTCTTGAACTCCCGACCTCAGGTGATCCACTTGCCTTGGCCTCCCAAAGTGCTGGGATTACAGGCGTGAGCCACCACGCCCGGCCAAAGCTCCAGTTCTTGTCCCATCTTGGCCTCTTATTGGCTGGGTGACCTGGTGCAAACCCCTCCCCTTAACTGAGCCTCGATGTCCTCCTCTATTCATTAGGTCATGACCATCTATGTCTCAGGGCTGGCATAAAAGACCCAGTGTGTGAGCAGTGTCTGGCATGTAGTCAAGGCTGGCTTGCCCTCCTCAGAAACTACCAATTTGCTAATTTGGTACAAGCTTCAGACAGGTGTGGATTTCGGTGGTGCGGGGATATAGTGGAGTGGAGAAGGAAGGTAGAAGAGAGAGGGACACCAGAGAAAGCAGACGAGGCCCTGAGAGAGAATCTGCAGGGCCAGAGGCTGGACTCTGAAGGCCAGGACAAGCACAGAAGCCTGAGCTGTCCCTGGTGGGATGTGAGCAGGGCAGATGTTCCAATCTCCCTTCCCTCAGGTGTGGAGCTGCTCACGAAGCCCCTCCCTGTCTAGAAGCTGGTTCAGCCCATCTGATCCGACCCTGTAGGGAGGCAGGCAGAGATGAGTGGTGAGAAAGCTCATTTCACAGGTGAAGAAACTGAGGCTCAGGAAGGTGGCGATTTGCGTCTCTGTCTCATCTCGCCTGCCAGGGTAGAAGCTCCTCGGATTCAAGCGCCATTTAGTTCCTGTTTCTGTTTCCTCAGGGCCAATGCTGTTGATTGAAAACCGAGTGAGTGCTCCTCAGTGGTTTCCCAGCCCCACCAGACCCCACGCCCCTTTTGTAACAAGTATCAGTATCTTGCAATGCCCCTTTCCTATAACAGAATACAATTCACAGATTATGTGATCTATTTATACACTACTAATTTATTTATTTATTTATTTTTTGAGATGGAGTTTCACTCTTATTGTCCAGGCTGGAGTGCAATGGCATGATCTTGGCTCACTGCAACCCCCTCCTCCCAGGTTCAAGTGATTCTCCTGCCTGAGTCTCCCAAGTAGCTAGGATTGCAGGCATGTGCCATCATGCCTGGCTAATTTTGTATATTTAGTAGAGCTGGGGTTTCACCATGTTGGGCAGGCTGGTCTCGAACTCCTGACCTCAAATGATCCACCCGTCTCAGCCTCCCAAAGTGCTGGAATTACAGGCGTGAGCCACCATGCCTGGCCTTATACACTACTAATGTAGCAGGATGAGCCACAGACAAAACTCCTCAGACACTGGATTAAAGAAGGAAGAGGTTTTTTATTCGGCCGGGAGCATCGGCAGACTCGAGTCTTAAGAGCCGAGCTCCCCAAAAAAGAAATTCTTGGTCTTTTTAAAGGCTTACAAGTGTAAGGGGTCCACGTGAAAGGGTCGTGATAAGTCGAGCAAGCGTGGGAAACGTGACTGGGGGCTACATGCATTAGCTAACAGAACAAAAAGTTTTACAATGCTTTTTTCATACAGTGTCTGGAATTTACAGATAACACAAGTAGTTTAGGCCAGGGGTTGATGTTATTTTTATTACTTTGTTTAACTCCTAGGGCTGGGGGGTGGTGCCAAGGTTGTCTGGCTATTTATCTTACTTTTGTTTCTTTCTCTCTTTCCTCCTGTCTT
>NW_012102365.1:1554811-1564490 GCF_000951045.1 Mandrillus leucophaeus
CCCAGCTACTTGGGAGGCTGAGGCAGGAGAATGGCGTGAACCCGGGAGGCGGAGCTTGCAGTGAGCCGAGATCGCGCCATTACACTCCAGCCTGGGCGACAGACTGAGACTCCGTCTCAAAAAAAAAAAAAAAAAAAGAAAGAAAAGAAAAACAATCTATAATCTCTCTCTCTCTCTCTCTCTTTATTTTTTATATTTTATTTTATTTTATTTTTTTGAGACAGAGTCTCGCTCTGTCGTCCAGGCTGGAGTGCAGTGGAGCGATCTCGGCTCATTGCAACCTTAGCCTCCAGGGCTCAAGCGATTCTCCTGCTTCAGCCTCCAGAATGGCTGGGTTTATAGGCACTCACCACAACACCCAGCTAAGTTTTGTGTTTTTAGCAGAGACGGGGTTTTGTATTTTAGTAGAGACAGGGTTTCACCATGTTGACTAGGCTAGTCTTAAACTCCTGACCTCAGGTGACCCACCCGCCTCGGCCTCCCAAAATGCGGTGGTGTGAGCCACCATGCCCAGCCTATTTATTTGTTTAATTAATTAATTAATTAATTAATTTGAGACAGAGCCTCGCTCTGTTGCCCAGGCTAGAGTGCAGTGGCTCAATCAAGGGTTATCGTAATCTCTGTCTCCTAGGCTGAATCTATTCTCCCACCTCAGCCTCACCAGTAGCTGAGACTACAGGTGCACACCACCACACCCGGCTAATTTTTTTTTTTTTTTTTCCAGAGACTGGGTCTGGCAGTGTTGCCCAGGCTGGTCTTGAATTCCTGGGCTCAAGTGGTCCGCCCTCCTCAGCCTCTCAAAGTGCTGAGATTACAGACATGAGCCACCACGCCGGCCTTGTCTTTTTTTTTTGAGACGGAGTCTCACTGTCACCAGGCTGGAGTGCAGTGGCGTAATCTCGCCTCACTGCAACCTCCGCCTCTCGGGTTCAAGCGATCCTCCCTGCCTCAGCCTCCTGAGTAGCTAGGACTACAGGTGCGCGCCACCGCGCCCAACTAATTTTTTTTTTTTTTTTGTATTTTTAGCAGAGACGGGGTTTCACCACGTTGGCCAGGGTAGTCTCCATTCCTTGACCTCGTGATCCACCGGCCTCGGCCTCCCAAAGTGCTGGGATTATAGTCGTGAGCCACCACGTCTGTCTTTTTAAAACCTGTAAATACTCAGGCCTACTCTTGTAGAAAAAAGGCTTCTCAAATTTGAATGTGCCCGGGAGTCACCTGCGGCTCCTGGGAAAATGCAGGTTCTGAGTCAGCAAGTCTGGGGCTAGACCTGAGAGCCTGCATTTCTAACCTGCTCCCAGGTGGTGCCCAGTTATTGCTCCGCAGGCTGGCAAAAGATGACCTTGGCTGCAGATCTGAGGGGCTGCGAAGTTCAGGGCGTCCAGTTCCCGGAGTGCCCCCTGCCCAGAACCGTCCCCTCCCAGACCCCAGTGAGGGTCAGCCCTCTTCCAGGCCTGTCCTAGACCGCTGCCCAGGGAAGCGCCCGCACTGCCGCAGCCGCAGCCGCCCAGTCTGATTCCTGGCAACCACTTGGCTGGGCGCCCGCTGCAGCGACAGCATTTCCCACGGGAGGAGCCGCGCCGGGAATGGGCCGCGGGGGAGGGAGGGAGGGGGAGGGAGGGAGGCCCCGCCCCGGGAATTGTCCTCTGAAGGGGCGGGGCATGGGCGTCCCCAGCCCTGCTAGCCCCATCTCTTTCCCTGTCCCTGCTTGGGTGAGTAAATTCCTAGTGCTTTGATTCGCTTGCCCCTCCTTCCGTCCCTCCCCACTTCCTCCTCGCTCGCTCGTTCCCTCCACCTTCAGTCTGAGCTGCGCCCTTACAATGGGGAGCCCGCGGTGACCCGGCTGTTCCCTGTCCGCCACCTCCCTCCAGGCAGGAGGCTTATGGAGGGCTATTGCTGGTCTGGGCAGGGCAGGGGCCGTGGTTCCTGGGGAGGACGGAGGAGGTCTCCCACCCGCGAGAACGAGGCCAGGCTAAACTGCTTTCCCTACTCTGCTGGAAGGCAAAACATGAGCCCCTAACAACACAACTGTCCTTCCCTCCCAGGAGGACTGCACTCTACAGTTTACAGGACACTTTTCTTGCCACTGTCATGTTTTATCCTCATAAACTCGGTATTCTTGCCATTTCACAGATGGCAAAACTGAGGTCCAGAGAGGCCAAGTCACTAGGACAAGGTGCCAGAGCTCAGAGGACATTCCAGGACCTGAACCTGGTATACCATACATGTTGTAGGAGAAGCTTTCTGGATCTTCTGGGCCTGGATTATCCAGGAATACCATTCCAACCCTTGAACTTGGGGCTGTAAATTTCCATCAGGATCCTGTTTTTTTTTTCTTTTGAGACAGTTTCCCTTTGTTGCCCAGGCTGGGGTGCAGTGGTGCGATCTCACAACCTCTGCCTCCCAGGTTGTAAGAGATTCTTCTGCCTCAGTCTCTGGAGTAACTGGGATAACAGGCATGCACCACCATGCCCTACTGCTTTTGTATTTATTTATTTATTTATTTATTTATTTATTTTTTCGAGAAAAGTCTCACTCTTATCCCCCAGGTTTGAGTGCAATGGCTCCATCTCGGCTAACTGCAACCTCTGCCTCCCAGGTTCAAATGATTCTCCTGCGTCTGTCTCCCAAGTAGCCGGGATTAAGTCTCCTGCCACCACGCCCAGCTAATTTTTGTATATTGTAGTAGAGACGGAGTTTCACCATGTTGACCAGGCTAGTCTCGAACTCCTGACCTCAGGTGATCCACCCACCTCGGCCTCCCCAAGTGCTGGGATTACAGGCATAAGTCACTGTGCCCAGCCTGCTTTTGTATTTTTAATAGAGATGGGGTTTCGTCATCTTGGCCAGGCTGGTCTCGAACACCTGACCTCAGGTGATCCACCTGCCTTGGCCTCCCAAAGTGCTGGGATTACAGGCATGAGCCACCTCACCTGGCCACCATCAGGATCCTTAACTTTGAATACCAGAGCTGGAAGGCTAAACCATTATACAGAGGGGGAAACTGAGGCCCACGAAGGGGAAGGGTCTTGCCCAAGCTCAGAAGCCAGATAAGGTTCTGACTCCCACTCCTTAGAGTCTCAGATGAAGTTTCTGGGCCTTTCACAGCTCCCTGTCTTTCCTGCTTGAGCAACTGGGGCCTGTGTTTGGGTACAATGGGTGGGAGGGGTTAGGGCAAGAATCCTCCAAATCAAAGCATGCACCCAGCAGGGAAGGGGAGAAGATTTAGTGCCTCTGAAAATACACTTTGCCTTTAGGCTTTATTTCCTAAGACAGAGATGTGTCACTAAAGCAAGGAGATGATAGTGGGTTTTGACTTGATTTTGTTTTTCACTATTTTGCTTCCCAGGCAGGAGGCCCAAGCCCTGACAACAGAGGTGAGAGAGGCTGTGCCAGCCCTGCTCTGGGCATTTTTGGGCTCAAGGGCCAGACTCTGCCTCCAGTCTAGGGCCAAGCTGGGGCCTGTGGCAGGATCAGATAGAGGTGAGTGCATTTTCTGTGAGTGACCCTATCGAGGCCTAGCCCAGAACAGGTGGGGGCTCTGTGTGGGCCTGGGTGGAGATCTTTCTGGGCACAGACTCAGTTTATGACCAAGGTCAGGGCCCATCCTGGGATCAGGGAACAGGGAGAAGCAGCTCTTAGCTTCTCCCAGGACAGAACCAGCCCAGGATTCTTGCTCTAGGAGGGTGAGTCAGGCAGGCGTCTTGGAGTCCACACGTCTTAGGCTCTTGGGCTGGAGCACAGGCTCTGGGTGAAGGTGATGTCCGTGAGCTGAGGTCCAGGCTCTCTGGCTCACCAGTGGGTGGATTTTCAGGGCAGATGAACCCCCCATCTCTACCCACATTCCCCACCTTACAGCTCAACCACCAGGACTCTGTGAACATGACTGGCCATCTCCTTCCACTGCTCCTACTTAAGGTCCTGGTGCTTACACAGGAAAGTGGTACCACAACCAGCTTTTTCTAGTGGCAGCTGGACTTGTGGTCGGGGGGGCGCAGCTTCTCTAACTGTCCTCAGGGCTCTGTCCAGAGGTATGGATTCTGGTAAACTGGCTAGCTGGAAAGAATAACCAAAAGCCCTCCACCATGGTCAATTTCAGGCTACGCGCATGACATCACTACATGTGAAGTTGCGAAGAGATGTGCAGAATTGGCTCCAGAACCCCCCTGTCCCTGTCCCTGTCCCAGGACAGTCCCGTTGCCTTCCACGGGGCCTAGAAAGGTGCTGGGGTCCTGCTGGCTTACCAAGTTAGGGTACCCGCGAGGACTTCCTGTCCTGCCCTTGTGCCTGTTGGTGTGAGGTGACTGTGATTATGATTGTGGCTATAGCTGACATTGTGATTGTGATGGTTACTGGTGTCTTTTCAGTGATGGGGAGAAGAGGCCAGTCAAGGAAGTGCCTCTGTCACTCAAGGGACACTGCCAGGTGCCCAGGAGTATGAAGGCCAATTAGGGCCCAGGGTCCTCAGGGCTGTGTTGTGGCTCTATGCAGGAAACTGGAAACCTGATGTGACCTAATGGACACATCTCCTGCCACTCTCCCCTCCCTCCACTGTGCAGTGATCACCTGGCCTCATGCTGCACTGAGGAGACAGGAACCCAGCTGTGGGATGCGCTCAGCTTTCCATGGTGTAATCTGTATTCCCACCTGTACCACGCCCATCTTCTCCTTCCTGACTCCCATCTGAGGTTGAGTCCCTCCTCTTATCAAAGGACAGTCTTTTTTTTTGAGATAGAGTCTTGCTCTGTCGCTCAGGCTGGAGTGCAGTGGTGCAATCTCAGCTCACTGCAACTTCTGCCTCCCCAGTTCAAGCAATTCTCCTGTCTCAACCTCCTGAATAGCTGGGATTACAGGCGTGCACCACCATGCCTGGCTAATTTTTTTGTATTTTTAGTAAAGATGGGGTTTCACCATGTTGACCAGGCTGGTCTCGAACTCCTGACCTCAAGTGATCCTCCCACCTTTCCCTCCCAAAGTGTTGGCATTACAGGCGTGAGCCACCACTCCAGGCCTAAAAGACAGTCCTTAGTGG
Source organism: Mandrillus leucophaeus (assembly GCF_000951045.1). Lineage (NCBI taxonomy): Eukaryota > Metazoa > Chordata > Mammalia > Primates > Cercopithecidae > Mandrillus > Mandrillus leucophaeus. The sequence continues at coordinate 1,559,844 of NW_012102365.1, forward strand.
CTTCCCATTGGCTGGAATAAAATGCTGATTCTTTACGGGAGACTTTAGCCTCATCTCCCCCTCACATCCCCGGCTCCTTGTGTTCCAGTTTCCATTGGCTCCTTTTCCATTCTACAAGCACAACAAGCTTGTTCCTACCTCGGGGACTTGGAGCCCACAGTTGCCTCCTAGTCTCTGCATGTCTGGTTCCTCATCCTCCCAGTCTCTTTGTAGTGGTCGGCCCAGCACTGATCGTCTGTGGTTGCCTTGTTTACTGCAGTGTGACTTGTTTCAGGGTCTTCCCTACAAGAGTGTAAGCTCCATGAGGGCAGTGTGCTCATTCTCTGTGGTACCTGGTATCTGGCTGGTACCAGATAAATGCACATGGAATATGTATATACATGTCTGTGTTTATTTCCCCTTTTTGTCCCTGGGCCGTTGTTAACATCTTGTTTGCAGGTCCAAGCCTGGTTTCTTCTCTCCACTGGGCTATAAAGGGAATGGGCCAAGTGTCCCCCCGACATTTGGGCCAGAATATGAAAGAAGGGCTAGTACTCTGTAGGCGCCCCGGTGATGGGGGCAGCAGAGGTTGCTGGGTGAGCCCAAGGGGCTTTGAGCCTCCTGGGGTTGAGAAGTCCGGGAGCCTCCAACTTTGATTTGCTTTTGGTACAGAGGGCAGCATTTCCTCCAGCTTCTGTGTGCGTCCCGGCCCCCGGGCTTCCTCTCTGAGCAGGACTTTTGTTGTTTTCTGTCTGCCCTGTGCCCATTTCCTCCTTCCTCCCTCACTCCTGAGGATGAGATCCTCCTCTTATCAAAGGACAGCCCTTCCTGTCTTCCCATTACATCCAAAGCCCCTTTCTCTTTGGGGAGGAGCCCCCACTACGTGAGTCTTGACGGACATCTGGGCCCTATCGCCCACTATAGAAGCTGGAGGGGACCACAGACGCCTCTTCCTACTCCCCAGCAGGGAGGACATGGGCACATAACCTGCGGCGGCCAAGGCGCATAGCCCAGGGCTTGGAGTGAGCGATGCCAAGACAGGAGGGTGAGAATTCATTTAGAAAGGTGGCCTTTGCCAGCCTGGCCAATATGGTGAAATCCTGTCTCTACTGAAAATTAAAAAAAAAAAAAAAGTTTAAAAAAAATTAAAAAAAAAAAAAATTAGCTGGGCATGGTGGCACGTGCCTGTAATCCCAACTACTCAGGAGGTATCCTACTGAGGCAGGATAACTGCTTGAACCCGGGAGGCTGAGGTTGCAGTGAGCGAGATTGTGCCGCTGCACTCCGGCCTGGGTGACAGAGGGAGACTCTTCTCAAAAAAAACAAAACAAAAAAACTGGTCTTTGATAGCAGTTGCCAATATGGTGTCTGGTAGTGACAGTGATGTTCAGGTGTCTTGCAGCAGGTTTGGCCTGTCCAGTGCTGTCACTTCCTTCATTTCTGCTTTCATCTGAGCTTGGGAGGTAGTTTGAGAAGTCGCCGTTGCAGTTGTGGAGGGGTGGGGAGAGCAAGACCCCTTTGGAGAGGAGCTAACAGGGTTTCCTGCCCCAGAGCTCTGCCGCCACTCAGGTGCCCAGAACCCGCCCCCCAAATTCCACTGTCTGAGAGCTCAGGGTTGAGCCCCCTCCCTCCTCCACCACATCTCCTGAGGCTCCTCCCACCAGGTATCCCAGCTGAAGAGGCTCTTCCCTGGGAACTGCTGCCTCAGCCCAGATTCAAGTCAGACAACAGGAAGGACTTCCTGACTGGGGGGGATGGGAGGCCCTGGACAAGGTCAGTGGGGGCATTTCTATCCCAAGACAAGGGACTGACTTCTGGAGGCCCTTTTCCAAATGACAGACAAAAAGAGCAGAGTCTTCTTCAACCTGGCCAGAGCAGGGAGAGAAGGTTTTTAGAACAGGGCAAAGCACGTAGGGCCAAAGAGCACCAAGGTTAAGAGCTCAGACTCTGGATCTAGACTCCCTGTGTTACATCCCAGCTCTGTCACTAACTAGTTGTGTCATCTTGGGTAAGCTACTTAACTCTGCTTCAGTTTTTTTATCTGTAAAATAGGAGCAATAGTAATACCTATGTCAGGAGGTTTAAATGAGTGAGTTGAAATTTGTAAAGTGTCAGAGCAGTGCCTGGCACAAAATGACCATTATATAAATTATTTATTTATTTATTTGAGACGGAGTCGGCCAGGCTGGAGTACAATGGCGCGATCTCAGCTCACCACAACCTCTGCCTCCCGGGTTCAAGCGATTCTCCTGCCTCAGCCTCCTGAGTAGCTGGGATTACAGGCATGCACCACCATGCCTGGCTAATTTTGCATTTTTAGTAGAGACGGGGTTTCTCCATGTTGGTCAGGCTGGTCTCCAACTCCCAACCTCAGGTGATCCACCCGCCTCGGCCTCCCAAAGTGCTGGGATTACAGACATGAGCCACCGCGCCCGACCATAAATGTTTAATAAAAGAAAGAAAAGATATTAGCAGCTTCCATTTGAGAGCTACCTGGCACTGGGCACCGTGCCATGTTCTTTATTTGCATTACCTCTAATCCCCACATTACACGATAAGATAATTATTCTTGCTCCTATCCTGCAGATGAGGAAACTGAGGCCCAGAGAGGGGAAGTCAGTTGTCTAAGTTGACCTAGACGGATTCTTCGAGTTCCCTATTTTATCACACTCTTGCTTTTCTCCACCACAAAGGCAAAGCATTGATGAGGCAGGGGGAGGGACAAAATGGGTCTTCCAGAGGTGCTCTTGGACGCTCCCAGCCACACTACAGCCAAAGAGCCCTCCGTTCACAAACCATGCCGTCCTCGTCAGAACCTGGGAAGGGTTCCTAGTTGTGCAGGGTAAGTAGTATGCTCAGAGCCGCAAACATCTCATTAAGCAATTACCCCAGAGAGCACCAAGGCAAGGAAGTGACCTCACTGCCATGTCGACACCACCCTGCCGCCAGGGTGGGAGTAATGGGGGTAATCATGGCCGTGGTGGCAATGACATTGATGGTGATGCTGAGTGACGAAAAGGTGATGGCTCTATTAGATTTTGATGTTGGCAGAGGAAGTGAGGGGGCTGGTAATGACTTGAGGGTAGTTCAGGTGATTGCTAATGGCGGTGGCAGATCACAGTCTTGGTGGAGAGGTGACAGTGGTAGTGGCGATTTGTGGGGCAGACGCTGTGGCTTGGCTCGCTCAAGTCCATTGCACCCTCCTAGCTGGGGTGCTGGACAGCAAAGCACTGCCTGTCCCTTCCCTGTGGTGCCTGTGTAGGGACGGGCTCCACCAAGAGACTCACTGCAGCAAGGTTTGGAAGGTGGAATCCTCTCTGCTTCAGTTTCCTCATTTACAAAATAGGAATAGGCCGGGTGTAGTGGCTCTCGCCTGTAATCCCAGCACTTTGGGAGGCCGAGGCGGGCAGATCACCTGAGGTCAGGAGTTCGAGACTAGTCTGAGCAACATGGTGAAACCCTATCTCTACTAAAAATATAAAAATTAGCTGGGTGTTGTGGTGGGCACCTATTGTAATCCCAGCTACTCAGGAGGCTGAGGCAGAAGAATTGCTTGAACCTGGGAGGCGGAGATTGCAGTGAGCCGATATTGCACCATTGCACTCCAGCCTGGGTGACAAGAGTGAAACTGCATCTCAAATAAATAAATAAATAAATAAAAATAAAATAAAATAGAAATAATAATAGAACAGTGCCTGTGGCACATAATAAGCACTATGTAAGCATTGGTTGTTGTTGCTAAATTGTCATTTTATTAATTTTAAGTTATTTTGTGCCCCCTTTTGGCTGTTTCTGCCAGCCTGCAAGGTCGTGGGAACACGAGGTTTTTCTGCACTGGCGATCTGGTGTCAGGTCTCCAGCATTTAAGGCTCCAGCCTTGTGCTTGCTCAGAAGTAGTCGCAGGGCTGAAAGCAGGGGTAGCAGCTTCTTAAATCCAGCTTTCTAATCCCTGCATTGAAGCTTCAGGGGTAAGTTTTTGAATTCATAGCTCTGGCGTTGGCTTTCTCAGTGGGTCAAGTGTGGAAAGGTCTGGAATCATTCCTGGAGGCTTGGCTCATTGGGACTCTCTGATGGTTGTGCAAGGACCTACTGCCCTGCATTAAATACCTTTCTGCTAAAAACACCAAGAGGGGTTCCTATTTCCTGCATTGAGATAGACCCTGCTCTCACCAGACCCTGCCACGTTCTCTGCATCCCCTCTTCTGGGTCCTCATCTCTGCTGCTCTTTCCTTGGCGTCATCATTGCCACCTCTATGCGTTCTGAAACTCCACCTTCCAGGCTCCCCCTCCCCGAGTCCTGTCCTCTCCTCTCCGTCTCTTCCTCTTCCTCCTTCATGGTGGGTCTTCTCGGGGGGCTGGCTGCCACGGCCTCACATGTCCCAAACTCACCGCATGGTCTTCTCTCCCCAGTTTGGCCTCTGTCTTAGCCTGGGGCCCAAACCACAAAGAAAGCTGGGAGCCTCCCTAGAACTTGAGCCTCTTTCCACCCTCCACTCTGTCTGGGTCTTCTAACATTCAGTGAGCGCCTACTGTGTACTGGCCCAAGAAGCACCCAGAGTTGAGGTTGACCCAGCGTGGGCTCCTGGATGTATGTAAACACCTGTGAAGTTCCACAAATGAGAGGGATGATCTGTAATAAGTCTAGATTTTCTTTTTTTTTTTTTTTTT
>NW_012102365.1:1566341-1570675 GCF_000951045.1 Mandrillus leucophaeus
AATGTGAGTTCTATTTTTCTAGGCCGGTGCTCTGGAAGAAAGTGAGGCAGGGCAAGGGGAGGCAGGAAGGAAGGTGCTTTCTTGAGATGGTGACATTTGAACGGAGGCTGTTGTGGAATGAGAGAGGAAGACATGGGGACGTCTAGTTGTGGAATATTCAGGGCAGAGGCCCAGAGGCAGCGATGTGCCTGTGAACTTGAGACACAGGGAGGCTAGTGTGTTGGGGGAAGGGAGCGAGGGGCAGTGGCCAGAGATGAGGTGGGAGAGGTGACAGGGTGCCCCATCATGTGGGGCCTCGTAAGTCACCAGGAGTTTGGGTTTTACTCTGCGTGGGGGTCCATGGAGGGTTCAGAGAGAGAGTGCACAGGAAGCTCACTGTGGCCGGGGTGGGGAACTATCCGAAGAAGGACACTAGGGCCTTGCTCATAGGACAGTGCACTCATCCTGAAGGAGACGGAGGGCAGCGTTGAGGTGAGAAGCATCTGGCCTTGGGATACAGAAGGCAGCACCCACAGCATGTGCCTGCAGGTTGGCTGAGACGGGGAGAGAGAGACTGCAAGGGTGACACCTGTGAAGGGAACCCCTGGCTTTTGTGTGATGACCTCATTACTCTCTGCCTTCCTTTCTGTTCAGGAGAACAGGGACATTGGTCTGGTGTGTTTGTTGGCCTGGAGTTTAGCCTATTACCTGGTAAAAAGTAGATGCTTTATGAATGTTTGTTGAATGACTGAATGAAAGATGTGGCATATGCAGATCAAAGGAGATAGACAGATAGAAGGATAGATAGATAGATAGATAGATAGATAGATAGATAGATAGAAAGATAGATAGAAAGATAGATAGATAGATAGATAGATAGATAGATAGATAGATAGATAGAGAGATAGACAGACAGACGGATAGATAGCACAGCCTCCAGCTCGCTCTGGCCACAAGGTGGGCATGCTGCCAAGCCAGCCTGGCATAGCCTCCCCTGGGAGCAACCTCCCTCCCACTCACAATCTGGCCCCTTGGAGTCTAGAGGGGCCCAGCTTGGAACAGCTGTGCCCAAAGGGTAGGCACAGGTGCCCAGGTTGGTGCCCACTCTGTGCTTCAGACCCCCGGGGTCTGAGCCAACTCCCCCACCCCTCGGGAGACATGGAAGAGATGTGATGGGGACACAGGACTCCAGGCAGGCTTCTCCCTTCCCTGGCTGCTCTTGCAATCCTCTCTCCGGGGCAGGGGAAGCCCGCGGAGCTCGCCTTCCCCTGGCTCAACTGGAGAAACAGTCAGCTGACCGTGGCCTCGGGTCCTTCATCCCACCTTATTGGTGCCTGTGGGCAAGCACTGGATCGCTATTGATCTTCAGGGGCTCTATCTGAGGCATTGGGGGTGAGAGTTAGCCTTGGACACTACTGTGAAGGTTCGTTGAGATTAATTTGCGGCACCTTGTGATTCCCTCACCTGGGCCCCCTATATTTTTCTCTCATCACCCTTAGCCCAATTTCTTTTTCTCTCTCTCTCTCTTTTTTTTTTTTTTTGAGACAGAGTCTCCCTCTGTCGCCCAGGCTGGAGTGCAGTGGCGCGATCTCAGCTCACTGCAACCTCCCGCTCCTGGGTTCACGCCATTCTCCTGTCTCAGCCTCCTGAGTAGCTGGGAGTACAGGCGCTCGCCACCACGTTCAGCTAATGTTTTGTATTTTTAGTAGAGATGGGGTTTCACCGTGTTAGCCAGGATGTTCTCGATCTCCCGACCTTGTGATCTGCCTGCCTCAGCCTCCCAAAGTACTGGGATTACAGGCGTGAGCCACCGCACCCGGCAACTCAATTTCTAACTACATATTTATTGGTGTGATTAACTACTGGATGTCTGTAAGCTGTCCAGGTGCAAGGACAGTGCCTACCTTGTTCACCAGGATATACTGGAAGCCCGGCACCATGCCTGGCTTATATAAGAGGCACTCTGTAAGAGCTGAATGAATGAATGAATGAATGGAGGGATGAATGAATGAAAGCACTTAGTAAAGTCTAAAGCAGGAGTGATGGGAAAGGACGGACGATAGTAATTGTAAAATAACTACTGTCAAGCAGGCAGAGGCAGCAACACAGCAGGAGTTCCCCCAGCCTGTGGCTGGGCAGGCTGTACCCTGAGCGGCCTCCTCCCCACCGCACCTCTCCCTACACTCCGGGGTCACAAGCCTTGGTAAGGCTGAAAGTAACAACAGCTGTTTCACCGGTACTGCCTCATTTAACCTGCATGAGAGGATCTTGAGATGATGCTGTCATTATTCCCACTGTAAAGATTTGGAAACTGGGGCTCCGGGAGCTTCAGTAATTTACCTGAGATAAATGAATGGTGGGGCTGGGATTCACACACAGGTCTATCGAAGGTCACAGCCCCCCCGAGGGTTCATGTTGACACTCTCCTGCCCCTCTGGTCACCTTTAAACCTTCCAATCTCTTCATCCCCATCTTTTTCTTTTTTTTTTTTTTGAGATGGAGTCTTGCTCTGTCACCCAGGCTGGGGTGTGGTGGTGCCATCTCAGCTCACTACAACTTCTGCCTCTTGGGTTCAAACAATTCTTGTGCCTCAGCCTCCAGAGTAGATGGGACTACAGGCACCCGCCACCACACCCGGCTAATTTGTGTGTTTTTAGTAGAGATGGGGTTTCACCATGTTGGCCAGGCTTGTCTCGAACTCTTGATCTCAAGTGATCTGCCCGTGTCAGCCTCCTAAAGTGCTGGGATTACAGGCATGAGCCACCATGCCAGGCCACCTGTCCTCATCTTTTCTCCTCCAAAGTCCTTGTGCTCTCCCCAGCAGCTTTGAGCAGGCACCTCTCAGAGCCTCATTCTACCTGTCTGTAAAATGGACACACAAATCTCTGACTGTTTTGTAATGAAGGTCCATAAGGATGGGAATGTTCTGTGTAAAACATGTAAACATGTTCTGTGTAAAAGAGCTGAGTGAAGTGGAGCCAAAGTAGTGAAGATGCTGCAGTGACCTGCGCAAGGTCACCCTGTGGTGGCAGGGGAACAGGTCTCTGCCCTCTGGCTGGGCACCATGGGCAAGTGAGTGTGAGGGTGGGTGGCTGTGTGAGTGTGATTGTGCGTGTAGACTACCCCAGGACCGACCTCTTGAAGGTCAAGAAAAGCCCCTGTTGCAGGCCGGACATGGTGGCTCACGCCTGTAATCCCAACACTTTGGGAGGCCAAGGCAGGTGGATCATCTGAGGTCAGGAGTTCAAGACCAGCCTGGCCAACATGGTGAAATCCCATCTCTACTAAAAATACACATATTAGCCAGGCATGGTGGCGGGTGCCTGTAATCCCAGCTACTCAGGAGGCAGAGGCAGGAGAATTGCTTGAACCCTTGAAGGCAGAGATTGCAGGGAGCCGAGTTTGTGCCATTGCACTTCAACCTGGGCAACAAGAGGGAAACTCTGATTCAAAAAAAAAAAAAAAGGAGAAGCCCCTGCTGCTTCCAATTTTAAGGCTTCCAGTGTTATTAAATTAAAAAATGAAAACCTCATGCATTTTAAAGATTTATGTTTAACAAACGAACTTTTTAAAAACACACATACACAATGCAATGCCATGTAATTGTGCTATTCACAAGATAATTAGAGGATTTATAGAAAATATGAATTCATGGTGCACGGCAGGAGGTGTGGCTGGGTAATGAGATGCAAGCTCACAATGGCCTGGCGAGCAGCTCCTGCGTTCCTCCCATTGTGTCCGTTTGTCACTACATGTTACATCCTCATTTGGGCATGCCAGTGGCCAAGAGACCTTCCTCCATCTGGCCTCTGCCTCGTGTTATCTCCACACGCTTGGCCCCCTCTCTGGCTTTGCTTTATTTATTAATTTTTTATTTTTGAGACAGCGTCTTTTTTTTGAGACACAGGGCAGGAAGAAGTCCATTAATTAATCCATATACCAGTTCACTCACAGATGTTTATTGAGCTCCTGTTTTGTATTCTGGAATCCATGTTTTGCTGTGGGGACATGGCAGTGAAGAAAACAGACAAGGTCCCTGCTCTCAGGAAGCCCACAGTCTTGGGTGGGAGACAGACACTTAAGTAAATCAGGCCATATAAACAGTGATGGGGCTGTGAAGGGGATTAACAGGAACTGAGATAGAATTACAGGAGACCGGCTGGATGCAGTGGCTCACGCTTGTAGTCCCGACACTTTGGGAGGCCAAGACGGGCGGATCACGAGGTCAGGAGATTGAGACCATCCTGGCTAACACGGTGAAACCCCGTCTCTACTAAATATACAAAATATTAGCCGGGCGTGGTGACGGGCACCTGTAGTCCCAGCTACTCAGGAGGCTGAGGCGGGAGAATGGC
>NW_012102365.1:1571255-1581875 GCF_000951045.1 Mandrillus leucophaeus
ATTCAAGTGATTCTTCTGCCTCAGCCTCCCGAGTAGCTGGGATTACAGGGGTCTGCCACCAAGCTTGGCTAATTTTTGTATTTTTATTTATTTATTTATTTATTTATTTATTTTTGAGACGGAGTCTTGCTTTGTCGCCCAGGCTAGAGTGCAGTAGAGCTATCTCAGCTCACTGCAACCTCTGCTTCCCGGGTTCAGTTCAAGCTATTCTACCTCAGCCTCCCAAGCAGCTGGGATTACAGGCGCCCGCCACCATGCCTGGCTAATTTTTGTGTTTTTAGTGGAGACGGGGTTTCATCATGTTGGCCAGGCTGGTCTCGAACTCCTGACTTCAAGTGATCCACCCCCTTTGGTCTCCCAAAGTGCTGGGATTACAGGTGTGAGCACTGTGCCCAGTCCCAAACCACATTTGAATTAGAGCTGAAGGGCTCCAGGGCCAAATGGCTGTTAAGGGGCAGGACCAGCTGCCTCACTGTCACTCTCCTTTACAGAGAAAAGCTATTCTGGTCCAGTTCTTAGCTGCATGACTTTGGGAAAACTCCTTCATCTCTCTGTGCCTCAGTTTCCTCATCTGTAAAATGTTTTTTGTTTTTTGTTTTAGATGGAATCTTGCTCTTGTTGCCAAGACTGGAGTGCAATGGCGCAATCTTAGCTCACTGCAACCTCCGCCTCCCAGGGTCAAGTGATTCTCCTGCCTCAGCCTCCTGAGTAGCTGGATTACAGGTACCACCACCAAGACTGGCTAATTTTTTGTATTTTCAGTAGAGACAGGGTTTCACCATGTTGACCAGGCTGGTCTTGAACTGTTGACTTCAGGTGATCCACCTGCCTCAGCCTCCCAAAGTGTTGGGGTTACAGGCGTGAGCCACCACACCCGGACTTATTTATTTATTTAATTTTTTTTGAGACGTAGTTTCGCTCTGTCACCCAGGCTGGAGTGCACTGGCACCATGTCAGCCCACTGCAACCTCCACCGCCCGGTTCAAGTGATCCTCCTGCCCAGCCTCCAGAGTAGCTGGGATTACAGGTATCCACTACCACACCCGGCTAATTTTTGTATTTTTAGTACAGACGGGATTTCACCACGTTGGCCAGACTGGTTTCGAACTACTGACCTCAGGTGATCCACCCGCCTGGGTCTCCCAAAGTGCTGGGATTACAGGGGTGAGCCACCGCGCCCGGCTGTAAAATGATAATAAGCATGCCTTAAATATAACTTCCTTTTAAGGCTGTTCAAGAAATAAATGTGCTAAGGGCCTGTAAAGGGCTGAGCAGAGAGGCTGGCATAGTCAGTGCTCAGTAAATGGAAAGGAGAAGATGGAGATGAGGAGGATGGAGGGCCAGAAAGTTGGCCCGGCTTCCTCTATCCTTGGACGTCGGGGCTCCGCTCAGTCTTGGCAGTTCCAGGAATGGCCACGAGATGGCGCCTGAATCCCAGGTATGAGAGACTCAGCGGCGCTTCTTAGCAGAGGAAGCTGTTTTGGGGAAAAGGGGCCAGAGAAGCAGGTAGGCTCCTGAGGTTTGGATGGAGTGAGGCTTGGCATTAGATTTACTTAAAGTCCAGCCACTTCAGCCTCTCCCTTCGGTTTGTCTCCTAGGGGTTCCCTGTACGTACCCCTTTCCCTCCAGCCCTCCAGCACTGGAGCCCAAGTCTCCCGCTGAGCTCCCTCTCCCTCCACACCCAGGCTTCTTAAACCAACCCCTCCTCCTCCCCTGTCATTCATGCACCAGGTAGGAGGACTTAACGGAACACTTCCTGTGGGCCTTGCAGGGTGGGGAGCCAGAGGAAATGACCTGGTTCCTGTTCTTAGCATCCTGGAGGTGGGATGGGAGGTAGGAATAGAAACCAAAAGAGATAAATGGAAAACAGGCAGGACTGGCTTAAGACTTCTCCATCTGTAGGCTGAACCCGTTATCCTCATTTTGCAGAAGCAGAAACTGAGGCTCAGAAGCGTTGGGCCACACTAATGCATTGCCTTTCCCAGGTAGCTGGTGCTCCATCCCCAGTAATAAGGTGAGTTATATCTAAATATATCCATAGACTCATTCAACAGCATCTACTAGAGCGCCGCAGTTCTAGCAAGGATCAGACCTGGCCCCTGCCCTTGGGAGCTGGCCGTCTGGAGGGTGAGGCTGGGTCTGGTGGCCAGAGGATGGAGTTGTTGGCCCCGCCTGAACCGGTTGGGGGAGGGAGGGAGGAAATGTGTGAGAGACTTTGTAGGCTTTTTATGCGCCAAGGACCTGCTCCAGTATAACTTTCAAAGAGGCAAAATCATGACTCCCATACAAATTAAAGTGAACATGTGTCAAAGATTTTCTTTGACTTATTAATTGACATGGAATCAGCAAGATGTTAAAATAAGTTCAACTGAGAATTTGACTTACGGGTATTTATATTCTCTACTGGACAAAATTCCTTTGCATGGTTATGAGCAGGAATCATTTGCTTTGTGATCTCTTTTCCTCAAATTGCCTCTATCCCTACAGAGCTATAAAGCCAATCAAAGACAATCGAAAGCACACAAGCACACACCCTTGAAGAATCAGATCATCACTAGAGGCCATAGCCAACACCCGGCACTCCTCTGAAAGGAACACACCCAGAAGTCGCTTGCCTTTTCCCAGGCTTTGATATATTTTCTTGGCCGACTCTTGGAAGGATCAGGATGAATCAGGTAGCAGCTGTTGCTGAGCAGGCAGGCCATCTTAGAGCCTGGTCCTCCTCTTTCCAAAATCTTCCCCATTCAGGCGGTAACTTCCAGCTGCAGCCAGGTGGGTAACCGCCAGCAGGTGGCGCTGAGGCAAATTCTCAGCTGCACGTGGGGAATTCTTGACCCTTGCGCTCCATAGGAGTCAGGTTTCCTGACTTCAGGATTTCATGGGGCCCTTTCTCCCCACCCCCTCCCCACCTTCTCCTTCTTCTCCTCCTCCTCATTCTCTTCCTCCTCCTCCTTCTTCCTGCTTCTTTTTTTTTTTTTTTTTTTTTGTGTGTGGTGGTTGCTTAGTTTTTTGAGACGTGGTCTCGCTATGTTGCCCAAGCTGGTCTTGAACTCCTGGGCTCAAGTGATTCACCTGCCTCAGCCTCCCAAAGTGCAGGGATCACAGACATGAGCCACCACACTGGGCCATTTCCCCCACTTTTGGTTCAAGTTTTCTCATGATCACAGGGCCGCTTCCAAGTGAGCTCATCTCGAGCCATAAATTCAACCATTCACTGATTCAATCAATCTTTCATTTGACAAAGTGTCCAGGTGCCAAACTGTATTCCTGAGGCTCTCCAGGAATTCTTTGTGTCCCAGAAGCAGCCCTTGTCTCTGCTTGTCCCGTTTTGCTGCTCCCAGGAGCAAGGCCTCACTCACCTTTGAAAATGAATTCTGCCATCTCAGGACCCCACCCCACCCTGCCCCACCCCTGCCCTGCCTTTGGGTGTGTCCACACCCCCTGGAAACCTGGAAAAGTCACCTCAGCAGAGGTTGAATAAAAAGCTTTACTTCTCTCTCTCCTTTCAAGCTCTCATTCCCCCCTCCCTTTTTTTTGAGACCGAATCTTATTCCATCACCCAGGCTGGAGTGCAGAGGTGCGATCTCAGCTCACTGCAAGCTCTGCCTCCTGGATTCAAGTGATTCTCATGCCTCAGCCTCCCGAGTAGCTGGAATTACAGGTGCACACCACCATGCCCAGCTAATTTTTGTATTTTTAGTAGAGACAGGGTTTCACCATGCTGGCCAGGCTGGTCTCGAACTCCTGACCTCAGCCTCCCAATGTGCTGGGATTGCAGGTGTGAGCCACTGCTCCTAGCCTCATTCCCATTTTACAGGTGAAAAAGTGGCTACTGCTCCTCTGGGTCTGTCCTGGCTGTGGGGGAAGGCTGTATCTCTGCTGTACTCCACTTTACTCAGGCCAGGAGGATGGCTGAAGAGCTGCCCCCAGTCTTCACTGTTTCCCTGGCCTTCCCATAAACTCACATTCGTGGAGGACTGCAGCATAAGAAGCACCTCCCGTGCGCTTCCCAAGGGCCTGGAAAGTTCTCCAGAATGTAGTGGGAATAACTACAAGCACAGTCCCATCCCAACTCAGCAGGGAAGGAGTGCTGGGGTGACCACAGCTCCCTCCTCAGCTGAGACCCTGCCCTGGGGTAGGGGCAGCAGGCCAAGGGGATGGAGGTGGGCAGGCAGAGTCTGCAGGCCATCATGGTAGTGAGGCCTGCACTGGGGCCAGGACACACATCTATCCCACTGGGTGCTGGGCAGTGTTTCCCTGGCTCCTTGGTTCTTCCCTGTATGCTGGGTGCAGAATTGTGGGGCATCAGGGAGAAAACCTTCCTCTTCTAGGTAAGGGTCTCTTAGGGTCTCTGCCCTCCATCCCGTGACTGTGACAGCAGCAGGAAAGAGGTCACCCCAGTGCTCCTGCGTCTCAGGGATTCCCTGAAAGGAGAATCTGAGAGAAAAGAGTAGGAGTCCTTGGGAAGCAGATCGTGAGTAGAAAGGTCCCTGGTCTCTGGCCACCTGGGGCCTGCAGGCAGTGAGGTCTGCTGGGAATGAAGTGAATGGTGGGGTAAATTTGAAGTCAGGTAGGAGAGAAGCAGCACCAGACCCCCAGGGCCCGGACAAGCCTGCCAGCTCCCTGCAATTTGCACAACCTTGCATCTCCCTTCCTTTCCTGGGAAGCATGTGGTCTGATAGCTTCCAGGATGACAGCTTGTGCTGGGGCCTGGACTTCTCTGCTCTGACAGATTCAGACATTTGTCTTAGTTTGTTTTCTGTTACTTACAACAGAATGCTGAAACTGGGTAATTTCTAAAGGAAATGAGTGTATTTTTAAACTTCTGGAGGCTGGGAAGTCCAAGGTGGAGGGGCCACATTTGGTGAGAGCCTTCTTGCTGGTGGGAGCTCTCTGCAGTCCTGTGGGAGGGCAGGACATCGCACGGTGAGGGGGCACAGGGGTGTCCCTCAGTATCCCTTCCTTTTCTTATAAAGTCCCCAGTCCCACTCCCATAATCACCAGTTAACTCATTAATCCATTAACCCACGAGATTAATCCATTGGGCCGAGCCTTCATGATTCAATCACCTCTTAGAGGTCCTACCTCTCAATACAGCCACATTGGGGATTAAATTTCAGCATAGCCTGGGTGCACTGGCTCATGCCTGCAGTCCCAGCATTTTGAGAGGCCAAGGTGGGTGGATTGCTTGAGCCCAGGGGTTCTAGACCAGCCTGGGCAACATGGTGAAACCCCATCTTGACAAAAAATAAAAAAAAAAAGCCAGGCATGGTGGTATGCACGTGTAGTCCTAGCTACTCCAGGGGCTGAGGTAGATTGCCTGAGCCCAGGGAGGCTGATGCTGCAGTGAGCCATGACTGTGCCCCTGCACTCCAGCCTGGGCAACAGAGTGACACCCTGTCTCAAAAACATAAAAGAAAAAAATCTTTCAACATGAGTTTTGGCAGGGACAAATAGTCCAACCATAACAATATCCCAGAGTTATTCCATCAGGATGGGTCCCTGGGGGCTTTGCAAAGGCAGTACTTCATTTCCTCAGATGTACTGTGAGAAACTGTTGGAATTTCTGGTTTGGGGAAGGCTGAGTCCTCAGAAGTCTAGATGAGATTTTCTAGTTTCTTCCTTTGCTGGGAAAAACAGATCAGGATGGCCTCCTTTAGACTGTCAGACACTGGGATCCTTGGACCTCCCTCAGGAGAAGAAAAGTTGGACCTTCTACCACCAATAGGAAGGGCACTCAGAAATCCTGGTGATATGGCTCTGATGAGTGGAGGAACACCAGGGTTCTTGGTCCTCATGCTGGTTTAGATAAAATGACACAGACACATGTAGAGTGATTTTAAGGAGTGGAGAGTTTAATAGGCAAGAAGGGAGAAGGCAGAAGGAAGAAGCTCCCCCACACAGAGACAGAGAGAGGGGGCTCCAAAGCCAAGAGAGGGAAGCCCAAGTGGGGTGCAAACCAGTCAGGTATACGCACAGAGGTCGGAGGAGGCGGTGTCTGATTTGCATAGGGCTCAGGGGATTGGTTTGACCAGGCATGCCATTCACTTAGCCCGCAATAAAGCTGGCCCTCCCACCCTAGCCTTTTAATATGCAAATGCAGGGTGCCAGGATGTTTTACACACGTGGGGATATGTGGGGGCAGCCATGTTGCCAGGAACACGTGGGGCAAGGGCAAGAAGACGCAGGAATTGCCATGTTGGGTGGACCCAGTTTCTAATGGCCTGTATTTGCATATTAAAGGCTTTTCTGGAGATGCTTTAAAAAATGAAAACTTTCCAAGGACTCCTTTTCCTCTCTGCCTAAAATAATTTCTTAATAACTCCTACAACACTGGTATTCTGAATATCAGAGGAACTGTGGATTTAATTTGGCTCTCATGCTGATGAAGCAGGGCGCACCTGAGAGGGCCGGGAATGTTAACAGCCATGTCCTATGGCGTGGGCTCCCTCCCTCCGTTTCCAAAGGGATGAATACAAGAGAAGGTGGAGGGCTCTGCACAACTGCCTTTGGTGCCTGAAGTCCCACTGAGGCAAATCTGGGCCACACAGCCTCACCCCATTACCCCCTTTATGAGTGATTTCTGGAGATATTCCAAGCCCAGCACATTCTCATCCTCAGGTATTTTAGCGATCTATTCCTAGGGCACAAATCATCCCCAAACGTAGCGGCTTAAAACAGTATACATTTGGCCGGGCGTGGTGGCTCATGCCTGTAATCCTGGCACTTTGGGAGGCGAAAGTGGGTGGATTACCTGAGGTCAGGAGTTTGAGATCAGCCTGTCCAACATGGAGAAACCCTGTCTCTACTAAAAATACAAAAAATTAGCTGGGCGTGGTGGCGCATGCCTGTAATTCCAGCTATTTGGGAGGCTGAGGCAGGAGAATCATTTGAACCCGGGAGGTGGAGGTTGCAGTGAGCTGAGATCGTGCCATTGCACTCCAGCCTGGGCAACAAGAGTGAAACTCCTTCTCAAAAAAAAAAAAAAAAAAAACCGAAACCATATACATTTATATACATTTATCCTCTCACTGAGCTTCTGTGGGTCAGAAATCCAGGAGTGGCTTAGCCAGGTGGCCCTGACTCAGGGTTTCTCTTGAAGTTGTGGTCAAGATGTTAGCTGGGACTGGGTGTGGTGGCTCACACCTGTAATCCCAGCACTTTGGGAGGCCGAGGCTGGTGGATCATTTGAGGTCAGGAGTTCGAGACCAGCCTGGACAGCATGGTGAAACACCGTCTCAACTAAAAATACAAAAATTAGCCAGGCATGGTGGCACGCACCTGTAATTCCAGCTACTTGGGAGGCTGAGGCAGGAGAATCATTTGAACCTAGGAGGCGGAGGTTGCAGTGAGCCAAGATCGCACCATTACACTCCAGCCTGGGTGACAGAGCGAGACTCCATCTCAAAAAAAAAAAAAAGATGTCAGCTGTGATGACCGACTCCTGAAGTCCAGAGTAGGGCCAGAGGATCTGCTCCCAAGGCAGCTCACATAGTTGGCACGTTGGTGCTGATTGATGACAGGCGGCCTTGGTTCCCCATGTGTAGGCTTCTGCACAGGGCTGCTTGTACATCCTCACAACATGGGGGCTGCCCTCCTCCAGAGGAAGCATTCCAAGATGGCAGGGTTGAGCCACCAATCTCTTTTATGGCCTAGCCTTGAAAATCACACGATATCACTCCTGCTGTACTCCCTTGGTCACCCAGGCCAACCTTACTTAATGTGAGAGGAGATGACAGAAGGTTGTAACTAGTAGGAGGTAGGGGTTGCTGGGGCCATCTTGGAGGCTGGCTACCTCACCAGCCTTTGGGTTAATCTTCAGGTAAATCTTCAAACTTTATACACAGTGGTTCCCATGCCTCCGAGAACTCTCTAAGAGAACCCATTTATGCCTCAGGTTGCAATTTTTTGAATTTTCACAATGAGACCTTGGCGATGCCCTTGAGCAGGATATAAATAACTCCCACATGCTTAGTGTTCCAATAATGGAACACTAGGCATAAATGGGTTTAAGCGTCTTCTATCCATGAGGGGCTCTGTGTCCGAAGAGGGATGAGGAAGATGCTCCGTGCAGGCCGCACCAACTTCCCAGTGGCTCACTTTCTGCTTTGCCCCTCACTGACTGGCACTTTCTGTGTCTCAGCAGCTTGTTCTAGCCATAGCAAAAAGGGGTCCTCCAGGGACTGCCACAGCTGTTCCAACAACAGCCTCAGCTTTTGGCATTTCATGGTTTCTTCAGGAAACTTGACTAGATGGGCCCGTTTCTTAGGGACAGCCCAGTTTGAGACCACAGGGACAACTTTGAACCCACTAACTCTGTCCCCATCTCACTCTACCAGCCTGCTACAGTGAAGGTTTTTTGGAGGCCAGTGACAGAAGCCAACTCAGCCAAAAGTGAAATCCAAGGCCGGGCACAGTGGCTCACACCTGTAATCCTAGCACTTTGAGAGGCCGAGGTGGGTGTATTACCTGAGCTCAGGAGTTTAAGACCAGCCTGAGCAACACTGCAAAAACCTATCTCTACTAAAATACAAAAAATTAGCCAGGCGTGGCAGTGTGCGCCTGTAGTCCCAGCTACTTGGGAGGTTGAGAGAGGAGAAGTGCTTGAACCCAGGAGGTGGAGGTTGCAGTGAGCTGAGATCACGCAACTGCACTCCAGCCTGGGCAGCAGAGCGAGACTCCTCCAAGGAAAAAAAAAATTGGAATCCAGTGGAAGGGTGCCAGAGTGTGTCACAGTACAAAGGGAAGTTGAAGAGCCAAGACCCAGGAAGGGCAGGGACCAGGGCAGTCCTGTGGATGTTAACAGCGGGGGTTCATGGGCTGTCACTGTGGAGCACAGCCAGACTTGGTACCAGAGACTTGTCTCTGCTCCAGTTTCCTGGCAGACAGAATCTAATTAGCCCAGCCGTGTCAGGTGCCCACCCCTGGTCCAATCAGCAATGGCGGGGAAGTGGTGGCCTCCCAGCCAGGATTGTCACGTGCGTCCGTGTGAAGAGACCACCAAACAGGCTTTGTGTGAGCAATAAAGCTTTTTAATCACCTGGGTGCAGGCGGGCTGAGTCCGAAAAGAGAGTCAGCGAAGGGAGATGGGGTGGGGCCCTTTTATAAGATTTGGGTGGGAAGTGGAAAATTCCAGTCAAAGGGGGTTTTTCTCTTACAGGCGGGGTGGGGGTCACAAGGTGCTCAGTGGGGGAGCTTCTGAGCCAGGAGAAGGAATTTCACAAGGTTAATCGCTCAGTAAAGATGGGGCAGGAACAAATCACAATAGTGATTTGTTCTTGGACCTCCCTGATATCTCAGATCCTTTTTTTCTGCACAGAAGAAACCTCTTTTTGTTCATCAGTTAAGGCAGGAACCGGCCATTTTCACTTCTTTTGTAATTCTTCACTTGGTTCAGGCCATCTGGATGTATAAGTGCAGGTCACAGGGGATACGATGGCTTAGCTTGGGCTCAGAGGCCTGACAATGATGGCATAGGGGTGGGGCAGGTCCTAGGGAAGGTAATACTGCTGAGGGCCGAGAAACTCAGTAGGAGGATAGTTACTCAAGGAAGAGGTTTGTTCTGTGCAGAAAAAAAAGGATCTGAGATATTAGGGAGGTCCAAGAGCCCATGGCACCCTTGTCCCTTTTCTAGGATCTTCCTGAGAGCCTGAGAATTACTCACTTAATTTAAGAACCTTGGCTCTCGGCCAGCCGTGGTGGCTCACTAATTCCAGCACTTTGGGAGGCTGAGGCGGGTGGATCACCTGAGGTCAGGAGTTTGAGATCAGCTTGGCCAACATGGTGAAACTCCATCTCTACTAAAAACACAAAACTAGCCGGGCGTGGTGGCGCATGCCCGTAGTCCCAGCTACTCAGGAGACTGAGGCAGGAGAATCGCTTGAAGCCGGGAGGCAGAGGTTGCGGTGAGCCGAGATCATGCCATTGCACTCCAGCCTGGGCAACAAGAGTGAAACTCTGTCTCAAAAAAAAAAAAAAAAAGAGAAAAGAAAAAGAATCTTTCCTCTCACCTATTCTTCCCCTGTGAATATCCTTCCCAGATTCTGGCACCCACTTATGGGCTTCAAAGTCACGTAAAATGTGGTTCAAAGACCACTTATTTTAGAATCACCTGAGAAGCATGTTAAAAATACAGGTTCCAGGCCCGGTGCCATGACTCATGCCTGCAATCCCAGCACTTTGGGAGGCCAAGGCAGGTGGATCGCTTGAGCTCAGAAGTTTGAGACCAGCCTGGGCAACATGGCCAAACCCCATCACTACAAAAAATATGAAAAAATTAGCCAGGCGTGTTGGCAAGTGCCTGTGATCCTAGCTACGTGCAGGGCTGAGGCAAGAGGATCGCCTGAGCCCAGGAGGTCGAGGCTGCCGTGAGTCCTGTTTGCACCACCGCACTCCAGCCTGGGTGACAGAGTGGGACCCTGTCTCCAAAAAAAAAAAAAAAAAAAAAAAGATTAACCAGGCATGGTAACGAATGCTTGTAATCCCAGCTACTTGGGAGGCTGAAGCAGGAGAATCACTTGAACCCAGGAGGCGGAGGTTGCAGTGAGCCAAGATCGCACCATTACACTCCAGCCTGGGTGACAGAGCGAGACTCCATCTCAAAAAAAAAAAAAAGATGTC
>NW_012102365.1:1581933-1583242 GCF_000951045.1 Mandrillus leucophaeus
ATTAACCAGGCATGGTAACGAATGCTTGTAATCCCAGCTACTTGGGAGGCTGAAGCAAGAGAATCACTTGAACCCAGGAAGCGGAGGTTGCAGTGAGCCGAGATCACGCCACTGCACTCCAGCCTGGGCGACAGAGCCAGACTCCATCTCAAAACAAACAAACAAAAAGACAGGTTCTAAACATCAGGCCTAGGAATCTATATTTAAACCTGTTCTATAAGCGATCCAGAGGCATAGCAAAGGTTGAGAGGTGTTTCAGATGTAGCTTCATCCCAGCTCCCAAAGTGCCACAAATTGCACAAAGTGCTGGTGCTCATGGGAAGGCCACATCCTCGCCCCCCATCCTCTCCACCATGCCCTGACCGTCTCCTTGATCTTGTCCCAGCACTGTCTATTGAGACCTCAAGTCCCTCTTCTAGCAGGAGCCTGGGCCCCGGGATAGGCAACTTTTGTTCTAACCCTACTCCTGATACCATCTTTTCTTTTTTTTTCTCCTTTCCTTTTCTTTCTGTTCTGATTCTCACCAACGTTCATTTTTAATTTTTATCTTTAAAAATCTTTTATAGTTATGTAAACAACGTCAAACTTCTTTCCGGAGCTAGGTGATGAATAATCAAATAGGGGAAGGAATTTCAATTGCTCCTAATCCTATATTAGTCCCTGTGCAGATGGGCCTAATGAGTACTGCACCAGGATTTCTAATTATCCTTAATGAGCTTCTAAAATTCATGGGGCATGATAGAGTGAGGTTGTTAATCAAACGGCCCAATGAATCAAGCCTCCTGGTATCTACGCCCTTGGATAGGCCCCTCCCATGGTGACTCTGGGATTGACTTGCTTTGGCTAGTGGGACATCAGTGACTATGACACAGAGGCCAGATAAGTGCTTGTGATTTGGGGCTTACTCTCTTAGCGCTGTCCTGGAACCACCATGTGAACCTAGGCTACATGGTCATCCTTGAGGATGAAAGACCTCATGAAGAGTGAGGCTTAACCATCCCCACCGTCGCAGCTGAACCCAGCCTGCAGCCATTCTTCTAGCTCAACGTAGCTGCACAAGTAAGTCCTGGAAAAATCAGTAGCAGAATGCAGCCAACCCATATATTATCATGAGAAATAAAAAACCATTACTGTTTTAAGCCTAAGTCTTGGGTGGTTTGTTATGCAGCAATAGCTAACTGATACAATGGGTCACAGTAACACTCACAGGACAATATTTCTTTTTTTTTTTTTTTTGAGATGGAGTCTTGCTCTGTCACCCAGGCTGGATGGAGTGCAGTGGCCGGATCTCAGCTCACTGCAAGCTCCG
>NW_012102365.1:1583972-1585204 GCF_000951045.1 Mandrillus leucophaeus
TGAACCCGGGAGGAAGAGGTTGCAGTGAGCCGAGATCATGCCACTGCACTCCAGCCTGGGTGACAGAGCGAGACTCCGTCTCAAAAAAAAAAAAACTATCTATCTATAGATATATATAGATATATCTATCTATCTGTAGATATATATATAAAAATAAATAAAAAATAAGCTGGGTATGGTGGCCCACACCTCTAGTCCCAGCTACTCTGGAGGCTGAGGTAGGAAGATTGCTTAAGCCCAGGAGGCGGAGGTTGCAGTGAGCTGTGATCACACCATTGCACTCCAGCCTGGGTGACAGAGTGAGACTCTATCTCAAAAAAAAAAAAAAGAGAAGAGTGAGATGGGAAAATACCCAATTCTTTGGCACATACCACTTCAATTCTTATTTCTTTGCTAAAGCTTGGGCCCATAGCTCCACCTAGTTGCAAGGGAGACTGGGAGATATACTTTCTTTCTTTTTTTTTTTAAATTGAGATGAAGTCTCGCTCGCTCCGTCGTCCAGGCTGGAGTGCAGTGGCGCGATCTCAGTTCACTGCAACCTCCATCTACTGTGTTCAAGCAATTCTCCTGCCTCACCCTCCCAAGTAGCTGGGGTTACAGGCTCCTGCCATCACATCCAGCTAATTTTTGTATTTTTAGTAGAGACAGGGTTTCATCATGTTCGCCAGGCTAGTCTTGAACTCCTGACCTCAAGTGGTCTACCCACCTCTCCTAAAATGCTGGGATTACAGGCGTGAGTCACTGGGCCTGGCCTGGGAAATGTACTTTCTAGCCAGGCAGCATGTACCCAGCTAAAATATGGTCATTCTATTTATTAAAGAGAGAAGGAGAAACTGCACATTTGAGGATGACTAGCAGTCAATGCTGTGTAGTCTGCCTCCAGGGTTCTCAGCAGTGTTCTCAGTAAATATGAGTATCACATGGATTAGGTGGTTTAATTTCTCATCATAAAACAAAAACAATCGTAAGTATCAAGTTTTTGCCTATGAATTGGTTAGGGAGATTCAGGCCACAAGTAACAGAATACTAAACTAAAAGTTGCCAAAAGAGTTGGGAGTTTCCTAGCTTAGGCAACATAAGAGGAGACTTCTATCTTTGCAAATAATTTTTTTTTTTTTTTGGAGACAGAAGCTCGCTGTGTTCCCAGGCTGGAGTGCAGTGGCGTGATCTCGGCTCACTGCAACCTCCACCTCCCGGGTTCAAGTGATTCTTCTGCCTCAGCCTCCCAAGTA
>NW_012102365.1:1585344-1592402 GCF_000951045.1 Mandrillus leucophaeus
TTTTTTTTTTTTTTTTTTTTTGAGACGGAGTCTACCTCTTGTTGCCCAGGCTGGAGTGCAGTGGCGTGATCTCGGCTCACTGCAACCTCCACCTCCCGGGTTCAAGTGATTCTTCTGCCTCAGCCTCCCAAGTAGCTGGAACTACAGGCACACACCACCATGCCTAGCTGATTTTTGTATTTTTAGTAGAGACGGGGTTTCATGATATTGGCCAGGCTGGTCTTGAACTCCTGAACTTGTGATCTGCCTGCCTCAGCCTCCCAAAGTGCTGGGATTACAGGCATGAGCCACCGTGCCCAGCCTTCTCCAAGTAATTTTTAAAAATGAGCCAGATGTGGTAGTATGTGCCTGTGGTCCCAGCTACTCAGGAGGCTGAGGCAGGAGGATCATCTGAGCCTGGGAGGTCAAGGGGGCAGTGAGCCATGATCACACCACTGCAGTCCAGCCTCCAGCCTCTGCAATGGAGTGAGAGTGTCTCAAAAAAAAAAAAAAAAAAAAAAAAAAAGTCAGGAGTTTTATCTTAAGATATCTTGGGGTAGACCCTTTTTGAGTCAAGCCGTTCATGGTTGAAAGATGACTACAGTGGCTCCAAGCATCATATCCACAGAGAACAACTAAATAACAGCTATTTTATATTGAGTGCTTATCATGTGCTAGAACTGTCTGGGCATTTTAAGTGTATTCACTTATTTGATTTTCACAGCACCCTGTGAAGAAAGTCCAATTATTTTCACTTTGTAGATGAGGAACATCTCTTTTTATTAGAGGAGGAAAATTCCTCCCAGAAGCCCCCAGCAGCCTCCCCCTCCTATCTCATTGGCCAGAACAGGGTCCCATGGTTCTCCCCAACCCAATTACCAGCAGAGGGGAGTGGATCAGATGTAAATATCCCAGTCACCATCCACCTGGGGGTAATTAGTGCATTGTCCTCCCACCAGAACAAAACAAGCTTCTTTTAGCAAGGAAGCAGGGGGCAAATGTCTGCCCCCCAGGCAGAACCCGTGGTTGGTAGCTGGGGTCCGCCAGCCCACTGGGATTGAAATAAGGTTGGCTCAGACCCGATCTCTTACTTTCCACAAGGCTTCTGCAATTTCTCAGGCTTACAATTGTGTGCCTCTGATTTCCGGCTTCTGCTGAATTCTAACAGCTGTTCCCTTTATTTCTGCCCTGGAATTGACTCAAATGTAGGATGCAGCCCGTTTCTTCTCCCAAGAAACCGTGGATACCAGACTGCTCTGTAAGCAGAATTTCACTGAGGATTTGTGGGTCCCTGGAAGAGTTATAGAGTGGCTCAGCACACGACTGAAAGTGGCACTGGGACGTCCCTGCTCTTACAAGCTGGTTTCTCAGGCATCCTCCAGCCCCACCCGCTCAGGACTGCTGCTCCCATCTGCGGGTGCCCATCTACCCCCCTCCCTCCTTCAGCCCCTGCCCAACACCTCAATACCCCAGGGGCTTCCAGTTCTCACACAGGAGACCCTGCAATTCGGCTCTCCCTAACTCCTCCTGCTCTTCCTAAACCAGGCTGCCAAGCCAAACCCAGTAAGTGCCTTTTACGAACAAAAGGGCCTTTTAGTTAATGCAGCAGGATCTACTTTCCTTAGAAGGAAGCTTTACTTATCAATAACAACCTTTCCCCTCTGGATTCCTCTAGGTGCATTGGAAATTCAAATTTCGGAATAAGCTGACTGCCAAGAGGGTCCTCCCCCTGTCGGGGCCTGTCTGAGCCCCTTAGTCCATGGGAAATTCACAGAGAAGGGAACGGTCACTTTTCCTGCACCTGAGAAGGTAAAAATCAACTGCTTTAGAAAGATACTGTCCTCCTTGAGTTTTCTAAATCCCTGTCCCAAAAACTGGTGCCTCTGCACACCTCAAGGAGTCAGCAGGCTCTCTGTCTCCAAGGCCTAAAAGCCTCAGGGATTTCTTTCTTTCTTTCTTTCTTTCTTTTTTGAGACAGGGTCTCGCTCTGTCACCCAGGCTGGAGCGTACTGGTGCGATCTTGGCTCCCTGCAGCCTCAACCTCCCAGGCTCAAGCCATCTGCCCACCTCACCCTCCCACATACCTGGGACTACAGGCGCACGTCACCACATTTGGCTAATTTTTGTATTTTTTGTAGAGAAGGGGTTTTGCCATGTTGGCCAGGCTGGTCTGGAATTCCTGGGCTCAAGAGATCCACCCACTCTGGCCTCCCAAAGTGCTGGGATGACAGGTGTGGGCCACCGCGCCCAACTAGCCTCAGTGATTTTATTTGTTTACTTATTTATTTTTGAGACGAGTCTCGCTCTGTCACTCAGGCTGGAGTGCAGTGGCGCGGTCTCAGCTCACTGCAACCTCTGCCTGCCGGGTTCAAGTGATTCTCCTGCCTCAGCCACCTGTGAGCCACCGTGCTGGCCAGCCTCAGTGATTTCTTAGGAGCCTATTGTATGCAATCTTGAGAGCTGAAGAAGTGAGAGGGACTCCCTGACCGCCATCCTACTTCTACAGAATCCTTGGCACCCCCACCAGTGTTCCTAGACTCCATCTCAGGACCAAGGTAGTGTAGACCCGAAGCCCAGCCCTATCCTGGCTCCCATGCATCCCACAACCTCTGGGGTAGAGGTGGTTAGAGGCACCCAGCTCCAGGCCTTGGCTGCCTTCTGTCTGCCCTGAGGGTCTGCTCAGATCAGGGCAACGCCTCCGCTAGGCTGGGGCTCAGCCTCAGCGTCCTCAGCACAGGCTCCCCACAGGGGGATTTCTACAACTTTCCAGCCCTGGCCCCCTGTTCAAGGGTTTGGCCTGAGGCAGGACTAGAGCTGAGCTGCAGAGGAGGAGGAGGAGTGGGGAGAGAGCCGAGTAGTTCAGGTTGCCCCAGGGGAGAGAGGAGGGAGGAGAAGAGGAGGAGGAGAGAGAGCGAAGGTCCTCAGAACCCAAGTGCGGGGCGGCCTCAGGAAGGTAGGTGACTTCTGTTATTCTCCCTGTGTGCTGTGTCTTCAGGAAAATTCCCCTCACACAACAGCCCAACAGGCTTATACCCGCAGTTGCTCTGGGAGCAGGGGAAAACGTCCTGCAGTTCTTGCTCCTCATTTGGGTCAACTCGACAGGGCAGAAATAAAGGTGACAGCTGCAAGGAATCAGCAGAAGCAGGACAGTGGCCATGAGCCGCCAGAGCTGGCAGAAACCTTGGAGGCTTTGTGTAGCCACGGTGACGGCCATGTCTGGGCTGGCACTCACTGTATGCCAGTCTCTAGAGAGGAGCCCGCGGTTGCAGACTGGGTTACATCTTTTCCCCTCTTCCATGCTGGGATTCTTAAATCTCTACCAGCAGATCAGCATCATCTGGAAACTTAAGAGGAATGCAAATTTGACCCCATCTCAGACCTACTGAAGCCTCTGGTGGTGGGACCTGGAATTTTTTTTTTTTTTTTTTTTTGAGACGGAGTCTCGCTTAGTTGCCCAGGCTGGAGTGCAGTGGCGTGATCTCAGCTCACTGCAAGCTCCGCCTCCCGGGTTCACGCCATTCTCCTGCCTCAGCCTCCCAAGCAGCTGGGACTACAGGCGCCCGCTGCCACGCCCGGCTAATTGGTTTTTTGCGTTTTTAGTAGCGACGGGGTTTCACCGTGGTAGCCAGGATGGTCTCGATCTCCTGACCTCGTGATCTGCCTGCGTTGGCCTCCCAAAGTGCTGGGATTACAGGCGTGAGCCACCGCACCCAGCCCCACTCTCTGCCTCTATTTGTTTAGGGGCAGGCATAGAATCCCATTCTAGTCAATGAGACAGAAGGGGGTTCTGGAAAGGTCCCCCACCCCCTTGTGAAACAAGGAGGATGTCTGAGGAGAAGCTTTGCTGTGGCCTTTTGCCTTTGGATGCTGCCAGAGGGGTTAGAAGGCGGGGCTCCACAATCAGGCAGCTGGGGTGTGTATCCTAGCGGGAAGCCCAAGGGACAGTGAGACAAAAATAACAACAGTAATAGCAGCTAATGCTTCTTGAGGACTTTCCGCATGGCAGGCCCTATTCTAAGGACCTCGTGTAGCATATTTCACCCCCAAACAGCCCTGAGGTAGGTTCTGTTATTCCCATTTTATAAATGAGGAAACTGAGGTACAGACAGGTTTAAATAACTTGTTCGAAGTCATACAGCTCATACATGGAGGCCAGTACGCAGACCAGGTGTGGGGTACGGGCATCGCGGGCTACTTTAGGGACTCTGGCCTTTTCCTTAGCACAGTGGGAAGCTGGTGAAAAGTTTTAAGCAGGGGTGGCAGCTCTGACTTCCTTTTTTTTTTTTTTTTTTTTGAGACAGGGTCTCACTCTGTTGCCCAGGCTGGAGTGCAGTGGTGAGATCTTGGCTCACTGTAGCCTCAAACTCCTGGGCTCAAGTGATCCTCCCACTTCAGCCTCCTGAGAAGCTGGGACTACAGGCAAACGCCACCGTGGCTGGCTACTTTTTGTATTTTTTGTAGAGACAGGGTTTCACCATGTTACCCAGGCTGACTTTGAACTCCTGAGCTCAAGCAATCCGCCCACCTCTGCCTCCCATAGTGCTGGAATTACAGGCATGAGCCACCACATCAGGCCTGATTTACTTTTAAAAGTCACCGAAATGCTTTGCTCATAAAATTCTCTGCTGGGGACAAGCCAGCCACACTTGCACGGCTTGTTCTTCAGCCTCTTTTCCTCCCTGAGACATCAGTCCCTTAGCAAACCCAGCGTCTTGGGTGACTGGGACCAGGGTGACTCAACGGCAGATGCCGATGGGTGAGACAGCCACAAAGATGATCTTTGGCGAGTGAATTACAGGTGATTTGTTTAATTTAATTTTTTTTTTTTTTTTGAGATGGAGTCTCACTTTGTTGTCCAGGCTGGAGTGCAGTGGTATGATCTCGGCTCACTGCAACCTCCTCCTCCTGGGTTCAAGCGATTCTCGTGCCTCATCCTCCCGAGTAGCTGAGACTACAGGCATGCGCCACCACGCCCAGCTAATTTTTGTATTTTTAGTAGATATGGGGTTTCACCATGTTGGCCAAGCTGGTCTCAAACTCTTGACTTCCGGTGATTCTCCTGCCTTGGCCTCCCAAAGTGCTGGGATTACAGGTGTGAGCCACCATGCCCAGCCAAAAGTTGTTATTTATAAAAAGAAAGACGAGGGGCCAGCACCCCACCCTCCCCAGGGTTGTTGACTCCTGCTGGTACTGGCTGTGGCTGAAGTCATCATCGTGGAGGCTAACCCTTGGAGGGCGGATAGTGCACTGGCAGCTTCCTAAGTGCTTTATGTGACCTGTATGAACTCATTTAATCCCCACTGGCTTGGCCGAGGCCATGGAGCTAAGAGTGGCAGGCTAGCATCCGGACTCTCAGCTACATAGCAGGCTGCTTTTCTGGAAATGGTTTCCAGTTTCTCCGTGGGTGAAAGGTCTGTCCTTCCCACATCTTCCACAGTGGAAGTGGCCTCCATTCTCTGCTGTGCAGAATTGCTGGTGGAGAAGTGGGTGTTGGGGAGCTGGGGGCAGGAAATAGAAAATATTGGACAGGAATGTCCTGCAGTTGTTTGAAGCCTAAACAAAAACCCATTCTTGGCCAGGTGCGGTGGCTCACGCCTATAATCCCAGCACTTTGGGAGGCTGAGGTGGGCCAATCACTTGAGGTCAGGAGTTCAAAACCAGCCTGGCTAACATGGTGAAACTCCATCTATTCTAAAAATACAAAAATTAGCCGAGTGTGGTGGTGGGTGCCTGTAATCCCAGCCACTCTGGAGGCTGAGGCAGGAGAATCGCTTGAACCCGGGAGGCGGAGGTTGCAGTGAGCAGAGATCGCACCACTGTACTCCAGCCTGGGTGACAGAGCGAGACTCCCTCTCAAAAAAAAAACAAACCTATTCTTCTTGTGGTGTCAGCCCACAGAGCCATCAGCTTAGATAGGCTCTGCCCTTCTTGGGACCCTAGGCTCCTGGATCTGTCACAGTACGAGTAGGGAGGGAAGGGTGGTCGTTTGAGGGATGTAGACACCTGATAATTATGGTTAAGAATTTGCATATTCAAATCCCTGCTCTGATACTTACCAGCTATGAGACCTTTGGCAAGTACCTAACCTTTGTGAGTCTTCATTTGTTTTTATTTAGAGATGGGGTCTTGCTCTGTTGCCCAGGCTAGAGTGCAGTTGCATGATCGTAACTCACTGTAACTTCAAGCTCCTGGACTCAAGTGATCCTCCCACCTCAGCCTCCCAAGTGATCCTCCTGCCTCACCCTCCCAAGTAGCGAGGACTATAGGTTCATGCCACCATGCCCATACCTCGCTAATTAAAAAAAAAATTTTTTTTTTTTGTAGAGACAGAGTCTCACTGCGTTGCCCAGGCTGGTCTCGAACTCCAGGCCTCAAGAGATCCTCCTCCCTCAGCTTCCCAAAGTGCTGGGATTACAGGCATGAGCCACAACATTCAGCCCGAGTTTTAGTTTCTTTATGGGTAAAATGAAGATCTTGGCAGTTGTCCGAGTCAAATGGCAGAATATGTGTAAAGTCCTTAGTATGGTGCCTGGCACATAGTAAGCACTTATTAAATAATGGTTGTCATTATAATTCAACAAGTGTTTACTGAGCATCCTCGTGGTACCCGGCACTATGTCAGCAGCAGACCCACTGGCAGTACCAGAGCCTGGCGATTGCACCTCGAGGCTCCAAACACGCACAAACTTAAGAATTCAGCAGAAGCAAGAAGCCAGAGTTAGAAGTTCCCTGAGAACAAAAGTCCCTAGAGTGTACAGAGAATGGAGGGAGGGCTTCGCGTGACCCAGGGGATGGGATGGGGCTTGAGGAAAAGTTGCCTCACTCTCATGGGGACCCCTGCCGATGCCCGGTTTATAGACATGGCAGAGTGTGCCCCCTGCTCCTGGCTGGCAGAGGCCTGACTCTGTGAAGGTGCTGGGGCAACACTCCCAGGTGGAGGGGTGAATTTTGTTTGTTCCTAATTAAATATGGCTCCCATTCCCTTTTTATTTTTGTTTGTTTGTTTTGAGACAGTCTCGCTCTGTTGCCCAGGCTGCAGTGCAGTGTCATGATCTTGGCTCACTGAAACCTCTGTCTCC
>NW_012102365.1:1593527-1601740 GCF_000951045.1 Mandrillus leucophaeus
TGGTTTCACCATGTTAGCCAGGATGGTCTCGATCTCCTGACCTCGTGATCCACCCGTCTCGGCCTCCCAAAGTGCTGGGATTACAGGCTTGAGGCACCGCGCCCGGCCAATTTTTGTATTTTTAATAGAGATGGGGTTTCACCATGTTGGTCAGGCTGGTCTCGAACTTCTGACCTCAGGTGATCCACCTGCCTCGGCCTCCCAAAGTGCTGGAATTACAGATGTGCGCCACTGTGCCCAGCCTATTTCAGCTTCTTTAGACACTCTTTGTGTGCCTTAAATTACTATTTACAAAAAGTTAAATACATTTCTACATTTTCGCACCTCCCTTGCAGTAGCTCTAGCCAAAATAACTAAGTTCTGGCAAGCATAAGTGGCATATGCAACTTTCAAGAATTGCCCTTAAATGGAGGCATTGTGTCTTTCTTCTCCCCTTTCTTCTTTCTTGCTGCATGAAGTGTAGGCATGATGGCTGGAGCTGGAGCAGCTATTTTGGGCCATAAGACAAAAGTTGAATGCAGAGAATTTGGGAGCAGCAAGACAGAAAAAGTCTAGGTCCCTAATGATTGTGGCATCACCATGCCAACCTGGACTGTATTCCTAGAGAAAATAAAATTTAAATGAGAGAAACAAAATTCGATCACATTTAGGCTTCTGTTATTCAGGTATCCATCATTCGTAGCTGAAATGAATCCAAATTAATACTGGAGTAGAACTTGAATTTAGACCCAGGCTTGTCTGACCCTGAGAAACTCCACCAGTGTTTCTTAAAGCGTTGATGGGTGACTACCTGAATCAGAATCATGGTGAGAAGCGTGTTTAAAACACAGATTATAGGCCAGGTGCAGTGGCTGACATCTATAATCCTAGCACTTCGGGAGGCTGAGAGGGAGGATCACTTGAGCCTGGCAGTTCGAGATCAGGCTGGGCAACATAGCAAGATCCCCTCTGTACAAAATAATTTTTTTTTTTTTTTTTGAGACAGAGTCTGGCTGTGGCCCAGGTTGAAGTGCAGTGGCGCAATCTCAGCTCACTGCAACCTCCACCTCCCAGGTTCAAGTGATTCTCCTGCCTCAGCTTCCCAAGTAGCTAGGATTACAGATGCACGCCACCACGCCTGGCTAATTTTTCTTGTTGTTGTTGGTTTGTTTTTTTTGAGACAGAGTCTTGCTCTGTCATCCAGGCTGGAGTGCAGTGGCATGATCTGGGCTCATTGCAACCTTCACCTCCTGGGTTCAAGCAATTCTCTGCCTCAGCCTCCCAAGTAGCTGGGATTACAGGCACCCGCCACCATGCCCAGCTAATTTTTGTATTTTCAGTAGTGATGAGGTTTCACCATCTTGGCCAGGCTGGTCTTGATCTCCTGACCTTGTGATCCACCCACCTCGGCCTCCCAAAGTGTTGGGATTACAGGTGTGAGCCACTGAGCCTGCCTTTTTTTGTATTTTTAGTAGAGACGGGGTTTCACCATGTTGGCCAGGCTGGTCTTAAACTCCTGACCTCAAATTATCTGCCCGCTTTGGCCTCCCAGAGTGGATTACAGGAGTGAGCCACTGTGCCCAGCCCCTACAAAAATTTTTTAATTAGCCAGGCATGGTGGCGCACACCTGTCTATAGTCCCAGCTACTCAGGAGGGTGAGGCAGGAGGATCACTTGAGCCCAGGAGTTTGGGGTGGTAGTGAGTGCCACTGCATTCCAGCCTGGGTGACAGAAGTAGACCCTGTCTCTAAAAAATAAAAATAAAAATAAATAAAATGTCTATTCTGGTATACCACTCAGCTCTGCTGAATTAGACTCTCTAGAGCTGGGACCTGGGCAATTCTCCTTTAACCAAGTTCCCCATGCAGTGGACTTTGAGGCACACTCAAGTTGGAGACCACAGGGCTTCATTCTATGTCCTCATGTAACTCCTAAGAAAATCAGGAGTCCATTCTGATCCCCTGCGTGAACTGAATGCAGGTGGAGCTCAGGGGACTTGGGGGAGGCAGTGAGGGTGGAGGGCAGGGGTCAAGCACCCCAGGCCTCAGGTCATCTGTGTCCATCCCCCGAGTTAGGCTCTGTGCAGCCCTCCCTGAGGAGGTAGCCCTGTCCCCAGGACCCTGGATGGCGAGGATGACCCAGCCTCTGTACCCCTGCCCTCACACATAGCGCTCGCTACAAAGCTTGCTGGAATCATCTGAGGCTACCAGTGTCTACAGCACATCGGGCTGACCTTATATAACCTGGGACCAGCCCCAGGAAGCCAATCTCAGCTCAGGAGCCAGGATTTTAGTGCAAAGCTGTGCTCCCTTCTGTAAATCATGGTTCTCCTGAGAAACAGCTCATGCCTTTGGTAAGCTGCTGGGCCCTGGCGAGATGGAACACCTGACTTGTGGCACCTGGGGACCACGTGACCAGAGCTGAGCGCTGTCTGACCTTGCCACAAAGTCAGGTGTGTCCAGCAGTTTCTGTCATCAAGGGGAGAAGGCACACGTGGGCGAAGGCTGAGCGCAGGCATGTCCTGAAGCCCAGCTGAGCCTCTCAGCAGGCGGCTTCTTCCTCAGAGTCCCTTCTCCGGCTTCCCCAAATCCCTACCTCTGCCCATACCTTGGCACAGGTCCCTAAGACCAATTGAACACTCGAGCCTGTGCCAGGCAGAGACCCTGGGTGGATGCCAGCAGAAAGATTGGTGAAGACTGGATCTCCTGGGCAGAAGCTCTGACAGGCACATAGGGTCCAGTGTGTGGCTGGAGGCATCAGGGAGCAGAGGGATGCCAGCCCCTCTACGTTCTCCCTTGTCATGGCCGGGTGTGAGAATGACCTTGGGC
Organism: Mandrillus leucophaeus; assembly: GCF_000951045.1. Lineage (NCBI taxonomy): Eukaryota > Metazoa > Chordata > Mammalia > Primates > Cercopithecidae > Mandrillus > Mandrillus leucophaeus. The sequence goes on from NW_012102365.1 coordinate 1,596,335, forward strand.
AGCGGGGTGGGGCATGAATATTTTGAACTTGTGCCAGCTGTGTGGTGGAATGAGGACCTGCACGGAGGCCTCCACCCCTTGGCTCCCATCTCGCTCCGTGGGAAGCTGCGTTCAGGCACTGCTCCTCCTGCAGGGACAGGGAGTCACTGGTCCCAGCTTGCTGGTTGCCAGGCAACCCAGGATGAGCCTTCGAGGTCATTCCTCAGACAACTCTGAGCTCTCTCCACAGCCTGGGAACAGATGGTTCCGCAGCAGCCAGCCCCAGCCCGAAATGGGTTGCGGAGGCACTGCTGCCTGTCTTCACCAGCAAGAGGGAGGAGAGGCCCTTCCCGGGCCTGCAGTAGTCTGGGGTAGATGCAAGCAGAAAGACTGGTGAAGACTGGATCTCCTGGGCAGAAGCACTGACAGGCACGTGGGGTCCTGTGTGAAGAGCTGCACTTTGTGTGAAAGGAGAGGTGGCCCGAGGTCTGGCTCTGCTTCATCCGGGGCAGTGGCTGGTGGGCTTGCTGGGTGGGCCAGTCTTGGAAGGGGGTGAGGGGGACGTTGGTGAAACAAAGGCGCTGGGTCAGCAACTATGTGGGGGGACTCTCAGAAACGGCCTAGATTACAAGAGAATGCTTGACCCGAGTGACGGTTCACCAAAGCCCTCCCCATCAAAAGACACTTTTAACAGTCAGGTGACACCTGTGGGTGTCACTGTCTTCCTTTTCTCTATTATTAGGACCTGGACAAAATTCAAGAAGATGTCCCAACCACATGTAGCCTTACCTTTGATACTTCCAATTGCAATAAGACTTAAATTTTAGAATAAGAGATACGGGCTGGGTGCAGTTGCTCATGCCTGTAATCCCAGCACTTTGGGAGGCCAAGGTGGGTGGATCACTTGAGGTCAGGAGTTTGAGACCAGCCTGGCTAACATGGCAAAACCCTGTCTCTACTAAAAAATACAAAAATTAGCTGGTGAGGTGGCATGCTCCTGTAGTCCCAGCTACTTGGGAGGCTGAGGCAGGAGAATCGCTTGAACCTGGGAGGCAGAGGTTGCAGTGAACTGAGATTGCGCCACTGCACTCCAGCCTGGGTGACAGAGCAAGACTCTGTCTCAAAAAATAATAATAATAATAATAAAAAGAGATACAGACCATTTACAGGGTTGTTCCTGGTCCATTATCCTGCTCTAATAATGCCAAGCAATATATTCCCTGGGGACAGAACTGATCACCACTAGTTTATGACTCTACCTCATTTGAGGTGGCATCCAGGGTGACATCCCAGACTTCCTTACCTTACTTGAAGCACAATAAGCCTTAATTTTCTAATAGAAATGTTGACCAGCAAGCCAGCTTTTTTTTTTTTTTCCCCAGGACAAGGATAAATTCCCTTAAGAATTTTGCAAACATCACGTTTTCTTTCCCCTTGTTGCAATATGTGTAATTTATCTCCTGGTGTGACTTGCTTAATAGTTACCGTTTGTTAATTCCATCTGTTTCCCAAGAGGAGGACATATTGTTACGTGGATGTCCTGGGTTCTGTGAGTCTTGCATAAGCCACAGCTGGTAAAGAAACGAATCAATGGGGCCACAAACAAAGTGGCCATGGAGGCAGGCATGAGGGTAGGCATGGGGGCAGGCATGGGGGCAGGCACAGGGGCAGGCACGAGGGCAGGCACGGGGGCAGGCACGGGGGCAGGCACGGGGGCAGGCACGGGGGCAGGCATGGGGGCAGGCATGGAGATTTTGCCCAGCTTCTCCAGTGCGAGCTTCCCTCACCAAAGCCAACTGGTTGCCATCGCCTCTGAGTGGCCACACCTGAGCCCTTGTGGCTCAGCCAGCCAGCTGGTGACTGCCTGATTACACAAACACTCCTTCCTGGAAGGCAGCAATTTGTCCCCCTGCGATGGATCCTCATTGTAGAGCTGGACGTGCGTTTCCATCCTCCCTCCGCACCTCCAATCAGGGTCTCACTGAAGGCCACCAGTTGGGTGTGCTACAGGGCATTGCCTCCTGCCGAGAAGCTCATGCTTCTGTGAAGACTGCAGAGGTGTAAAACAGTGGGCCAGGCCAGGCACAGTGGCTCAGGCCTGTAATCCCAGCACTTTGGGAGGCTGAGGCAGGGGGATCACCTGAGGTCCGAGGTTTGAGACCAGCCTGGCCAACATGGTGAAACCCCATCTCTACTAAAAATATAAAAATCAGCTGGGCATGGTGGCAGGTGCCTGTAGTCCCAGTTACTCGGGAGGCTGAGGCAGAGGCAGAAGAATCACTTGAACCCTGGAGGTGGAGGCTGCAGTGAGCCGAGATCACGCCACTGCACTCTACCTGGGGCAACAGAGCAAGACTCTGTCTCAAAAGCAAAAAAACAAAAAAAAACCCACCACCACCAACAACAAAAAACAGTGGGCCGATGCCTGTGGGGCTCATTGGACTTTCCTTATACCCATGTCACTGGGTTAGGTGGTCTCTGCATGGCGAATTGCCCTGGCAGCCAAGCCACACCACCTTGGAAGCCTGCAGATCTGCAGAGGGGGCATATGCTCTGTGCCAGTAACGTGAGGTGGCCGGGTGTGGTGACTCTGTGACTGAAATCCCAGCACTTTGCGAGGCCAAGGTGGGAGGACTGCTTGAGCACAGGAGTTTGAGACCAGCCTGGGCAAGATAGTGAGACCCCATCTCTAAAAAAAAAAAAATTAGCCAGGTGCAGTAGCACACACCTGTAGTCTCAGGGTACTTGGGCAGCTGAGGTGGGTGGATCACCCGAGCCTGTAAGATCGAGGCTGCAGTTAGCCGTGATCACACCACTGCACTCCAACCTGGGCGACAGAGCAAGACCTCTTCTCAAAAAAACACATGATGCTATTTCTCCTGGAGTCAACGTCCATGGGTCTGAGAGCCAGCGCAGGGAGTGGCACATCTTTGGTCCTCAGGGGAGGACTGGGTCCATCAGGAGTTTAAAAAATGATTCCTCTGAAGTGGAAGCTGAGACTGTCACCACCACTGAGAAAACAGTTGATAAAATAAGAGTCATTATGGTGTTGACCCTGAGTCTCAAAGGGAAATGGAGGCGGCTGTTGAGCACAGACAGGGAGGATCTGGAGAGCCCAGGGTGGGGTGGGATCATCTGAGATGCGTCCTGGTTCTCCCATGCCTAGTGGTAAAGTCAGTGGAGAAGCCTCACCCTACATGGGCAAACACACATACAGAGCCTGGGTCTGTAGCCTACTGCCTGGATTCCATTTTCAGCTTCCAGCACAATCACTTACTAGAATCATGTGTGTGCCCATGGCCGTGCATGTGTGTGCCCAAGTGCAAGTTACTTAGCCTTTCTGTGGCCTTAGTTTCCTCCCCTATAAAGAAAGAAAAACACCATCTAATTCTTTTTTTTTTTTTTTTTTTTTTGGAGTCAGAGTCTCACTCTGTGACCCAGGCTGTGCGGTGGCGTGATCTCGGCTCACTGCAACCTCTGCCTCCAGGTTCAGGTAATTCTCCTGCCTTAGCATCCGAGTAGCTGGGATTACAGGCGTGCACCACCAAGCCCGGCTAATTTTTATATTTTTAGTAGAGATGGGGTTTCACCATGTTGGCCAGGCTGGTCTTGAACTCCTGACCTCAGGTGATTCACCCACCTCAGCCTCCCAAAGTGGTGGGATTACAGGCATGAGCCACCATGCCCTGCCAAATTCTTATGAGTTGTTGTCAAAATGAAATGTAGAACGAAAACCATACAGCTTCTAGAAGAAAATGGGAGAAAATCTTAGCAACCTGGGGGTAGGCAACGCTTTCTTTTTTTCTTTCTTTCTTTCTTTCTTTTTTTTTTGAGATGGAGTCTTGGTCTGTTGCCCAGGCTGGAGTGCAATAGTGGGATCTCAGCTCACTGCAAACTCCACCCCTGGGTTCAAGTGATTCTCCTGCCTCAGCCTCCTGAGTAGCTGGGATTATAGGCACCTGCCACCATGCCCAGCTAATTTTTGTATTTTAGAAGAGACGAGGTTTCACCATGTTGGCCAGGCTGGTCTTGAACTCCTGACCTCAGGTGATCTGCCCACCTCGGCCTCCCAAAGTGCTGGGATTACAGGCATGAGCCACCGAGCCTGGCCAGCAACTGTTTCTTAGACTGGACACAGAAAGCAATAACCATTTGAAAATGATAAATTTGACTTCATCATAATTTAAAACTTCTATCATCAAAAGTCATCATTAGGCTGGCCACAGTGGCTCACGCCCGGGAGTAGTAGCTGGAATTACAGGCGTGATCCACAGCACCTGGCCCTGCCTTCTTCCACTCAGCCCAGTGTTTTTGAGACTCATCCACACTGCTGTCTGTATAGCAGTCCCTTCTATTTTATTGACGAGCGGTATTCTATTGTTTGAATACAACAATATTCTTCTATTGATGAACACTTGGGTTGTTTCCAATTTTGAACTGTAACAAAGCTGCTATGAACCTTGTACAAATGTTTTTGTGGATATATATTTTCATTTCATTTCATTGCAGGTAAATACCTGCAAGTGGAATTACTGGTCATGGGGTACATGAATATTTAGTTTTATAAGAAACTGCCATTGGGAGGCTGAGGCAGGAGGATCATTTGAGCTCAGAAGTATAAGTACAGCCTGGGCAACATAGCAAGACTCCATTTCTAAAAGAGAAAGAAAGAAAGAAGGACAGGGAAGGGGAAGAGAAAAAGAAGGGGAGCAGAGGGGAAGAAGGGGATGGAAAGGTTGGGAGGCTGAGGCAGGGAGAATCGCTTGAACCTGGGAGGCGGAGGTTGCGGTTGAGCCAAGATCGCACCACTACACTCCAGCCTGGGTGACAGAGCAAGACTCCGTCTCAAAAAAAAAAAAAAAAAAAGAGGCAGACACGAATGAGCACTTACTGCATGAAGTTCTAGAACAGGCAAAAACCTATCTCTGGAAAATAACTAAAAAAAATGTGTTGATGAATCAATAGAGGGATAGCTCTACGAGAAAGCAAATAGAGCAAAATATTAACAACTATAGAATCTAGGTGGAGAGTGTGCATTTATTGTACAGTTATCTCCATTTTTCTGTATGTTCGAAAATTTTCATAAGAAAATGTTGGAAAGATTAGGTATAGAACATAGTAGGAGTGTAAATTAGTACAACATTCCTGGAAAAGAAATCAGCAGCTTTGCCTCATTAATTTTCCCATTCTAAGGGAACAATTGGAAATGAGGACAAAGATTTATGTAAGATCAGAATTGTTACTTTAACACTTGGCAGAACTGAGCAGGCATGGGTGGAGTTTTCTTTACGGGAAGATATTTGAGTACTGATTCAATTCCTTTACTCACAAGGTGGGCAGACTCCATGACCCCCAGTGATTGCTGCCTCTTGTTATCAACTCTTTGTATAATCCCCTGCCCTTGAGTGTGGGTGGGATGAGTGATTT
>NW_012102365.1:1602348-1613019 GCF_000951045.1 Mandrillus leucophaeus
TTGGCAGAGCCTGTGTCATTCAGGCTGGAGTGCAGTGGTGCGATCATGGTTCACTGCAGCCTCGACCTCCTGGGCTCAGGTGATCCTCCCACCTCAGCCTCCCAAGTTAGCTGGGACTGCAGGCACAAGCCACCATGCCCAGCTAATTTAAAAAAAATGTTGTAGAGATGGGTCCCACTATGTTGCCCAGACTTCTATTGCCTCTTTGATTGCACACTTTGATGAAACAAGTGGCTGTATTGGAGAGGTCCATCCAGCAAGAAACAGAGGGTGTCCTCTGGCCAATAGCCAGCTAGGAACTGAGGTCCATGGTGCAATAACCCTTTAATAACTGGATGCTGCCAATAACTGTGTGAACTTGGACATGGATCTTTCCCCAGTTGAGTCTTCCAGTGACACCCCAGCCCTGGCCAACAACTGCAACCCTGTGAGAGACTTTGACACAGAGCCCCCAGCTAAGCCATGCCAGGACTCCTACTAACCCACAGAAACCATAAGGTAGTAAATGTGTAAATGTGTGCTTTTGTTTTTTGTTTTATTGAGATGGAGTCTCACTCTGTCGCCCAGGTTGGAGTGTAGTGGCGTGATCTTGGCTCACTGCAACGTCCTCCTCCCAGGTTCAAGCGATTCTCCTGCCTCAGCCTCCCAAGCTGGGACTACCAGCACGTGCCACCACGTCTGGCTAATTTTTTGTATTTTTAGTAGAGATGGGGTTTCATCATGTTAGCCAGGATGGTCTCGATCTCCTGATCTCGTGATCCACCTGCCTTGGCCTCCCAAAGTGCTGGAATTACAGGCGTGAGCCATTGTGCCTGGCTATAAATGTGCGTTTTTAAGCAGCTGAGTTTGTGGTAATTTGTTACATAGCAATAGCTAACTAGTGCAACTAGTTATAGAACTCTTCAGATATTTTATTTCTGTTTGATTCAGTTTTGGAGAGTAATAGTTCTCTAGAAATTTGTTCATTTTGCCTATTTTTTTTTTTTTTTTTTTTTTTTTTTTTTGAGATGGAGTTTCACTCTGTTGCCCAGGCTGGAGTGCAGTGGTGCAATCTCTGCTCACTGCAACCTCCGCCTCCCAGGTTCAAGTGATTCTCCTGCCTCAGCCTCCCCAATAGGTGGGATTACAGGTGCCCACCACCATGCCTGGCTAATTTTTGTATTTTTAGTAGAGACAGGGTTTCACCATGTTGACCAGGCTGGTCTCAAGCTCTTGACCTCCAGTGATCCACCCTCCTCAGCCTCCCAAAGTGCTGGGATTACAGGAGTGAGCCACTGCATCCAGCCCATTTTGCCTAAATCTTTAAATATATTAGCACAAAGCTATTCATAATATCCTCTTTCTGTTTAAAAACTTAACTATAAAATATAACTCACAAACAGAATGTACATAAATTAGAAGTGCATAATATAATGTGTAATTATAAAATAAACATCTGTGTATTCACCACCCGACTCAAGAAATAGAAATAATTCCAGCACCACAGGAATCCCCACGTGCCCCTTCTCAATCACATCCCTCCTTTCCTCTTAAGGGTAATCATCCTTGTATTTTTATGATAATCTCTGTCTGCCAGTATAGTTTTATGGTTCTTTACAGTTTATCCATCCCCATACAATATAATTTAGATTTTTCTGTTCTTGAACTTTATGTAAATGGAATCATTCTCTGTAGATCTCTTGTGTTTTGCTTCTTTTGCTTACCATTGGATTTACAACATCAATATATGTTATTGTGAAGTTCTAGTTTGTTTATTTTCATTGCTGTTTAATATTCCATAGTATGATTATAAAATTATAAAAATTATCCACTTTACATACACAAATATATATACATATATATATATATATATATATATATATATATTTTTTTTTTTGGAGACAGAGTCTCACTCTGTTGCCCAGGCTGGATGCGATCTCAGCTCATTGCAGCCTCAACCTCCAGGGCTCAAGTGATCCTCTCGACTCAGCCTCCTGAGTAGCTGGGACTACAGGCATGTGCCACTATGCCTGGCTAATTTTTGTATTTTTTGTAGAAATGGGGTTCTTGCCAATGCCCAGGCTGGTCTCGAACTCCTGGGCTCCAGTGATCTGCTCACCTTGGCCTCCCAAAGTGCTGGGACCACTTTACTACTGACAGGCATTTGAATTATTTCACTTTGAGTGTACATAAACAATTCTACTCTGAACATTTGTGGACATGTTTTCTGGTACATAGTGCATACACTTTTTAGGGGATTTTTCCTGTCCTGTTTCTGAGTCTTAGGGCATGAGTATTTATACCACTTTCCTGGAAAATCCAAACTCTCCCGGGAGGCCGTTATACTGATATACACCAGCAGCATGGCCGTGCTGCACCACGTCCTTGCCACTATTTGACATTGCCAGGCTTTTGAATTTTCCTAACTGGCACATGTATCATGGTATTTCATTACAGTTTTTGCATTTCCCTGATTATTTATGGAGTGAAGCACTTTTCCATATATTTATTGGCCATTTGAATTTTCTTTTTCTGTCACGTCTATTACATGTATTTATTTTTCTTTTCTTTTCTTTTCTTTTTTTTAAAATTGAGACAGAATCTTGCTCTGTCGCCCAGGCTGGAGTGCGGTGGCGTGATCTTGGCTCACTGCAGCCTTGACCTCCCAGCCTCAAGCCATCCTCCCACCTTAGCCTCCTGAGTAGCGGGAACTATAGACTCATGCCATCATACCTAGCTAATCTTTGTATATTTTGTAGAGATGGGGTCTCACCATTTTGCCCAGGCTGGTCTTGAACTCCTGGGTTCAAGTGATCTGTAGGCCTCAGCCTCCCAAACTGCTGGGAATTACAGGTGTGCTAATTTGTCTGTTTTTCTATTGGTGGATTTTTCTTTTTCTTTTCCTTTTTTTTTTTTTGAGACAGAGTCTTGCTCTGTCGCCAGGCTGGAGTGCAGTGGTGCAATCTCAGCTCACTGCAACCTCCGACTCCCTGGTTCAAATGATTCTCCTGCCTCAGCCTCCTGAGTAGCTGGGACTACAGGCATGCGCCACCATGCCCAGCTAGTTTTTGTATTTTTAGTAGAGATGGGGTTTCACCTTGTTGGCCAGGCTGGTCTCGATCTCCTGACCTCGTGATCTGCCTGCCTCGGACCCCCAAAGTGCTGGTATTACAGGCCTGAGCCACCGCGCCCAGTCGGATTTGTCTTTTTCTTATTGATTTGTAGGAGTATTTTATATTCTGGATAGAACTTCTTTATTAGTTTTATGAGTTCAAGTATTATTCCATGTTATGCCTCGTTTTTTCATTCTCTTTATGGGGTCTCTGAATTTTAACATACTTAAAAGTATCTGCCTTTTATGGTCTCTCATCGTAGTTTATTCCCTTCTTTGCATGGTTAACAGTTCACTTTTCTTTGTTTTGAGACGGATTCTTGCTCTGTCGCCCAGGCTGGAGTGTAGTGGCTCGATCTTGGCTCACTGCAACCTCTGTCCCCCGCGTTCAAGTGATTCTCCTGCCTCAGCCTCCCGAGTAGCTGGGACTCCAGCCACCCACCACCACGCCTGGCTAATTTTTGTATATATATATATTTTTTAGACGGAGTCTCGCTCTGTGGCCCAGACTGGAGTGCAGTGGCGCAATCTCGGCTCACTGCAAGCTCCACTTCCCAGGTTCACGCCATTCTCCTGCCTCAGCCTCCCGAGTAGCTGGGACTCCAGCCACCCACCACCACGCCTGGCTAATTTTTGTATATATATATATTTTTTAGACGGAGTCTCGCTCTGTGGCCCAGACTGGAGTGCAGTGGCGCAATCTCGGCTCACTGCAAGCTCCACTTCCCAGGTTCACGCCATTCTCCTGCCTCAGCCTCCCGAGTAGCTGGGACTACAAGCGCCCACCACTACGCCCGGCTAATTTTTGTATTTTTTAGTGGAGACAGGGTTTCACAGTGTTAGCCATGATGGTCTCGATCTCCTTACCTCGTGATCTGCCCGCCTCAGCCTCCCGAAGTGCTGGGATTACAGGCGTGAGCCACCGCGCCCGGCCTCATTTTTGTATTTTTAGTAGAGCTGGGGTTTCACCATTTTGGCCAGGCTGGTTTTGAACTCCTGACCCTGTGATCCACTCGCCTCGGCCTCCCAAAGTGCTGGGATTACAGGCGTGAGCCACTGTGTCCGGTGGACCCTGTCTCTTAAAGACCCAGTTTGCATTTTTAAAAAGCATAATTTATTGAAAGCTGAGGATGATGGTGCATTCCTTCAGAGAGCGTTTGCATTTGCTTCTATCAGGTAGATGCTAGGAGCATTACAAGCCCGGGGTCATTTTAAACTGAATCCACAGTTTGAAGATGTGTAGAGCATGGGAGGTGATATGAGTTTCTTTCTTTTTTTTCCCCCCCAAGACGGAGTCTCACTCTATTGCCCAGGCTGGAGTGCAATGGTGCGATCTTGGCTCACTGCAAGCTCCGCCTCCCAGGTTCACGCCATTCTCCTGCCTCAGCCTCCCAAGTGGCTGGGACTACAGGTGCCCACCACCACACCCGGCTAATTTTTTTGTGTTTTTAGTAGAGACGGGGGTTTCACCGTGTTAGCCAGGATGGTCTCGATCTCCTGACCTTGTGATCTGCTCACCTCAGCCTCCCAAAGTGCTGGGATTACAGGCGTGAGCAACTGCGCCCGGCCGGTGATGTGGGTTTCATGTGGGATTCTGCATAAGGGATGGTGTCAGGATGCAACTTCTCAGATATCTGATTGTCTTCTTCCTGCTCTTTGTGGCACCAGGGCATATTTCCTTGCAGTCCCCTTGGGGTGAGGGATTGGTTTCTTCTGGTTCACCCTTACCCTGAGAGTATGACACTTTGGGGTCTCATATCAGATTCTCCTTCTTGGTTAAGTTCTGGACTTTGTGAGACCACCCAACCTGAAGTCCCTGTGTACCTGGTTAGCAAATGATCTCAGGAGAAACCAGGCTTACCTCTCATTTCACTTACATTTGCTTGGTGATTTCATTATTAGCTTGTCATTGCTTTTCAGGAAGATGTTTTTAGGAAGATGTTTACCAGAAACTGTACTCCCTAAAGCGTATGTACTGAGATGTCAGTTGGCAAACTAGTTATAATAGGTAAACTGTTATAATAGGCAAATGTGTTCAAAACAGGGGAATTATTAAATCAATTTACGAGACAACATATTACAATTATCATGTTCATTTGCTAAAATACCCTTTATGGCAAAGACTGCTGTCCACCAAAATCTATTCTCTCTTTCTTTTATATAAACAGTAGAGTCACTTAGCTGCCCACCTAGAGACTACAGTTCCCAGCCTCCCTGCAGCTGAGTGGGGCTATGTGATAAGTTATTGGCAATGGATGTGAGCAGAATTGATATGTGTCACCTCCAAGTACAGGCTTTAGAATTTAGATGCCTTCTCCTTCATGCTAATTTCCTTCCCGTGGGTTAAACATGGACCATGGTTTGACCAAGAAAATTAGGAGGACACCTTAGGGGATGTCAGAGGAGCAATGAGATGGAAGGAACCTGGCACTGAATGACTGCAGGGCTCACAGAGGCCCCAACAACCTGGACCACTTATCTCAGGATCGTTACATGAGAAAAAAACTAACCTATGCAAAGCTGCTGTATTTGGCGACATCTTTGTGACAGCACCTTAACCTCATCCCCAACTAACAGAGACCCGTTTAATAATGCTCCCATCCAGGGATATGTCCAGTACATTAATCCTAGTTCTCAACTTCCTCCAGTCTTAACCTCTCTTTGGGTCTCTTTTATCATTATCACTACCTCTTTGCAAATACCTGGAACTCCATAACCCCTGTTTCACTTCATCTTATTTGCCCAGCAAAACCCATCTGTCTTAGTGCCTGCACTCAAGTATCTGAAGATCACTGACAAATTCGTACGGCTGAGCTGAGCAGTACCACTGTTCTCAAACATCAAATGGACTCGACACGGAAAATGCTACTGTTTTTCTAATATGAACGGCTTCCTTCTTCTCCTCTCTCTCAAGGTAACTATTTCATTTCTTTTCTTCTTTCTTCAATTTTCCTATTTCCCTTTCTAGATTCATTCTCATTTGATTTGGTAACCTTGCCTCATTATTTATTGAGATAATGAATGCCTTCACACAGACACTTTTTCATCTTTCCTGCAAAAAATCTGCAAACCCATTTGCTTCTTCCTACCTTGGAGACGTTGTCCCTATTTCTCTCAAGGGTGTCTTTTTTTCCTCTTCTTTCTTCTTTTCTTCTTTTCCTCCTTCTCCTTCTTCTTCCCCTTCTTCTGTTTCTTCTTCTTCTCCTTCTACTCCTCCTTCTCCTCCTTTTCCTTCTTTTTAAGACAGGGTCTCACTCTGTCACCAAGACTGGAGTGCAGTGGCACAATCATGCCTCAATCTCCTGGGCCAAGTGATCCTCCCACCTCAGCCTTCTGAGTAGCTGGGACCACAGGCATGCGCCATCACCCACATCTGGCTATGTTTTTTGTCTTTTGTTTTTTGTAGAGACAAAGTCTTTCTATGTTGCCCAGGCTTGTCTTGAACTCCTGGGCTCAAGAGATCCTCCTGCCTCAGCCTCCCAAAGTGCTAGGATTATAAATGTGAGCCACTGTGCCTGGCCTCAAGAATGTCTTGATTCTGAATCTCTACCTCTTTTTACTTTATCAAAGTGTTTCCTTCTGTACTGGGTCATTTCCCACCAGTTTAAAAACATTTCTAATATCCACTCTCCACCCCCAACACACACACAAACTAATGGCTGTATTAGTTTACTATTGCTTCGTAATATATCACCACAAACTTAGCGGCTTAGAACACACATTTGCCAGGTGTAGTGGCTTATTCCTATAATCCCAGCACTTTGGGAGGCTTAGGTGGGTGGATCACCTGAGGTCAGGAGTTCAAGACCAGCCTGGCCAACATGGTGAAACCCTGTTTCTACTAAAAATACAAAAATTATCCAGGTGTGGTGGCGCGCGCCTGTAATCCCAGCTACTTGGGAGACTGAGGCAGGAGAATCTCTTGAACCCAGGAGGTGGAGGTTGCAGTGAGCCACGATTGTGCCATTACACTCCAGCCTGGGTGACAGAGCAAGACTCCGTCAAAAAAACAAACAAACAAAACAAAAAAACCCCTCACATTTATTGCATCACAGTTTCTGTGGGTCAGAAGCCCAGCATGTTTTGAATCCTCTGCTTAGCATCTCACCAGGCTGAAATCAAGGAACTGGCCCAGACTGTGACCCCAGCTGGGGCTCAGGGTCATCTTCCAAGCTTATTGGTTGTTGCAGAATTCAGCTTCCTGCAATTGGAGGACTGAGGTTTCCACTTTCTTGCTGGCTGCCAACAGGGGGCCATTCGTAGCCCCTAGAGGCCACCAGTTGCTCATTGACATGTGCCCCCTTCACAAGAGGACAGTTTGCTCCCTCAAGGCCAGCAGTAAAGTGCTCTTTAAAGGGCTAACCTGATTAGGTCAGGCCCACCAAGGTGAGCTGCTTCTGATTAATTCAAAGTCAACTGATTAGGGGCCCTAATTATATTTGCAATATTCACCTTTGCTATATTATGTAACCTAATCACAGCAATATCCCACCATACAGGTTCTGCCTGTATACCCTCAAGGGGAGGGGATTATACATGTCATGTACAACAAGAGGCAGGAATCTTGGGGGCCATCTTAGAATTCTGCCAACCACAGCATCACCTACAGACCTCAAGGTCTCGCTGTGTCTCCCAGGCTGGGACGCAGTGGTGTAATCATAGCTCAGTGCGGCCTTGAACTCCTGGGCTCAAGAGTTCCTCTCGCCTCAGCTTCTTGAGTAACCAGGACTTCAGGCAAATGCCATCATACCTGGCTAATAAAACTATTTTTTGATTTGCAGAGACAGGGTCTCCCTATGTTGCCAGACTGGTCTCAAACTCCTGGGTTCAAGCAATCCTACCATCTTGGCTTCCCAAAATGCTGGGATTATAGCCATGAGCCATCGTGACTGGCCCCACAGCATCCCTTGACTCTTACCTGCCTTCTCTCTGATGCAGCAACCTAACGAGGGTGGTCTAGACTCACTGTCTCCATTCCTCATTTACTCCTCAACCCACACCACCCTGGCTTCCATCCACTGAGATAGATCTTGTCAAGTTACTGATATCTTTCTTGCCAAATCCAATAGACACTTTTCTTTAGAGTTTTTTTGTTGTTTAATATTTTTTATTATGGAATTTTTCAATCATAAGTAAAATAGAACAATATAATGAACATCCATAAGCTCAAACACCCAGCTTCAAAAATATCAACATACAGCTTGGTGCGGTGTGCCTGTAATCCCAGCTACTCGGGAGGCTGAGGCACGAGAATCACTTGAACCTGGGAGGTGGAGGTTGCAGTGAGCCGAGATTGCACCACTGCACTCCAGCCTGGGTGACAGAGTGACACTCCGTCTCCAAAAGAAGTAAATAAAAATAAATGAATGAAAAACATCAACATATGGTCAATGCTTTGTCTATACTCCATGATTTCTCTTCCCTCTATTCTTGGGGGCTACTTTAAAGCAAATCCCAGTCACTAGTAAATAAATCACTACTTCAGCATGCATAGCTGAGATAATGACTTTAAAATCTGACCACAGTAGCACCGTCATGAAAACAAAAATTAACAGTGATTCCTTAAATACGACCTAATGTCAGTCTTCCAATTTCCCTGACTGCTACATAAATGTCTTTTCCAGTGGGCTGGATTCAAGATCCAAACACAAGCCATTCATTACATTTTGCTGATATGTTCCTTGAATTTCATTTAATCTATAACCTTTCCTTTCCCCCCCTTTTTTTTTTTTAAGATGGAGTTTTACTTTTGTTGTCCAGGCCAGAGTGTAGAGGCACGATCTCGGCTCACTGTAACCTCTGCCTCCCAGGTTCAAGTGATTCTCCTGCCTCAGCCTCCCAAGTAGCTGGGATTACAGGCGTGCACCTCCACACCCAGGTAATTTTGTATTTTCAGTAGAGACAGGGTTTTGTCATGTTGGTCAAGCTGGTCTCAAACTCCTGACCTCAAGTGATTCTCCCACCTCGGCCTCCCAAAGTGCTGGGATTACAGGTGTGAGCCACCATGCCCGGCCTGGGGGTCCTTCTTTCCAGAGAATTCCCCACCTTCTGGACTTGGCTGATGGGATCCCTGTGGTGTTTCCTACCATAAAACACACCCTCTCAGCAGCATTGAATACTTGCCACCCTTTCTCCTCTTTGAGATACTCTCTCCTCTGGGTTTTGAGGATGCCACGTGCCTTGGACTTTTCTTCTGCCCCTCTGGCCAGTCCTGTCTGGTGTCTTTCACAGTTTCTTCCTCTCTCACCCAAACTTGAAACGTCAGTGGTTCTTCCCCGGGTTGTTCTTCAGACCTGGGACTTGGCCCTCTTCCCTTCACCAGCCACCCTCTCTCCTCAGGTTACCTCCTCTGGTTTTGTGGCTTTAAATGCCACTTGGATACTGAAAGACTCGTGATGTTTCATCTCTAGCCTAAACATCCCCCCAGCTCCAGATTCATGATGTGGAGATGCCTGATAGCTCTCCTCAGCTCTCACTGGCTTCTCAAACTTGGGCACTCTGGATTTCCTGCTTCCCATGCCTGTTCTCCGTCTCCCTCACTCCCCGTGTGCACCCCAGCCCGTCAGAGCTCGTTACATCTCTAAGTACACCTCAGCGCCATGGCCGCCCCCACGCTAGTCCGGGGCACCATCGCGTCTTACCTGGACCTCTGCTCCCATCTCCTGACTTCCTCCTTCCCTGCCAGATCCCCCCCATCTATTCTCCATACAGCCCAAAATCATCCTGCAAAAGCATAAATCAGATAAGTCCCTTACTCAAGTCATGTGAAGACCTTCCTTCCTTCCTTCCTTCCTTCCCTCCTTCTCTCTTTCTCTCTTTCTTTCTTTCTTTTTGAGAGGGAGTTTCGTTCTTGTTGCCCAGGCTGGAGTGCAATGGCACAATCTCGGCTCACTGCAGCCTCCGCCTCCTGGGTTCAAGAGATTCTCCTGCCTCAGCCTCCCGAGTAGCTGGGATTACAGGCATGCACCACCACACTCAGCTAATTCTGTAGTTTTAGTAGAGATGGGGTTTCTCCATGTTGGTCAGGCTGGTCTCGAACTCCAGACTTCAGGTGATCCACCCACCTCCGTCTCCCAAAGTGCTGAGATTACAGGCATGAGCCACTGCACTCGGCCATCATATGAAGACTTTCTCAATGCACTTCAAACAAAACCCACCTCCCTTTGGCCTAGGAAGCCTGTGTCATCTACCATTGCCCGCTTCTCCCACGCTTCTCTCGCTTTCCGGACTCCAGCCACAAGAGGCCTTCTCTCAGGGCCTCAAAAATGTCATAGTCTTGCCTGTCCCAATGACCGGAACATTCTCCCTGCTGCTCCTCATGGCTAGTTCCTGCTTTCCTTCATAAAGAGAGCCCTTCACTCACCACTCAATCCAGGGGGTTTCCGCCAGTGACTCCCTTTGTCTCCTTCAGTGCACTCAGCACAGATACACTGACGTGTGCGCTTGTTTGCTGTCCATCTCTCCCCACGCTCTGTCAGTTTCCCTTCTGCATGAATGGAGAAGATGGGGCCGACATCCACCCAGGCCGGCTCCCAGGAAACCTCCCAAGTGGCAGCAGGACACCAGGCGCTGCACAGACC
>NW_012102365.1:1613514-1615636 GCF_000951045.1 Mandrillus leucophaeus
GGTTCAAGTGATTCTTCTACCTCAGCCTCCCAAGTAGCTGGGACTACAGGCGCATGCCACCACACCCAGCTAATTTTGTATTTTTAGTAGAGACGGGGGTTTCACCATGTTGGTCAGGCTGGTCTTGAACTCCTGACCTCAAGTGATCCACCAGCCTCGGCCTCCCAAAGTGCTGAGATTACAGGCGTGAGCCACTGCACCTGGCCTAAATTATTATTTTTTTAGATGGAGATAAAACTTATAGTGAAATGTACAAATCCTAAGTATAGAATTCAGTGAGCTTTGACAACACACCAATCAAGATATCGAGACTTTCATCGCCCCAGAAATTCCCTCCTGTCACCTTCCAGGCAGTCCCAACCTCTGCTGATGGTAGCTGGATTTTTATACCCTCTTCAGGCAAGGGCAATGAAGTGTTTCTACGATATTCCAGCCAATCTGCCTATCTTTATCTTCAGCGAGACTCATTTCTTTCTTTTCTTTTCTTTGAGACAAGGTCTCACTCTGTCACCCAGGCTGAAAGTACAGTCACAGCAATCACAGGTCACTGCAGCCTGAACCTCCCAGGCTTAAGTGATCCTTCCCCCTCAGCCTCCTAAGTAGCTGGGACTACAGGCATGTACCACCATGCCCGGCTAATTTTTTTATTTTTTGTAGAGATGGGGTGTCACCATGTTGCCCAGGCTGCTCTCAAACTCCTGAGCTCAAGTGATCTGCCCGCCTCAGCCAAAGTGCTGTGATTACAGGCATGAACCACTGAACCCAGCCTCAAGACCCATTTCTAATGTTCAGTGTGCTAACTGCTGTCCTCTGTGGTTGATGGGAAGAGTATAAGCTGCAGCTCTTAAGTAGCCTGGCCTGGAGAATGGCTAAATTCTTTGGGTTAAATTGAGGGCTGAGGACCTCCACCCCTCTCAATGTAAGTTCTCGGACAGGAGCAACTCTTTTGCCTCTCAAGCAGAGGTTAAACCAATGCATATCTAACATCACACTGCCGTCTGCTAAAATTCAGATGCCACAGCAAAGTAGAACCAGTGGAATGAGCTAGGCCAAAGGGATCTTGTGGGGCTGGTTCGTGGGCCTGGAAAGCCAGCCAGAGGACCCAGTACGGGTGGTCTGCTGAATCAGCAAGTCTGCTTGATGGGACTGTGGTATAGTGTGCTGTGGGCGCGCGCCCAGTGCTGCAGATGTAGCTCAGATCAACCCACTTAAGAACACATTCCTGGCCGGGTGTGGTGGTTCACACCTGTAATCCCAGCACTTTGGGAGGCCAAGGAGGGCAGACTGCTTGAGCTCAGGAGTTCGAGACCAGCCTGGGCAACATGGTGAGACCCTGTCTCTACAAGAAATACAAAAATTAGCTGGGTGTAGTGGTGCGCTGTAGTCCCAGCTACTTGGAAGGCTGATGTGGGAGGATTGCTCGAGTCCAGGAGGCAGAGGTTATAGTGAGCCAAGATTGTGCCACTGCACTCCAGCCTGGGTGACAGAGTGACACCCTGTCTCAAAACAAACAACAAACGACGACAAAACCACATTCCTCTCTGACCACCTGCCACCTGGTTTCAGAGCCACCTCTGTCCTCCCCGCCACCTTCCACAATGCACCATGTGCTCAGATGCTCCCTTGGGACTGTGGAAGGAGAAACAGCTCCAGAGATGCATGACCAAGGCCGCCCTCAGACTTTCCACTTTGGATTTGAACTCCAGCTTCTGGGCTCAAGTCTCTTGGTCCTCTTTTCTGAAGTTCATTTCTGGGGCACTCTGGGGGCTAAGGAAGTGGGTTTCAAACCTCCACAGTGCTCCCTTTCACCCCTAGGCCCCACCACCTACTTCACTGAGCACAGAGTACAGCACACAGTGGCCTCAAGAAATATTCCTCGACTGAAAATTGCTTTCCTGGCTCTTACACGATCCTTTTACTGGGTCTATGTTGTGGGCAGAAATTAGGAACGGCCTGTTAGAGACAAGGAAATGAGGCTGAGTGTGAGCATCTTCCTCAGTATCCTGCTGCTGCTCCTTTCAGGACACACACACACCACACACCCCACACCTCCCCGACACACCCCACACACCACACCCCCCCCACACACACCACACACATGACACCACACACACACACACAC
>NW_012102365.1:1615960-1626840 GCF_000951045.1 Mandrillus leucophaeus
CACCACACACCCCACACCTCCCCAACACACACCCCACACACCACACCCCCCACACATACATGACAGCGCACACACACACCACACACCCCACACCTCCCTACACACACTACACACACCACACACATCACAAACACTACACACCACACACCACACACATACCACACACACCACATACACCATACACACCACACGCTCCACATACACCCCCCACATACCACACATCCCACACACCACACACACCACACACCCATCTCCCCGACACACACCCCACACCACACCCCCCCACACTACACACACCCCACATCCCACACACCACACCCACACCACACACCCCACACACCACACATCACACACACCACCATACACACCAAACACCACAGACCCCACACACCACACCACACACCAAACACCCCACACACCCCACACACCACACACACCCCACACACGACACACACTACACACCCCACACACACCACACAGGCAACAAACCATACACACCACATACCACACACCTCACATATCACACACCCCCACACACCACACCACACAGCACACACACACCAAATACACCACACACACCACACGTCCCACATGCCATACCACATATACATCATACACACCAACCACCACACATGCAACACACACCACACACCATACAGCCCACATACCACACCATACACACACCACACAAACCACACAAACCACACACACACCATATATACCAAACACCACACAAACACATGCAACACACACATACTATATACACCACACACTCAACACATCATACACACCCCACATACCACACACGCCACACACCACATACACCACACACCACACACTACACACACACACAACCACATGCCACACACACACTCCCCCCATACATACCACACACAAAGATGACATACACCACACACACCATACACATACCACATACACACACAGACCACACACACACCACATGCACCCCACATACCACACACACCACACACTACACACATACACACCACACACCCCACACACACCCTGCACACCACACACATCACAGACACCGCATATCCCACACACCACACACACACTGCACCCACATCACCACACACCCCACACATACCACACACACACCATGTCCACACACACCACACACACCACACACAACACCCACAGACACCACACACCACACACACACCTCACACACCAAACACCACACATACAAGCACACACCACACACCCCACACACATCACACACACACCACGTCC
Organism: Mandrillus leucophaeus; assembly: GCF_000951045.1. Taxonomy (NCBI): domain Eukaryota; kingdom Metazoa; phylum Chordata; class Mammalia; order Primates; family Cercopithecidae; genus Mandrillus; species Mandrillus leucophaeus. The sequence goes on from NW_012102365.1 coordinate 1,617,218, forward strand.
ACACACACTACACACACACCATACACAACACCCATAGACACCACACACGCACCTCACACACACCTCACATACCAAACACCACACAATCACACACCACACACCACACACATACCTCACACCACATACACACTCACACCAACCCCCGCCACACAACACACACACACACACACACACACACAGAGCAAGTGCTCTGGGCCTATCTGTGGAATTGCATGGGGCAGCTGAGCCTGTTTTCTTTTTCTATTTTTTTTGAGACAGAGTCTCACTCTTGTCACAGACTGGAGTGCAGTGGCGCAACCTTGGCTCACTGAAACCTCCGCCTCCTAGGTTCAAACAATTCTCTTGCCTCAGCCTCCTGAGTAACAGGGATGACAGGCGTGCACCCAGCTAACTTTTGTATTTTTAGTAAAGACAGGTTTCACCATGTTGGCCAAGCTGGTCTCGAACTCCTGACCTCAAGTGATCTGCCTGCCTCGGCCTCCTGAAGTGCTGGGATTACAGGTACGAGTCACTGCACCCAGCCCAGTTGTCTTATCTGTAAAACGGGTGTCGTGTCATATGTTCCTCCTGCCAGTCCAGGTGCCCTCTTCACCTTTCTCCATTCTGCGCTGGGCCTAGAGGCTGAGCTCTCCCCAGGCTCCAGCTCTCACCGGATTCCAGGACCTTCCCTGCTCCCCGGCTGGTAAGAGCTTCCTGCTGCTGCAGACCTTGTATGCTTCACCAGCCTTTCTTGGTTCCTTTAACTCTGCCCAGCACTTTGTAAGAGTTCCTTCATCAAACCCACATTACCCCTTTGAACGTGCCACCTGTTTCCACCCAGGGCCCTGATTGCCACAATAATTGGCACCAGAATAGCTCTGGGAGACAGATCCTTGGGAGGGATTCTGGGGTTGGGTTGCTCACGCCTCTTGATTAGTGCGTGAATAACCTCTTTGACATGGGGTAATGGACAATGGTCATCTATGGCACGCAGTGGCATCACAGTTAGTTACTTTATGACCAGTGGTGGCTTGATGTTGGGAGACCAAGTGGCTATGGCATTTAGTCAATATGATGGCAATAATGACTAAGAAATAGTGACAAAGACTGTGGCGTGGGCTTCTGACTGCACATCTGACTGCCCTAGAAACACACACAAAGGAACAGACTGAAAGCCTTGAATTCCCGACTCAGTGCAAGGCTGGAGATTCCGAAAGGCCCTAGGGTGGCTCTGAAAGTATCTTTGATCTCTGCCAGCCAGAGGGCAGATATGGCTGAGAACCAAGCTCAGGCTCTGACTGTGAGGATCACAGAGTTGCAGAGCCAATTAAATGCACAACCTTGCTCAGTCTCTTCTGCTAAGGGAAGGACACCGGTTAAGAAGGAACAGATCCCAAGATGGGGACATCTGGATAGAACTTTGAACACCAGCACCTCCTGAATCTTCCCTGGTGGTAAAGGCAGCACCCCTTGTCTTCAGTCTGAGAAAACTGGTCTTTCCCAGCACAGAAATCTTTCAGTGACTTCACTTGCGGCGGCTGCCTCACCAGGGAAGATGCACCTCAGGATACACCCCCATCACCTCGTTTCCTCCAGACCTATAATGAGAATTATATCCCCATGGAGCCTAGTCAAGAAAAGAACAAAGTGTACCCCAGGAGGAGATAGTTTATACATTAAAGGAGTTGCAGAACCTTGACGGTTTGTATTGGCAGGAGTCTGGGTTGCATCCAAGGGTGGTAGATTAAGGAAGACAAAATATAAGATTAGGCCGGGCATGGTGGCTCATGCCTGTAACCCTAGCACTTTGGGAGGCTGAGGCAGGTGGATCGCTTGAGCCCAGGAGTTCAAGACCAGCCTGGGCAACATAGCAAGACCTTGTCTCTTAAAAAAGAAAAAAATAAATAAAAGATTAGATCAGGCCAAACTGACTGATACAGGTGTGCACCCAGCAGTGGGGGTTGTGTTGGCTTGAGCACCTGGAGTGGGATTACCAGTCTGAGCTGGTGAATTGCAACCTGGATCCAGTCGTGGCCTACAAAGAAGCTGAGATGCTGGCACTTCCCTGGGAAGCTGTGGAGGGAGGCAGAAGCAGAAGGGAACCCCTTCACCATAGTTCCCAAAAGCTCTATGTTAGCTATCCTCTATAGGCTGGAGACAATGTAGGATGTGCCAAATGCAATCTGGCTTCTTGCTTTCCTGACTCAATGGATTTCACGTCAAGGAAGTTTCTAGGAGATCCAGTGGTCTGGGGCATGGTATGTCAGGGTAGCTCCTCCAAAAGAAGAAACAAGTTGCTGAGCCTTATATTGCCTACTATAAAGAAGGAGGCAAAATCTTTGATGGGACTCTGGATTTTTTTTTTTGTTTGTTTTTTTGTTTTGGGACAGAGTCTCGCTCTGTCGCCCAGGCTGGAGCGCAGTGGCACGATCTCGGCTGCACTGCAAGCTCCGCCTCCTGGGTTCATGCCATTCTCCTGCCTCAGCCTCCTGAGTAGCTGGGACTACAGGCGCCCGCCACCACGCCCGGCTAATTTTTGTATTTTTAGTAGAGACGGGGTTTCACCGTGGTCTCGATCTCCTGACCTTGTGATCCGCCCACCTCGGCCTCCCAAAGTGCTGGAATTACAGGCGTGCGCCACCGCGCCCGGCCGGGACTCTGGATTTTTAAGGCAACCTGTGCCACATTCAGACCCAGCAGTGGGGGAGGCCCGATGGTGCCAATGAACTTTGGAGACCAGGTTCTTTATGATAAAGCTCAGGGAAGGAGCAGCCCTCAGGCATCAGTGCCATGGCTAATCATGGTGTCCCAGAGGCGAATGGGGACTACATCTAAAAAAAAGCCCCCCCCCCCCCGAAAAATGTTAGGTGCAATGCCGGTTGCAGCTGTGGTCCCAAACATGAGATTTTTACTGGAACCAATCAGCATGGCCCCTGGCCTGGTGTGCATCTTCAATCCCCAAATGCTTTCTTTTCTATTTCGCTAACTAAAGATAGTTGGAAATAGTGTGCCTTGGTGTAGCAGGGACAGCCGTACACCTTCACTCTGTTGCCTCGGGGCTTTGCCGGCTCTCACGATATCAATCATAGTCTAGTCCAAAGGGTCACTGATCATCTTGACATAGTTCAGAACATTAGTCTGGCCCATCACATTGATGACATTATGGTAATTGGCCCCAGTGAGCAGGCCATTGCAAGCACTCTAGTTTCTTAGTAAAATATTGTATGCCAACTGAAGGGGGTACACTCCACAAAAACTCAGCAACATGCCATGTCAGTGAAGTTTCTAGAAGATCCAGTGGTGGGGGGGGGCATGGCATGTCAGGATATTTCCTGTAAAAGGAGAGACAAGTTGCTGTACCTTATACTGCCCACTACAAAGAAAGAGGCAAAATCTTTGATGGGACTCTGGATTTTTGAGCCAACACATACCACATTCAGCTGTGCTTGCTGCTCTACCCATTTAGTATAAAACCCATAAGACTGTAAGTTTTGAGTGAGGCGTGGAGCAAGGTGAGGGTCTGAAACAGGTCCAGGCTGCAGAGCAAGCTGCCTGTCACATGAGCTTAAGACTTGGAAGTGACTGTAGCAGATGATGCTGTATGGAAAAGCTCCAACAGGAGAATCACGGTACAGTTACTGACCATTAGGTTTGAGATTAAGTCATGCTTCTTCTACCAAGAACTAGTCACCATTTAAAAAACAGCTCCTGGCCAGGCACAGTGGCTCACGCATGAAACCTCAGCAGTTTGGGAGGTCGAGGCGGGTAGATCACCTAAGGTCAGGAGTTCACATGGTGAAACCCCATCTCTACTAAAAATACAAAAATTAGCCATGCTCATGATGGCGGGTGCCTGTAATCCCAGCTACTCAGGAGGTTGAGGCAGGAGAATTGCTTGAACCCGGGAGGCAGATGTTGCAGTGAGCCGAGATCACACCACTGCACTCCAGTCTGGGTGACAAAGCAAGACTCTGTCTCAAAACATAAATGAATAAAAAAATAAACAGCTCCTGGTTCACAACTGGACACGGTGAAGGTGGAATGCCTGACTGTGGGACACCAAGTGACCCACGCAACCAGAAGTAGATGTGATCTGATCCACCTGATTGTAAGATTGGACATGTATGGTACTGTTCTATTGTTTTTCTTTTCTCTCCCCCTCTCAACCAGTTGCCAGCACTAGGAATGGCATTCTATTACTGAATAGCATATATAAGATCAGGTCTGAGCAAGTCCAGAAGGCACAAAGAAATTGCATGAGCAGGTGGTTCAAATTCCCAGGGCACCTACCCTTATTGCTTCACTGTTTCTTCCTCTACCCAATTTGCTGAAGTTGCTATGACCAGTTAACACAGAGGAAAAAGCACAGACATGATTTCTAAATGAGTCTGCATGGTACCTCAGCACAACTACAAAGAGACAGCTACTGCATTATAGCCACACTCAGGGTGTCCCTGCAGGACAGCGATGAAGGTTCTGTCCCAGCGGGCAGAACCTCTGACTGTGTGGATTATCCACTTGCACAGAAGGAAAGATGACCTGAGGGGCAGATCCACACTGACTCATGAGCAGTGGCTAACAAGTTAGGGGCTGGTTAGGGCTTTACAAATCACAAGACTGAGAGATGGGTGATGAGCAGGTATAAGGGAGAGAAATATGGATGGGCTGCTTGAAATGGGCATAGGTGGTGAAGCTAATTTTAACACGCACAAGTACCGAGAGGGCATCTATTGTGGAGAAGCCCTCAGTAATGAGGTGGACAAGGTGACCCATCCTGTCGATGGCAACTTCTATTCCCAGCTACCCTGGTTCTTGCTTAATGGGCCCGTATTAAGCAAGGATGGTGGCAGGGATGACTGGCTATGTCTGGTGTGGTAGGCAGAGTAACAGCACTCCAAAAATGTCCATGGTCTAATCCTTAGAACTAAATATGTTGCATGGTACACGGCAAAGGGTGAATTTTTTTTTTTTTTTTGACACAGTCTTGCTCTCTCACTCAGGCTGGAGTGCAGTGGTGCGATCTCAGCTCACTGCAACCTCCACTTCCCGGGTTCAAGCGATTCTTCTGCCTCAGCCTCCCAAGTAGCTTGGTACTACAGGTACCCACCATCATGCCCAATTAGTTTTTGTATTTTTAGTAGAGACCGGGTTTCGTCACATTGGCCAGGCTGGTCTCGAACTCCTGACCTCAAGAGATCCACCCGCCTCAGTCTCCCAAAGTGCTGGGATTACAGGCGTGAGCCACTGTGACCAGCTGCAAAGGGTGAATTAAGGCAGAAGATGGAATAAGGTTGCTAATCAGGTGACATTACAAATAGGGAGATTGGCCGGGCGCAGTGGCTCAGGCCTGTAATCCCTGCACTTTGGGAGGCTGAGGCGGACGGATTACGAGGTCAGGAGATCAAGACCATCCTGGTTAACACTGTGAAACCCCGTCTCTACTAAAAATACAAAAAATACAAAAGGGGGCAAGCTGGCCACCTACTGGCAGATTGATTACACCGATCCCCTGTCATGAAGAGAGCAGTCTTTCTTTATTCTTTTTTCTTTCTTTTCTTTTCTTTCTTCTTTCTTTCTTTCCTTTTTTTTTTTTTTTTTTTTGAGTCTCACTCTGTCGTCCAGTCTGGAGTGCAGTGGCGTGATCTCAGCTCACTGCAACCTCTGGCTCCTTGGTTCCAGTGATTCTCCTGCCTCAGCCTCCTGAGTAGCTGGGATTATGGGCGCCTGCCACCATGCCCGGCTAATTTTCATATTTTTGGTAGAAACAGGGTTTCACCATGTTGGCCAGGCTGGTCTCGAAGTCCTGACTTCAAGTGACCTGCCCACCTCGACCTCCCAACGTGCTGGGATTACAGGTGTGAGACACTGCGCCCGGCCCAGAACACACTGGTCTTAAAACAGGCCCTGCAACCAGAAGAAGCTGACTGGGCAGAACAGAGTTACAGCGCCAGGTGGGAGACAACCTCCGCAGCTGAGCTGTTGATGGGTAGGAGGCAGCACACGCTTGAAATCAGTGGCCAATACATGGTCCTACCTCTTTGACAACCGAAATACACAGGCCCAGGGACCAAGGGATGGGTATGGGAGTAGCTTTTCTCACCACTATTCTCAATTACCTACTGGAGGAGTTTTGGCTTCCTATCCCCTCAATTTTGTGTTCAGTATGTGAGCTTAATGCTCAAAGGAGGAACACTCCCTCCAGGGAATGTGAATATGACTCCTTTAGAATTGGAAGTAGAGAGGCCAGGAACGGTGGCTCACGCCTGTAATCCCAGCACTTCGGGAGGCCGAGGTGGGTGGATCACTTGAGGTCAGGAGTTTAAGACCAGTCTGGCCAACATGGTGAAACTCTGTCCCTACTAACAATACAAAAATTAGTCGGGCATGGTGGTGCATGCCTGTAATCCCAGCTACTTGGGAGGCTGGGGCATGAGAAGCACTTGAACCCAGGAGGCGGAGGTTGCGGTGAGCTGAGATCACACCATTGCACTCCAGCCTGGGTGACAGAGCGAGACTCGTTTCAAAAAAAAAAAAAAGAATTGGAAGTAGAGTGTTCTCCTCTGGTCATTTTGAGGTCTGCATGTTGCTTAACTAAAAGGCAGAGAAGAGGGTCAACTGTCCTGTACCTGACAGGGTGATTAGCTAGGATTGCCGGAAGGAAAATACGTTCCTGCTACACAATGTGGGGAGGGCAGAAGACAATGACAGAAAAGAGGGGATTCACCAGGTGCCTCAGTCCCCCCAGTCCCCCTTCCAGTATTGACAGGGAAGGGGAAATGTGACAAACATAAGACCAGAAGAGGCTGAACTGCACAGGAGTAAAGGTTTAGGACACCCCACCTATAAAAACCCCAGTCAACCAAAGTGCTGGCACATGGTTAGAGGAAAGTGGGGGCGGAGGAAGGATGCTGTGATTGCTAACTTGGGCCTGCTGACCAACTGCCAAAGTGGGGGCTGTAGCAATTTTCTGTTGTTATTTGCATGCCCCACTGTCTTATTTAAAGAGCCCGGTTGCGCGGTGGCTCATGCCTGTAATCCCAGCACTTTGGGAAGCCGAGGTGGGCAGATCACGAGGTCAGGAGATCGAGACCATCCTGGCTAATACGGTGAAACCCCGTCTCTATTAAAAATACAAAAAATTAGCCAGGCGTTGTGGCAGGCGCCTGTAGTCCCAGCTACTCAGGAGGCTGAGGCAGGAGAATGGCGTGAACCCGGGAGGCAGAGCTTGCAGTGAGCCAAGATCGCACCACTGCACTCCAGCCTGGGCAACAGAGCGAGACTCTGTCTCAAAAATAAATAAATAAATAAATAAATAAATAAATAAGCCCTGTTGATGACTAATGTGTTAAGTTAGGCTCCAGGTGAGTATGACTGAAGGTTAACAAGAACAGGGTGAATCTGACAAGGTTGATGGTGTTGATGAGACTGTTCCTTCCATTAAAAAAAAAATGAAGATGAAATTCACATAACATAAAACTAACCATTTTAAAGCAAATACCTCAGTGGTGTCTAGTACATTCATGATGTTGTACAATCATCACCACAACCTATTTCCCAAACTTTTTCATCATCCCAAACAGAAATTCTGCAACCATTAAGCAACAGGGACATGAGTTTTTCACCCAAAGGACAAGAGTGGGTGCAGAGGGGTAAAAGGAATAGCCCTGCTTGGATCTCGTTTCCCTTCCACATCCACACTCCCCATTCGATGAAGGGCCAACCTGCTCTGGCTGCCTTCCCTTCGGGCTTTCAGTTGGGATTGGCCAGTGGGAGGCACCATCAGGATGAAACCTGTCCACCCCCAACCTCCCTGACGCCCTCTCTGGCAGGGGCTGTTGTAAACATGGCCACAGCTCTAGCTGGACAGTCCCCTCCCATGATGAGAGCTCCCTCCTCTTGCCCTTTCAGCTCTATGGGTTGCAACGGCTTCCTGTAGCGTGAGCCCTGCTGGGTCCCATCCTTGGTAGGTTCCCACAACCCTGCCCACATCTCCAGTTAATCCCTTAGTTGAAGGCTCTTGGTACCCCTTTGAATATACAGTCGGCCTCTGTACCCTCGGGTTCTGCAGCCTCAGATTCAACCTAGCACAAATTGAAAACATAAAAACAAGTAAACAAAAAATAACAATACAATAAAAATACAACTTTAAAAACCAGTATAACAACTTTTTTTTTTTTTTTTTAAGACAGGGTCTTGCTGTCGCCCAGGCTGGAGTGCAGTGGCGCGAACATGGCTTACTGCAGTCACGACCTCCTGGGCTCCAGCAATCCTCCCACCTCAGCCTCCCAAGTAGCTGGGACCACAGGCGTGCACCACCATGCCCAAGCAAATTTTGTATTTTTTGTAGAGATGGGGTTTCACCGTGTTGCACAGGCTGGTCTTGAATTCCTAGGCTCAAGTGATCTGCCCATCTCCGCCTCCCAAAGTGCCGAGGTTATAGGAGTGAGCCATCATACCTAGCCGACAACTACTTACACAGCATTTACATTGTATTAGGTATTATAGGTAATCTATGGATGATTTACAGTATATGGGAAGATGAGTGTTGGTTATATGCAAATGTATTCATCTCTTGGTATCCATGGAGGATTGGTTCCAGGACCCTCCCAGGTACCAAAATTCATGGAAACTCAAGTCCCTTATATAAAATAATGTAGTATTTGCCTATAACCTACATACATTCTCCCATATATATTTTTTTGTTGCCCAAGCTGGAGTGCAGTGGCACAATCTCGGCTCACTGGAAAGTCCACCTCCTGGGTTCAAGTGATTCTCCTGCCTCAGTCTCCCCAGTAGCTAGGACAACAGGCATGCTCCACCACACCCAGCTAATTTTTTTATTTTTAGTAGAGACGGGGTTTCACCATGTTGGTCAGGCTGGTCTCAAACTCCTATCCTCAAATGATCCACCTGCCTCGGCCTCCCAAAGTGCTGGTACTACAGGTGTGAACCATCGTGCCCAGCCATTCTCCCATATACGTTAAATCATCTCTAGATTACAACGTAAATACTATGTAAATAGTTGTTACACTTTATTATTTGAAATTTTTCCCCCAATATTTTCAATTTGCAGTTGGTTGAATCCATGGATGCAGAACCCATGAAGGGCCAACAGCACTACACCATTTTACATCAGGAACTTAAGCATCCAAGGATTTTGGTTTCCATGTGGATCCTGGAACCAATCCCCGGAAAATATGGAGGGATGGCTGTAACATCCATTTCCTGCTAGGGAACGGATGGATACAGGAATAATCCTTTAATAATAACCCTGTAATCCTCTTGAAACTAACCACTTCAGATTTTGTAAGTCAAACCAGTTCCATACTCAGGTCCCAGCCCGGGCAAAGGAGATGCTTTCCTGGACAGCCCAGGTTCCAAGGGTGCCTGGGGTGCGTGCCAAGGCCCCACTGCCCTCTGGTGGTTGGATCCAGGAAATGCACCTCAGGGCTCCAGCTTCTGCTGAATCGACCCCATTAGGAATTGAGCGATCCTTACCCCAAATGCTTGAAAGCAGAAGTGTTTCAGATTTTGGAATATTTGTACATACATAATGAGATATCTTGGGGATAGAATCCAAGTCTAAACATGAAATTCATTTGTTTCATATACAGTTTCTACAAATAGCCTGAAAGCAATGTTAT
>NW_012102365.1:1626985-1636191 GCF_000951045.1 Mandrillus leucophaeus
GCTCACTGGAACCTCCACCTCCTGGGTTCAAGTGATTCTCCTGCCTCAGCCTCCCGAGTAGCTGGGATTACAGGCATACACCACCATGCCCAGCTAATTTTTGTATTTTTAGTAGAGATGGGGTTTTGCCATGTTGGCCAGACTGGTCTCGAACTCCTGACCTCAGGTGATCCGCCCAGTTTGGCCTCCCAAAGTGCTGGGATTACAGGCATAAGCCATCGCGCCCGGCCCAATTTTATATATTTTAAATAATTTTGCGCATGAAGCAAAGTTTTGACTGTAACCTGTCTCATGAGGTCAGATGTACATTCTCCATTCGTGGCATTGTGCTGGGTTTTCTGATTAGGGATGCTCAGTCTGCACACACCCGAGCTTATCTCATGCAGGGGTCACTGTCCCCACTTTACAGGTGAGAACTTGAGGGCTCCAGTGACTTCCCACTGCCCTTTTGGTCTTCCCACGGTTAAGAGCAAAATCTTAACCGTGGAACACGAGGCCCCATCCTTGCCTCCCCTGTCACTCTGACCCAGCCACCTGGCTTTTTCTCAGGTCCCAGTGTTCGTGGGCACAGCTCCCAGTTACAATGTTTGGGAACTTTCTGGGTCCTTTTCCACCCGGAGGCTTCAGCTCCTTCTTCAGTCCCCTCCTGGGGATATCACTCACTCGGGACTCAGGAGGGTCCTCCTCGCCATCCCCTCCCTCTCCTCTGCCTCTTATTCACCTCTTGCACAAACACTTGGCACTGGTTAGTGCCGCTCTCCCCCATGGGGCAGGGCACGTCCTGCTTAGCTTGTTGCAGTATCTCAGTGCCTGGCATGTGGGAACAACCATCCCAGCAGCTGACAGCCATGAAGTGTTTCTGTGCCAGCCTTTGAACTAAGTACTTCAGGCCCCCAGGCCATTCTCCCTCCTAAAGACCCTTGTCCCCAGGAAGCAACCCTTGACTCTATTAAAAACTCACATTGATTTATTAGAATATGAAAAAGATTCAGTTTCTTCTGTACAGGCGGCAGAGTGGCAGCAGCTGCGGTGGCTTGGTACATGGTTGTCGACGTCACCCTTGCATGGTGACTCCTGCCCAAACAGCACTTGCATGGAGAGGAGGATGGACAGATGGGCCGAGGACCCATGGCCCAGTCCCCTGCAAAGAGGGACACTCTGACTATTGCACAATCCTGGGGGAGTGCCCCAGGGACAGGGGGAAGGAGTGTGTGTGAGCAAAGGTCTCTGGGGGCCCAGGATTCTGCCCAACCCACCAGCCCCGGGGGACAGGAGATCCTCAGGGGAGGCCTTCTCCCCCCACCCCCGACCGCCTCCACAATGGGCTCCACAGCAGGCAGGGTGTGGTACACACGAGGGAAAGGTTCCAGGGGCCAAACCCAGGGTGGGGGAAGTAAGAGCAGGCCAGCAGGACTGGAGGTCAGGCCCAAGAGCTAGGCAGGTGCCAAGAGGCCAGCATCTGTGAGGCTGGAGAAACTCTTGATTAGGAGTGGGAGTTACTTCTGATGTCACAGTCTTCGGGCAATAGTTAAGAGCCCAGCAGGCAGAGAAACATGGGGGACGGGGTTGGACAGACAGGCACAAATGAAGAAGGGTAATTCCTGGAGTGTGAGGAGTTAGAGGCAGAGCACTGTTCAGCCAGGGGTTTTCAAAATGTTTTAAAAAACAGGAGTGCCCTCTGTGCAAACAATCATATATAGAAGTGTGAACAAACGAAACTTAAAAAGGCAGCACATTCTGGAGCCACGGCCAGTCCTTCCCCCAGCAGCATCCCCTGAGGGGCCCAGTGGTCCCCATGGGAGCACAGTTCGGAAAGCTCTGAGTCACGTCACTGTCGACCTAGAAACCACCCCTGCTCCAGGCAGAGACGCTCAGAGATGCCCTCAGCCCGCAGCTCTGAGTAAGGACAGGTTGGGGTGGTAGCCAGGGTGACAGAGCTGGCAGGAGTGTGAGACCTTGGTGGGTCAGCAGTCCCTCCCCCAGCCATGTGACTGGTACCCCTGGCATGTCCCCTAATAAAGCAGGGCCTGCTCGAGGGAGGCCTCAGCTCCCTGCCTTCCTGGGTGGGACCACGGCTGAGCCAGAGACTCTTTGGTTAGAAACTAAGATTGGTCTGAATGAGGAGGAGGATGAGGCAGAGGGAGGAGCCTCCGAGGCCCTAGTCCAGGTCCGGGAGAAGCCTGGATCTAGGGAGAGGCAGAGCCGGCCTCACCAGCCCCAGCAGTTCTGCCAAATGGATTGGGGAGGCAGCTCTGGTGGGGCGGATGCTTCCCAGGAGGCAGTGGCGGGGAGCTGTGCTGGGGTGGGGGCTGTGGGCCCAGCTGCCATGCGGTAGGGGGAGGGGCAGGGCCAATCCGGGTCAGGAAGGGCAAGGGGAGCCCCCAGCAGCCCCTGCTCTGGTGGGAGAGTCTGTGAGGGGACGGGCGCTGCCTGCTGGCTCTGGCGCTACTGCCCCTTAGGGATGAACGGCTCTCCCTCCCCAGGCTCAGGGTGCGGGCCTGGGTCACTGAGGCAGCGCTGTATCCTCTGGGAGCTGGGGCTGTCACTGGGTGCGGGGGTGAAGACATCGTCGGTTCCTGGGGTCGAAGGCTCCTTGCTCCGCATCATGATACCCCCATCATCCTCCTCGTCCTCCTCGACCACCTTCGCAGGATCCCGGCTCAACCCCAAGACCTTGCCCTTCAGCTCCTCATTCACCAGGTCCACAGACTCGGGTGACTGCGGGGAGGCCGGGTCGATGGTGATGACAGGCAGGTCCTCCTTCGGCTCATACGCCAGTGGGTCTGGGACCAAAAACAAGACACAAGCTGGATTCTGCTCTGGAGCCAAGCCCAGCACGTGCCACTCGCCGCGTCAGCGCTTCCTGCAGGTCTTCTCATGAGCACAGCTGTCCTGGTCCCAACGGGCCTCAGAAGCAGGCCTCTGAGACCCTCCACCCCACAACTTCTCTTCCTCAGACTGTGCCCCTCTCCTCTGACAGGGGCTCCCAGAGGTGTCCCTCCACAGGCCAAGACCTGGGGCTCCTCCCGGAATGAGTCTACCCTGGGGCCCTGCCCTCACGTTCCCCACACGCGTTAGGGGTTTTGAAGGGGCAGATACCCTGCCTTCCTGCCAGGCACCATGGCTCTCCCAGCTCCCCACACAGTCCTCATCCAGAACGTCTCTGTCCCTAGGGATGGCCCCTGACGTAGAAGCAGCTCATGGCTTGGGAGGGGCCCCTGAGGTCAGCGAGGGCCAGGCCTGTCCTCCCAGTGGCTGGGGCCTGTTCCTGTGGAGCCCCATCCTCAGGAGGCGGCGGCTCGGAGCGCCCAGACCTGAGGCCCCTCACCAGGCCCTTACCTGAGCCGATGCGGGCCCGAGACATGGTGGGCGAGTCCAGCTTGTGGGCTGGCACTGTCAGGTAGTTGTTGATCTGACAGAGAGGACAGACGGGGTGAGCACAGGCAGCTGGGCAGAGGGAGCCCCTCAGGACAGAACCCGGTCACTGCCACCCCACCTTCTGTGTATGCGGGGCGCTCGCTCCCCGTCCCTTGTGCCTGTGTGGGCAGCCGTACTGGCCCTTCAGGAGCTCCTGAGGGCTCAACCCAGGCTCCTGTCACAGCCTCCCTCAACACACCTACACTGCCCAGCCTTAAATCCACCCATTCCTCTGTCCCCTGCCACTGCCCTAACCCAGGCCACACCCCACACCCCCACGCCAATCCCTTGCTTAGAACTCTTCATGGCTCTCCATGCCCTTACACAGCCAACAAGCCCCTCGAAAGCCAAACCCTGTTCCTAGAATGGGTACATTTCCGCAGAGGCTGTGGCGGAGCTTGGGTGAGTGGGGTGGGATACAGGTTCCCAGAGAAAGGCAGAGGCTACCTTCTGCTCCAGCTGCCGGGCCTTCTGCCTCCGGAGCAGCATCTGGTTCCAGGCTTCCTCGTAGGGGTCCGCCACCAGCGTGTGTCTGTTGTAGGACCGCAGCTGTGGAAGGCACAGCATCAGGGCAGTGCAGGCGCCGGAAGGCTCTGGTCATGGAGGGGTGGGGGCAGTTCTGGAGGCCAGGCCAGCCCTGGGGTGGGTGCCGAGGGGCACGGGCAGGGCAGGGCTGCCGTGGAGAGGGGCTGAAGGGCTCCTGTACCCCGGGGGTCGGGCTGGGGAGCAGGCCCTCACCCGCTGCCTGGTCTTCTGCAAGTTGTTCCTCAGGATTTTGCGAATCTCCTCCTCCTTGTCCTTGGACAGTGCTGGCAGGATGCGCTCAGAAGGCAGGGACTTGGGGTGGATGTTCCTGGGACAACAGGACATAGGTTAGGTCCCCAAGATTCTTGGGATCCTAAAGCCTCCCAGGTTTGGCTAGAAGGAAGTCACCCTAGGGATGACCCAGGTGGGCACCAAAGCCTCAGGTCCTTAGTGTGAGCCCACAGCTCTCTTGTCCACCCCAACAGGACAACAGAGGGCCCTGCCCTCAGGTGGCCGCCTCCAGCTGGGCTGGAGGGGCCGGTGTGTGGGAGCAGAAGCTGCCTGGTTGCCCCGGCACTCACTGCATGGAGACGGTGGAGACGGCAGAGGGGATCTTGCCCATGCCCCCGCTCTCCACCAGCTCGATGGCCTGCTTCATCTCCATCTTGTGGTAGAAGGCGATGAGTTGGGGCTCCTTGGAGCGCTCGCCGGCTATCAGACACTTCTTCACGTATTTCTTATTAAACCGGTTGAGCCTGGTGGGAGAGGAGGGAGATGGATGGAGCCAGCTCCCAGGAGTGGGGAGATGCCCAGGCCCAGGAGACCCTTGCCTGCCCCTCCCGGCCTGCCCACCAGGCCTGCCACCTACTTGTCCTTCCAGTGGTGGTGACCGTAGTGGCCACAGATGTCCTCGATGCCTGTCAGAAGGTGGTCCAGGAACTGAAAGGGGCCCAGGGCCAGGTCAAGCCTCGCTGTGGGGCACCTTCCCTACCAAGACCCCTGACTAGCCCCACTCCCTCCTGCAGCTGCAGCCTTGCTGGGCCCAGCCCTGTGGTTCCATGAGCAGCCAGCAGGTGGCGCCCACACTCCACTCATCAAACCCAGTGGCCCTGACTCTGGATATCTTGAACCCTCGCCTGTGTCTGGCTGAGCCCCCTTCTCTAATCCCACCCGGGATCCATGCCTAGGATAGGTCTCAAATGGAGGCAGAGATGGCATGATGCCCCCTCCTCAGGCTCCCAGCTGCTCACACCACACCTTCCTATGGCTCCTGGGGCAGAGGGAGACCCCGGGCACCAGCACAGGGAGGAGCGGCTGATGCGGGGCAGGGACATGAGGCCCAGCTGCTCCCCATCTCCCTGTTCCTCCTCCTGCAACTGAGGGCCCAGCCCGCACTCCAATACCTGCGTGTGGATCTCCTCGTTGATGGAGCGCTTCGTCTCTTGCTTTTTCTTCACAGCCAACAGGTCTACCAGGGGCCGAATGGTCATGCCCTGGGAGGCAGGCAGATGTCAGGCACTCTAGTTCTGCTACCCAAGCAGGGAGGCCACGGAGCCTCCCTATGCCCACCCGAGACCCCCAAGGCTAGGATGCCCTCTCTGCTTTGCCCTCTCCCAGGACCCAAGGGTGTGAGAACTCTCCCACCTCCCGGCACTTATCTAAAGACAAGTCCTTAAGGCCTGCTTCTTCCTGGAGACACGGGCAGAGGTTTCACTGCCAAATGACCCGCATGCTGGTCATCTGGCCTGGGCCAGCAGCAGCCAGCCTGGGTTCAGATGTAGACAGCACCGCAGACTCGCTCTACAACCCCAAGGAAGTCAGGCCCCACACACAGGGAAAACCACCTCTGCACTGCCTCCCTACCAGGACTGCGAGAAGGACCAAGTAATAACAGCAGCAGTGGATGGAACTGCACACCTGCCATGTGACCAACACATGTGCTTGAAAGTGTTCTAGCATCAGCTCTCTAATACCCACACACTAAAAGGCAGGTCCTTCCATTGTCCCTATTTAACAGATGCAGAAACTGAGGCTCAGAGAGGTTAAGCAGCTTTCTAAGATTCCACAGAAGCAGTAAAGCCATGGTTCAAACCCAGGCAGGCTGGCTCTGAAGGGAGGCCCCCTCCCCAGTGCTGCCTTCAATGAAAATGGGCTTGGAAAATCATTAGCACAACCAACTTGTAAAATCAAGGTGAAAAAAATATTTTTGAAGACGGAAGCAGTGCAAGAGGACAAAAGTAGCAGCCTCCTCCTCTCCTTTTTTTTTTTTTTTTTTTGAGATGGAGTCGTGCTGTTGCCCAGGCTGAAGTGCAGTGGCATGATCTTGGCTCACTGCAATCTCTGCCTCCCGGGTTCAAGCAATTTTCCTGCCTCAGCCTCCGAGTAGCTGGGATTACAGGCGCCCATCACCACACCCAGCTACTTCTTGTATTTTTAGTAGAGACAGGGTTTCACCATGTTGGCCAGGCTGGTCTCAAACTCTTGACCTCAGGCAATCCGCCTGCCTCAGCCTCCCAAATTGCTGGGATTACAGGCATGAGCCACCATGCCCAGCCTCTCTCCTTTTTCTTAACTCGAGACAGAGTCTCACTCTGTTACACAGGCTGGAGGAGTACAGTGGCGCAATCACAGCTAACAGCTGCCTTAACCTCCTGCGCTCAAACTATCCCCTCCTACCTCAGCTTCCCAAGTAGCTGGGACTATAGGCGTGCACCACCACACCTGCCTATTTTTTTTATTTTTTTGTAGAGACAAGGTCTTGCCATGTTGCCTAGGCTGCTCTTGAACTCCTGGGCTCAAAGGATCCTCCTGCCTACGCCTCCCAAAGTACTGGGATTATAGGCGTGAGCCACTGCACCAGGTCCCCTCTCCCTTTAAAGGACAGAAAATAAGCCCAGCCCCAGGTTTCCCCTATCTTTTTTCCTCGAGAGAACGCAAAGATGTATCCCATCTAGGGCTTTTTGAGGATCAGTGCCCAGAAAAGACAGAAGGGATGGTAAAGAAATGGAGGCTCAGACAGAGTGTTTCTCATTTGCCCAAGGTCAGACAAAGTCAGGTAAGGAAGAGCAATTTGCACCATCACAGGCTGGGCGTCCTTGGGGACCTTAGGCAGGAAAGTGGCTCTCAGCTAAGCCTGGGCCAGTTAAATGCACAGAAATCACTGACCAGCAGGCTGGAAGGATTCTTAGGAATCATCTCACCCAGTTCCCTCACTTTATAGATGGGAACTGAGACCCAGAGAAGCAGGGGGTCTTACTTAGGGTCAAATGGACACCAACACAGAGCTAGGGCTGACTCCAGGCTTCCTGCTGCCTATCTCAGAGCCCTTTCCAGTTCCCCATGCTGTGATATTACTCCCATTTTACAGATGCAGAAACTGAGACCCTAAGATATGAAATCTCTTGCCTAAAGCTCTACAATGAGTTGGTAGCAAAGAGAGATCTTGGGCCTATTGACTGTACCCACTTCTCTTTTTTTTTTTTTTTTTTTTTTTTGAGGTGGAATTTCACTCTTGCCCAGGCTGAAGTGCAATGGCGCGATCTCAGCTCACTGCAACCTCCGCCTCCCGGGTTCAAGTGATTCTCCTGCCTCAGCCTCTCAAGTAGCTGGGATTACAGGCACGCGTCACCATGCCCAGCTAATTTTGTATTTTTAGTAGACGCAGGGTTTCACCATGTTGGTCAGGCTGGTCTCAAACTGCTGACCTCAGGTGATCCACCCCCTCAGCTTCTCAAAGTGCTGGGATTACAGGCGTGAGCCACCACGCCCGGCCAGTACCCACTTCTCTTAATGCTCTATGAGTTCCAAATTAAGTTGGGCAGCATTCTGGTTCCTTTACATTTTGATCAGTCACTCTGCAATGACTCATCACAATTCTCATTTTATGACTGAAGAAACTGAGGCCCAGAAAGGGGGAGTGGCTTGCCCAAGGTCACTCAGCAAGTTAGTGGTGGAGCTGGGACTAGAATCGCATTTCAAATCACACGCTTTCCTCTCTTTCCACGGGAACAGCATCAGGGTCCCCAGGGCCTTCTCTGCCCTGGCCCAGCACCTGCACAAAGACGGTGAAGAAGATGACGGTGATGATGGCAGTGAGGAATAGGTCACACATAGGGAAGTGCTTCTTGTCCAGGAGGTAGCCCAGAGAGAAGGCGATGGCCCCTCGCAGGCCCCCATAGGCGATGATGAATTGGTCCTTGGGGGTCAGCTTCACGATGCGGAACTTGTTGATGAACCAGGTCAAGCCCAGCACGCCTGCAGGGGAGGGGATGGGGGGATGAGGGTCAGGTCGCTGTCCCCAGTCCCTCCTAGCTTCTGCATCAGTGATTTCTCTGCGTATCCAGGAAGTCTCCACTACTGAGCCCACCCCGCTCACTCAATTCCTGGGTCCCTCAGCCCAGAGTGCCCTGAACCCCTCAATTCAAGAGCTGGGTGGATCCTTAAGGGACTTCCCCAACCTGGATGTGCTTTAGAGACATCATGGAGGCCTCCAGTGACTGGAGGGTAGGGGGCAGGAAGAGGGAGAAAAGGTCAAACAAGATGGGTCCCAGGTCAATACTCGTTAAATGTGACGGGTATGTTGGAGGGGTCATGATCCTATTCTCTCTACTTCTCTAAGTACTTGAAATTTTCCATAATAAAGCATAAAAAATGCAGAGGGCTGGGCCCAACCTCCACCCACAGAACCAGAATCCCTGGAGGATGAGGCTCAGGAACAAAGGGGATTTCAAAAGTGCACCAAATAAATGTGAGGTCGCACCAGGCGTGGGGACACAGACCTAACCCTCAGAGAGGAAATGAGAGATCCAGGAGGAGGCGACGGAGGCACTGGGGTGAGGTATGTGGGGCACATGTGAGTGGAACCCATGCACCTGGGGCCCGGTCCCCACGTGTGCCCCAGCCTGCCGCATAGGTTTGGAGGACTGCATGTGGCTCTGCACACGGTTCAGCACGTGCTCACGTCACCTGTGCTTGAGACGGTGCAGAGAGCACTCAGCTCAGAGTCACAGACCTATGTTCTGTGGGCCTCAGGCCCCTTGTCAGGACAGCCACAGGCTCAGAGTCTCAGGGCCCCCTCACTTTGACACAGTTGACTCTGTCTCCAGAGACTACAGCCTTGCTGTGACACAGGCTTCTCCCAGCTCAAGGGCCCATCATGGAAACGGGAAGCCCCTCTTGTCTAGCTGTGCTGGGAGCAGGCAGGAGCCAATCAGGAAGCCTCCACCACAAACTGCATCACACATATACCCCCAGCCCCTACACAC
>NW_012102365.1:1636763-1698165 GCF_000951045.1 Mandrillus leucophaeus
ACACACACATTCAGCCCCTACACACACACACTCCCACACACCCAGCCTCTCCACACACACACGTACCCAGCCCCTACACACACACACACCCCCAGCCCCTACACACACACACCCACACACACCCAACTCCTTCACACACACATCCAGCCCCTACACACACACACCCACACACACCCAACTCCTTCACACACATCCAGCCCTTACACACACATCCAGCCCCCACACACACACACATCCAGCCCCATCCACACACACACACCCCTAACCCCTACACACACATCCAACCCCTACACACATACTCCCAGCTCCTCCACACACACCCAGCCCCTCCACACACTCCCAGCTCCTACACACCCAGCCCCCTACACACACACACACCCAGCCCCTCCACACACACACACACCCAGCCCCTCCAGACATACACACATTGCCAACCCTCCAAATACACCCCAGCCCCTCCACACACTCAAAGCCCCTCCACACAACGCACTATACACACCCAGTCCCTCCACACACACAAACCCCTACATACACCCAGCCCCTACACACAAACACACACAACCCCTACACACACACCCAGCCCCTACACACACACAACACACACACAAAGCTCTTCCACACAACACACTATACACACACACTGCACCATAGCCCAACCCCTCCACATAGCACACACACATATACAAAGCCCCTTCACACAACATACTACACACACACACCCCCAACCCCTCCACACAACACTACCTACACACCACACACACATCCAGCCCCCAACAATGCACTACACGCACCACACATGCAATACACGTACACACACGACATAGCCCAGCCCCTCCACACAATCCACACTGCACCACATGCACACACCACATAGCCTGGCCCTTCCACATAGTGCACTACACACCCCACGCACACAGCACCACAGCCCACCACCTCCCACACATACCACACCCCCCCCACCCCAGCCCTGGCCCTCACCCAGCACGCGGGCGATGAGGCAGAAGAGCAGGGTGCTGATGACGAAGGTCCAGTTCCAGTGGTGGGAGCCAGCCACCGTGGAGACGCCAAGGAAGATGAAGATGAGGGTCTCGCTGACGCTGCTCCACATCTTCAGGAAGTATTTGATGGTGGTGTGGGACTTGTGGGAGATGTTGGCCTCCACATAGGGGCGCATCACCACTCCCGAGGCTATAAGCCTGGGGCAGGAAAGAGCAGGGTCAGGGCTCCACGTTGAGCTGCACCTGCCCGAGCCCCTCTGCTGCCAGCGGCAATGGGGCCATGACCAAGGTGCCTGTGTTCCGAGCTCCTCTATGGGCCAGGGGCCCGCTGTGTGCTTTACACCCTGTTGCCACTCATCCTCACATCAACCCTACAGACACGGGTCTATTCCTCCATTTTTAAAATGAGTGATCTTGGCTGGGCACGGTGGCTCACGCCTGTAATCCCAGCACTTTGGGAGACGGAGACAGGCAGCTCACTTGAGGCCAGGAATTTGAGACCAGCGTGGCCAACGTGGTGAAACCCAGTCTCTTCTAAAAATACAAAAATTAGCTAGGCGCGGTGGTGGGCACCTATAATCCCACGTAATTGAGAGGCTGAGGTGGGAGAATCTCTTGAACCCAGAAGGTGGAGGCTGCAGTGAGCTGAGATTGTGCCACTGCACTCCAGTCTGGGTGACAGAGTGAGATCCCGTCTCAAAAAGAAAAAAAAAAAGAGAGAAATCTGATTCTAAGAGAAATAGTCACCTGTCCCGTCACGCTGCCTGCAGGTAGCAAAGGCAAGACACACAAACCACACTGTGTCCAACTCCAAAGCCTGCACCTTTGCCCCAAGGCCACGCTGCCACTTGACCCAACAGGAGTCAATGACACAGGCCCATGGTCTCCTGGGTTTCTTCCCCTCAAGGGTGGTATCTGCCACTGCATGGGGGTCTCCACAGGGAGCTTTGTTTCAAGCAGCTGCTTGGAGCTTGGGGTCCTCCCAGCCCAGCGCTCACACCCAGGCTCTGCTCCTGCAAGCCAGGGGTCCTGAACCCCAGTTCTGCCTTGCCTCGGCACTGGAACACGTTCACCCCTCACTGCCTCTCCACACCCCATTCTCCCCATTTCCAAACCTGGCGGGGGCCTCAGGACCGCCAGGACTCAGGCCTGGTGAGCCTCCTACTGGGGCTGCTAAGGGGACTCCCTTTGAGACAAATGAAGTAGCAGGGCTGTGGCTTTCCTCAGCTTGAAGCTTGGTGGCTTCCAACGCTCTGCTCTGGGCTTGCCCTTATGCAGGTCGCTCTTGCCTCATCTGCTCATAGCCTGAAATGCTCTCTCCAGATTCCTGGACCCCAGGGTGCCTAGCAGAAGTGCCCCTCTTCTAGGAAGCCACTGATGCCCTCGGCCATTTAAATGGCTACCAAGCACGTCTGGAGCCTGGAGCTCATGTCTCATCCCTGGAGCTCAAGGCTGGGCCCTGGGAGCTCCGTGACCCTACAAACCTGGGGAATCCAGGCTGGCAGCCCCCGTCCCCACCCTGCCAAGCCCACTGCCTGCTGCATGCAGACTCACGCCATGATGCCTGACAGGTGGAAGAGCTCGGCCGACAAGTAGGCCATGTAGCTGTAGAGGAAGACGAAGAGCGGCTCGATGACCCGGATGTGCGAGGTAAATCGGGAGGTGAAGGCTGCGATGACCCCGTAGACCACGCCTACAAACACCCCGCCCAGGGCCACCACGAAAAAGCTCAGGAAGCCGAGGAAGATGTCCACGATGCCCACGTGCTCATAGTTGGCAAACTCCTCAAAGAGGTGATACAGGACCTGGGGAGGGTGTGTAGGCTGGTGGGTGAGAGGAGAGGGCCCTGGCCCCACGGCTCCCTGGGGTCCACCCAGGGTGATCCTGTCCCCTCCGTTAACCATGGCCACAAGAAGAGGCCACACGGTAGCAGAGAAACCCTAGTGCCAAGGAGGTGCTCAAAACCTCAGCCTGGGGCTGCGGGGCTTGGCTTGCTCTGGGCCGGCCACGTGCCACACTGGTGAAGGGTGGACCCTGGGGAGCTCTGTGAAGACCCTGAAGCCAAACTGCCTGGACTGGAATCCTGGCTCTGCCTCTCCTGAGCTATGTAAAGGAAGCAAATTCATCTTCCTGTGTTTCAGTTTTCTCCGTCTATAAAATGAGGATAATAATGCCAACTTTTAGGACTGCTGTGAGGACTAAATCAGCGAATCAAGTGCTTGGAGCCTTACCTGATGCAGTGTTAGCCACACCTGGTGCTATCAAGTCTGCCTCTCACTGCCTGACCTTGGGTATGTCATACCCATCACTGGGTTTCAGTCCCTCCTTCAGCACAAAAAAGGGACATTCACACAACGAACTAGAAGGTGATTTCTTAACCTCTGGAGCTTTCTGAAAATACATATGTTCAGGCCATACTGGACTTGGACTCTCTGGGATAGGGCCAAGAAATCTCTATGTAACAAGCCCCCCAGGGATTGCAATGAACAGCCAAGTTCAGATGCTATGGAATTAGAGGCTCGCTAAGGTGCCCCTGTCTCCTGGACTGGGAAACAGATGGTCACTGCAACCCTACCATCAGACGTTTAAGTGGCACTTCATATGCTGTAAAGCCCTTTGATGGTCTTTATCCAAGTCGACACTCAACCACCATGTGAGGCAGGTGGGTCAAGGATGCTCCTTTGCTAAACTGAGGCTCACAGTGGTAAAACAACATGCCAGGGGGCCCCCAGCCCAGGAGCAGAACTGGGCCCAGAACTTGTTCCCTGACAGCCATGGCTGAGGCCTCCTTAGCAGGCTCGGCTTTGAGGGTCTGCCCTGCCTGTTGCTGGGTCCCTGAGCTGCCTGGCTCAAGGCTGTCCTAGACAGCTCTGTCAGGAAGCAGCAGGGACTTTCCAGGCTTGGGGGAAGGGAGGGGAGGACTTGAGGATCCATGACAGGGAACCCTCCAAAGCCCCCAGGACCTGGAGCAGGAGGAATGGACTGTGAGGAGTGACCTGTCTAGGGCACAGACCTGAGACCAGGCAGCTCAGGGTCGGCCTCCGGCTTTACTCTCTGGGAAATGGGGCACTCACACCCGTGCTCAGAGCTCCAGAAAGACCTGACTTGGCCCAGGCAGGAAGGGGAGATGCAGAGCACTGGCCAGACCTGGTGCTGCCTGGCCCCAGCCGTCTGGGGGATAGGGCAGGGCTCCAGCAGCAGACAGCCTCTTAGCAGGGGCATGCTCAGCCGTGGGCTACCTAAACTCATTCCTGGCCTGAGGGGATTCATGGGTCCTCATGGTCTACCACATGGGCCCATGGAGTGGGCACAGAGGGGAAAGTCCTCCTTTCCCGCCTGGTGCTATTATCCCTGGAACTACAGAGAAGCAGAGTAACACAGTGGTAAGCACTTGGGCTTTGGACTCAGACTACGGATTTGAACCTCAGCTATATCATATATCAGGCTAATGTAACCTCTCTGTCCCTCAGTTTCCTCATCTCAAAAAACTGGGATATAACTGTGTCAACCTCATGGAGTTACTGTACAGATTAAATGAGGCAACACAGGCCAGGCACCAAGGCTCACGCCTGTAATCTCAGCACTCTGGGAGGCCAAGGAGGGAGCATCGCTTGTGCTCGGGAGATTGAGACCAGCCCAGGCAATATAATGAGACCCCATATCTACAAAATAAACAAATAAATACATTAGCTGGGTGTGATGGCCAGCACCTGCAGTCCCAGCTACTCGGGAGGCTAAGAGGGGAGGATCATTTGAGGAGTTTGAGGCTGCAGTGAGCTATGATTGTGCTATTGCACTCCTGGGTGACACTGTCTGTGTGACAGAAGGAGACTCTGTCTCTAAACAAATAAATAAAAATGAGGCAATACACATTCAGACAGGAAGCACCCAGTGAACACCAGCAATCACTACCACCGCTGCCACTGCCTTTGGGAGACACGACCGTGGGTCCACAAGTGGCTGGGTCTGTTACCTGCTTGATGCAACCATGCCCCAAGCTCCACAGCAGTGCTCACCTGAACCCCAACACCCAGATCCCACTGGAGAGGGCTTTATCTTTGGCAACCACTGGCTTCACAGACATCAGTGAGTATGACTCACTAACGTAAGTAACCCTGTAAGAAGCCTGGGAGGATGACAGGCTGAGTACTGCAATCCCTATGTCACAGATGGGGAAACTGAGGCTCATGTGGTAACCCTGGGCAACAGCCTGTGCTAGAGGAAGCCAGGACGGAGGCCTGCCTGCTCAGGCCAGGCTGCTGCTCTACCCAGCCTCATGAGGAGGCCAGGTAGGAACAGGAAGCTGAGGCTGCCAGCAGCCGAACACCACAGTCTGTCTCTACTCTGAGGTGCTGCTTCCTGAGGGCTGGGGCTACAGAGGAGGGAGTCATGGCCTGGACATGCACATGTGCCCTTGAGCTTTCCTGTGAGTGCAGCTGCTCTGAGGGGGACAGCTCAGGAGGGGGTGGAAGTGTTCTCACAACACAATGTTTGAATAGGCACATGCACACATCTGTTTCCCAAGGAAACCAGCTGGGAGGAAGGGCATGTGCAGGTGTATATGGAGCCACCACGTGCAGATCCTGAACGAAAGCACTAATCGTCTGCCACTTTGCAGCTATCAAAGGTGAGGCCGGCTGGGCGCGGTGGCTCACGCCTGTAATCCCAGCACTTTGGGAGGCTGAGGTGGGTGGATCACCTGAGGTCAGGAGTTCGAGATCAGCCTGGCCAACATGGCGAAACCCGGTCTCTACTAAAAACACAAAAATTAGCTGGGCATGGTGACAAACGCCTGTAATCCCAGCTACTTGGGAGGCTGAGGAAGGAGAACTGCTTGAACCTGGGAGGCGGAGGTTGCAGTGAGCTGAGATTGCAACACTGCACTCCTGTCTGGGAGACAGAGCAAGATTCCGTCTCAGAAAAAAAAAAAAAAAGGTGAGGGCCACAGAGGTATAGCATTTGCTTACGGTTGCACAGCAAGCAAGTGGCCAACTTATTTTACTTATCACCTTCTAGATGTTTTGGAGACAAGGTCCCTTTCCATAATCTCTGCCCAAAAACTGTGCACAAACCGAATTCTAACTTAAGATACAGCCAACATGAGAGCTGAAAGACCCCTCACAGATGACATGGTCTGTGAAGAGGGAACTGAGGCACAGAGAGTAAAAGTAATTTGCCCAAGATCACATCAAAATGCAAGTGACGGGCCAGGCTTGTTGGTTCAGGTCTGTAATCTCAGCACTTTGGGAGGCTGAGGCAGGATTGTTTGAGGCCAAGAGTTCAAGACCAGCCTGGGTAACATGGTCAAACCCCATCTCTACAAAAAATTTAAAAAATTAGCCAGGTGTGGTGCTGCATGCCTGTAGTCCCAGCCACTCGGAAGGCTGAGGCAGGAGGATCTCAGGCCCAGGTAGTTGAGGCTGCAGTGAGTTATGACCATACCATTTCACCAGCCCAGGAGACAGGGCAAAACCCTGTCTCTTAAAAAACAAAAAGCAAGTCAAGTCAAGGAGAGAGCATATAATCTAGCAAAACCAAGAGTTTAGGCCCTGGAGTCAGACAGACCTGGTTCAATCACAAACTGGTTCATATTCCAGCAGGTTATTTAACTTCTTTGGGACTGTGTCCTCCCCTGGAAAATGAGAATAATAAGCACCTCCTAAGGCAGCCATGAGGACTTAAATGAGATAATCCATGCCAAACGGCTCAGCATGGTGCCTGGCACTCAGGAAGGGGAAATGGGCCTTAGCTGTGTTTTTTTTGTTTTTTGTTTTTTTTGAGAAAGAGTCTCGCTATGTCACCCAGGCTGGAGTGCAGTGGCCAGATCTCAGCTCACTGCAAGGGCCACCTCCTGGGTTCACGCCATTCTCCTTCCTCAGCCTCCCGAGTAGCTGAGACTACAGGCGCCTGCCGCCACGCCCAGCTAATTTTTTGTATTTTCAGTAGAGATGGGGTTTCACCGTGGTAGCCAGGATGGTCTCGATCTCCTGACCTCGTGATCCACCCACCTCAGCCTCCTGAAGTGCTGGGATTACAGGCAAGAACCACCGTGCCCGGCCCCAGCTGTTTTTATTACTGTTATTAACGAGCGGATGAGGGATTCACTGCTGGGCCTGGATTCGGGTTTGTACCGTTTGGACATGGGCATGGCCCCTGGCCTCCTCACCACAGTGACGGCGTCATTGAGCAAGGACTCCCCAAAGACAAGGATGTGCAGCAGCTCATTGATGTGAATTTCCTCAAAGACAGCCAGAACCGCCACGGGGTCCACGGCCGAGATGATGCTGCCGAAGAGCAGGTTGTCCAGGAGGCCGATGTTGTTGATCTGCTCACCGCCCACCAGGCACACGGCGTACATGAGGCCGCCCAGGAAGAAGGCGTTCCACAGTGTGCCCACCACGGCAAAGATCAGGATGGTGCCCAGGTTTTCTGTGAACTGCCGCAGCGGCAGGAAGTAGCCGGCGTCCAGGATGATGGGCGGCAGCAGGAAGAGGAAGAAGACGTCGGACTGCAGGAAGGGGGGTGTCTCGCCTACACCCTTGATCAGGCCCCCCACCAGCAGCCCCACCACGATCAGCAGGCAGCTCTCCGGGACGATGCTTGAGATAGTGGGGATCACATGGAAACCTGCGGAGGGCGAGAGAACGGGAGGCCATGGGCTTTCGGAGGAGCCGGGAGAACAGAAGGCTGGGGATGGGCCGGGGATGAGGAGCGCAGCTGGCCAGAGGTGCACAGGCTGGGTCTCAGAGGGCTGCTCTGTTAACTCTCTGAGCCGCTGCTTCCTCGCCTGGAAGGGACAATGCTAGCTTCACAGGTTTGCCATCATAAACCAAGTGACAGTGTTTTTAAAGCACTTTTTTCAAAGGATACATACATGCTATCTCTGTCGCTGTCATAAAATGTTATCAAGTAGCAGTTCTATAAGCCTCCAGAAAGCAGAAATTATAAATTGATTACTGACGTGCCAAGTACCTACGGGCATCACCTACGCCTGAACCCAAGGCATTATTCCAGGCACAAGTTCAGGGAGGCAGATCTGAGCTCAACCTAAGGAATAACAATCTAATAATTCTGTCTGAAGGAAGATGGCAGTTCCCTATCACGGAGCTGTTTAAGCAGAAGGCAGACAACCAGCTGGTGGGGAGTGGCATAGGAGACAGAAGAAAGCACAGAAGAATCTAAGAATACCAGCGTGGGAAGGAACTTGGGGATAATAAGGCCTGGGGTCTGCAAACCTGCAAAAGAGTAGGCTTTCCAGCTGAGTCCAGGCAGCTGCCTGAGACATGGCTCAAGGACGCCAATGGCAACCAGGTTTGGCAGGTGAGATAAAATCTATTTGCTATCCCACTTCTAGCTCAATGCCACCCACTTTAAAGATGGGGCAACTAAGGCTCAGAAAAGGGAAGGGACTTGCCCAAAGTCACACAGCAAATGGGGAGCAGAACCAGATAGAACCCAGGTCTGATGCCCCAGTTCCCATCAAACTGCACAGTTCTGTAATTCAAGCTCGCTTATCCTTCCCTTCCATCAAGGCCTCCTCACACACCCTTCTGCCTAAGACCCACCAGCCATCTCCCCAGGCCGCGTCCTGGCCAGCAGCAGGCCGCTCTGCTGTATTCCACCTTGAGGCTCCAAACCCAGAGCTGAGAAGTAGCAAAAATCCCCATGAGAGGGGCCTCTCTCAATACCAGGTATGACCAGAGAACCCTGAGCTCCTGTGAATGGTTTCTATTGTTTGTTTTGTTTTGGGGTGGGAAAGTAGGTGGAAAAACCTGAGCATCTAGTTGTATGTTGGGTACCATGCTCCTAGGGGTGGCAGAGTCAAGAGTCATAGTCATCATAGTCATGACCCTTTGCTCAAGAGGAAAGTTCTCTCTGGCCTGGCACGGTGGCTCATGTCTGTAATTCCAGCACTTTAGGAGGCTGGGGTGGGAGGATCACTTGAGGTCAATAATTTGACACCAGCTTGTACAACATAGGAGACCTCATCTCCACTTAAAAAAAAAAAAATAGCTGGGCATGGTGTGCGCCTGTAGTCCCAACTAGTCAGGAGGGCTGAGGCAGGAGGATCACTTGAGCCCAGCCTCAAATAAATAAATAAATAAATAAATAAACAAACAAAAGCAAGGCTCTTTCTCCTCTCCTTCCCTATCTTGCAAGCTCTGTGCAGGCAGATCCCGTAACTGCTTATCATTATACACCCAGGGCTAAGACACTAGAGGTGCTCAACAAATACTGGCTGACTTGAAAATACACAGGGCTGGGACATCACCCAAGATTTCCGATAACCTGCATGCCTGGCCAGGCCTCTGCTCTCATTACTTACTCTTGAGATCCTTGGGACAGAGGAGGAACTTCCCTCTCCATGCCCAAAGCCCTTCCTACTCTCAGGTAGGAATCTGGGCAGTGCTAGTACAGTGACAAGTCAAAGTTCACACTGCTGGCTGGGCACAGTGGCTCACGCCTGTAATTCCAGCACTTTGGGAGGCCAAGGTGGGTGGATCACCTGAGGTCAAGAGTTCAAGACGAGTCTGACCAATATGGTGAAACACTGTCTCTACTAAAAATATAAAAATTGGCCAGGCATAGTGGCCGGCACCTGTAGTCCCAGCTACTTGGGAGGCTGAGACAGGAGAATTGCTTGAACCTGGGAGGTGGAAGTTACAGTGAGCTGAGATTGCGCCATTGCACTCCAGCCTGGGCAACAGAACAAGATTCCATCTCAAAAAAAAAAAAAAAAAAAAAAAAAAAAAAAAAGTTCACACACTGAACACTATCCAGGCCCAGAATCCTGGCACAATGCCAAGCACCCTGGGACACTCAAAACACATTGGGAAAAAAAGACATCGCCATCCTAGGCCAAGAGGACCTCGAAGGCACCATGTGCAATCTCCTGATTTCAAAATAGACATGACCAAAAGTCACTTTTTGTTCATCTACTTTCCACATCAATAAAAGCGAAAATAATTCCAAAATCACCTCTTTTGCTGAAAAGTACCCCAGTCTTTGTACTGTCCACCAGTCAACATCCAGTGTGTAGCTGGCTGGTCCACTGGGAAGGGCTAGTCATGTTGGGCCCAAGTCTCTCTTGCTGTAGAGGATAAAGCCCACGTTTTCAGCACGGCCTCTGTCATCTGGTCTTGCCTCATGTCCCATTCTCCCCACTGTCAACTCTTAGGTTTCAGCCTTGCCAAATTCCTTGCAATTGCCCCATATGAGCCACATCCTCTTTTGCCTGCCAATCTTCGCCTAGTCTAGTTCCTCTCTAGAAATCATTCCTCTACCCCTACCCCCACTGTATGTGGCTGACATCATATCCTCTGCCTGCCTCCTCCTCCAGGAAGTATTCTCTGACCACCACCTGTCTGCCCAGGTTAGGGCAGGAATCTTCTGGTGCCTCCCTCTCTCATAGCCTTCAATCTGCAGTCATCTCCCAGGTTCCTGTCTTTCTTCCTGGCACCCACTGAGATCAGTCAGACAACCCAGGCAGAAGCAGCTGGGGTAAGACAATGGCACCACACCCCAAAGACCTGCAGTGTGCTGGAGGGGAGACAGGTACAGCACAGGGGAGATAAGCAGGATGAAGATTTAGGGGAGCAGAGCTCCTTCAAGGCAGGGGCCAGAAAGCACCTTCCCAAGGCCAGAAGTCCAGCTCCAGCCAGCTGCATGCTGGCCCCCTCCACAGCCTCCCTGCCCCTGACCTGGCGTGAGCACCAAGAGCTGCCTTAGGAGAAGGCAGAGTCTAAAGAGAGTCCAGGGCAGGCAGATGATGGCTTCCACCTCCACCTAAGAGGTCAGGCTCTAAAAATGCCTCCTACCCCCACTCTGTGCCATCAGCCCAATCCACAGAGCTTTTCTGGCCCCATAAATCGCCAGACAGTGCCTAGGAGACCCAGAGAAGAGTTGGCCACAGCTCCTGCCTGGGGAGGGGGCAGGCATGTGAAACAAGCCAAGAGCAGCAACATAAAGAAGGCTCCTCAGCTCTGAGGGTGTCCCATGAGCCAGAACTGTGCTGGGAGCCTGGCACACACCATCTCATTCAGTTCTCACCACAGTCCTTGGGATAGGTATTGCCTCCATTTTGCAGAAGACAAATCTGAGGTCGGCAAGGTTATGCCGCTTCGCCAGTGTCTAAGGGAGGACCTCTATTCTAGCTTAGGTGTCTCAAACCTGTAGCAGAGAACACTAATTAATTTTTTACTCAAAGCTCGGTATTTTCTCTGAGCCAGGCCATATTGGACACTGAAGACATTGAGGTGACTCAGACTCTGAACCTCCGTGAGCAGCTAATGGGGAGGGCCATGCTATTCCAGCCCTTGGAGCTTCTATGACCAGGTGAACAGACAGCTGGCATTCCTATTGGACACAAGAAAAGCAAGCTCTGAGAGGAGGCTGGATGCACTCAGCCAGGCCAACCACGACTGGGTCCTGCGCCTCCTGACTACAGCACAGCGACCTCTTTCTCCTTCAGCCAGTTCCAGAGTACTTGGGGCTGGAGCCATGTTCCCGGAGCTGGTTTCCCCGGCTTTCCTGTTTTGGCTCTGGCGCTCAGTGAGCTGAAGGAGCTTTAGGCCCTGATGGGCTCTCTGGACCCGAGGGGAGGGCCGGGCCGGGCCGGGCCGGGCCGGGCCAGGCTGATGAGAAAGGTCTGAGATCCACTCTTGGCTCCCTGCCCACGGGTAGGAGGCACATTACTGGAAAGCACTTCCAGGGCTGGGGGAGGAAGGGATTCTGTCATCAGAAGGAGGCTCCTTCAGGAGCAATGGCTCAGGCAAGTGGGAAGCAGCCCCTGGACCTGTGCTGGCTTGTCCCTCTCCCAACGTCCTGACTCCACCAACTGCGCTCACTCTGCATCCCTGCAGAGTCCCCACAAAGTGTAAGGCGCTTGCTGACTCCTGGTGTGGTGAAAGGGGCACAGAAGGATGGCTGGGGCCCCTGGAACCCTGACAAAAGCCCTGCATGGAGGCAAGATCCCAGGATGCCAAGAGATGAGGCAAAACTTTCAGGGCCCAAACGTGCAGCAGCAGTGATGTCACCAGGGTGAAATCAGGGGTGGGAAGAGACAGAGTAAGAACCAGAGACGTGAGAGCTGGAATGGATCTTGGAGAGCATCTAAATTCTCCATTATACAGTCAGGGAAATGGAGACAGAGACAGCCAGTGACCTGTCATTGATCACGTGTCCAGTTCTACCCCAGTAGTCCGTGACACTCCAAGCCCTGTGGTGTGCACAAGCCACACAGCCTCCTTCGAGGACGTCCAGTCCTCCCAGAACAAGGAGGCACGAAAGTGTGGAATTTGGCATCTCCAAGCGCAGCCACAGGCCAAACCCTCTGACACAGTTCAGAGTTGGCTCTCCTTTTACAAGAGGCTGGGGGATGGGAGAAGTGTTTTTCATTCTATCTAGTGTAGGTGGTAG
This sequence comes from Mandrillus leucophaeus, assembly GCF_000951045.1. NCBI lineage: Eukaryota > Metazoa > Chordata > Mammalia > Primates > Cercopithecidae > Mandrillus > Mandrillus leucophaeus. Next base: position 1,649,180 of record NW_012102365.1, read on the forward strand.
CTGGAACGAACACACACACACACACACACACACACACACACACACACACACACACACTCTTGCTGAGCAGACACCTCACCAAACCTCCAATTGATGGGGGTTCCCAGCCCCCTGCGGCTGCTCTGCACCACAAGAATGTTTTATTTATATCTTCTCGGACGGTCCCCATCTGCTGAGACTGGCTCAGTGGAGCAGGCAAGGCTGTCCCACATCACCCTGGGTTGCCAGGGTGACCAGACATGCCTGATCCCCCTTCCCACAACCCTCCTCTGGCCTGGGAAGTCAGAGGAGAGTGCTGGGAAGAGGGGTCTCTTTGGCCCATAGTGCCAGGTCACCAGGGACCCAGGGACACACTGAGGGCTCTGTCGCCCTACTTCCAGGCCTGAGGACTGCTCTGGGGCTGCAACTCGGCCAGGTCCCAAGGGATTCCTAGTTGCACAACGATTCCATTTCTTTAACTCCCTCTTCAACTGCCCCAGCAACCAGTCTCAACTGCAGCAATGAAAGCTAATACTTCCTAACGAAAGCCCAGCACTCTACAGTTTACAGCAGCACACTCTGATGCTTCTTAACCCATTTGCTCTTCACACAGTTCTGGGAAGTCACAATTACCATCCCCCTATTTTACAGATGAGGAAACTGAAGCACAGAAAGGTTAAGCAACTTGATCAAAGTCACATAGCTGGTAACTGGGATTCAAATCCAGGTAGTCTGGCTCCAGAGTCTGTGTTCTGGCCACTCACCGTTTTATCCCTGGCTTTATTCTCACTTTGTTTCTGAGGGGTGTGTGAGCCTAGGACTAAAGAGGCCCAAAGCAATTCCCAAAGGGTCAGAGGTAGGTATTTCTTTCCATGAGCTCCTCTCCAGGAAGTATCCCACTGCTCCCCTTCTAGTCTAGTGGCCTAGTAAAGACTTCATGAAATCCTTCCTATCTTCTAAGGCTGCCCCCTCCAGGAAGCTCTCCTGAGTTAACTCAGCCAGGATGGGTCAGTCTTTTCTACCAAACTTGTAGAGCAAGAAGTGATAACTATTCAGACTGTTCAGCCCCTGCCTGGCTGATCTGCACTCAGCCCTGGTGTCCACTGGGGCTGGAGGACCCATGGGTCCAGGAGGGCTCTGACTCTTTTTGAGTCTGATTCTCAAGGCTAATTCTTCCTACCATCAATGTCAGCTAGGAGGACCAGGGAGAAAGAAAAGCCACATTAGGACAGACTCAGCCACTGCCTCAGCAGGTTCACAGCCAGACCTGCAGAGGAGACAAAGACACATGGCACTGGCCACCCCACCCTATGTTCCCACTGTCAGAAAACTGAGTTCTAATCAGAGCCCAGCCACAACTTGCTGGGGGGCTTTAGACAAGTTACATCCCTCCCCTCAAAGTTTCTCCATCTGTGTAAAAGCCTATTTCAGAGGGTTTCTGGAGTACAAGAGGAAATAAGGATAAAGAGCACCAAGCAATAATGGTACTCAATGTTAGCCAGTGTGGTGCCTCCTATTACTATTGTAACTTTCTTTAAAACCCAAGTATAATACAATTCACTCTGCATTACTGTGACCTGTTGGTGTGTCTGTGTCCATCACTGGGCTATAAGCTCCTTGAGGGTAGTAACTGTCTAGATTCACGTGGGTCTCCAGCTTCCAGCACAGAGTAGGCATCAACTATTTGTGAACTGAAACAAAACTGACCTCAGCACTTTGGGAGACTGAGGGGAGAAGACTGCTTGAGGCTAGGAATTTGAGACCAGTCTGGGCAATATAGTGAGACCCCATCTCTACAAAAAATAATAATAATAATAATAATTAGCTGGATGTGGTGGTGTATGAGGCAGGAGGATTGCTTAAGTCCATGAGTTTGGAGCTACAGTGAGCTATGACAGTGCCACTACTCTTCAGCCTGGGAGATAGAGTGAGCCCTTATCTCTAATGTAAAAAGGAAAGAAAAATGAAGTAAACTTCACTTGTTAGATGTGAAGTATGGGAAAGAAGGAGGTGGGGATGGGTCTGGAGTTTCAAGACTAAGTGGTGTTCCCAGAGCGGGGACCATTTGAATTGGGCTTTGAAGGATCAATAGAAGTTTGCCAGAAGAGAAGCGTTTGTATCCTTTAAAAAGTCTAGTATAGTACCTTGCACATAGTAAATGGATATGTGGGTAATGAATGAAAGAAAAACAAGTAAAGAAGACAATAAATAGGAAGGCAGGCTGACTTCACCAAGCTTTTGTCAATATCCAAACAAGAGGGCTCTTGTGAAGATTAAATGATATGACGTACATAAAAGACTCAGCACAATACCTGGTACATGTGTCTTTGAGTCTCATTTCCTCTCTGTAACTAGGATGATGATGATTAAAAGCAACTTTGAGATAATTTAATTAGAACTCCCGGCCAGGCTCGGAGGCTCACACCTGTAATCCCAGCACTTTGGGAGGCCGAGGTGGGTGGATCACCCGAGGTCAGGAGTTTGAGACTAGCCTGGCCAACATGGTGAAACCCCTCTTCTATTAAAAATACAAAATTAGCCAGGCGTGGTGGTGGGTACCTGTAATCCCAGCCACTGGAGAGGCTAAGGCAGGAGAATCGCTTGAACCTGGAAGGCGGAGGCTGCAGTGAGCCGAAATCGTGCCACTGTACTCCAGCCTGGGCAACAAGAGTGAGACTCCGTTTCAGAAAAAACAACAACAACAACAACAACAAAACTCCCATCCCACAGCAGAAACTCAATGAATAATACTTTTCATTTTTTATTTATTTATTTTTCTGAGGTGGACTCTTGCTCTGTTGCCAGTCTGGAGTGCAGTGGTGTGATCTCAGCTCACCTCCTGGGTTTAAGCAATTCTCCTGCCTCAGCCTCCTGAGTAGCTAAACTACAGGCGTGCACCACCATGCCCAACTAATTTTTGTATTTTTAGTAGAAATGGGGTTTCACCATGTTGGCCAGGATGGTCTCGATCTCGACCTCGTGATCCGCCCACCTTGGCCTCCCAAAGTGCTGGGATTACAGACGTGAGCCACCGCGCCTGGCCAAATAATACTTTTTAAAAAATGTAGCAGCCAGCTGGGCGTGGCGGCTCACGTCTGTAATCCCAGCACTTTGGGAGGCCAAGGCAGGTGGATCTCCTGAGGTCAGGAGTTCTAGACCACAGTGACCAACGTGGCAAAACCTCGTCTCTACTAAAAATATAAAAATTAGTCAGGTGTGGTGGCAGACACCTCTAATCCCAGCTACTCAGGAGGCTGAGGCAAGAGAATCACTTGAACCTGTTAGGCAGAGGTTGCAGTGAGCCGAGATCACACCATTGCACTCCAGCCTGGGCAACAGAGCAAAATTCTGTTTCAAAAAAAAAAAAAAAAGATAAACTCTCCAGCACCCAGGAGACAAACACTGGACACCTGGAGAATCTGATGGAAGGCTCTGTGCAGGGGGCTTATACACACCCCCTCTCATTTCATCTCACATTCTGACCCCCAATTTGACAGATGAAGAAATCCAGGTTCAGAGAGGTGACTTGTCCAAGGCTACCTAGCTGGGAAGTGGCAGGGTCATCATTAGAATCCAGTTCTCTGAACTGCTAGTTCTTTGGGCCATGCTGCTTCAAAGAAAACAGCTTGTCAGGATCACCAGGAAGAGAATTCAAGTCTGCAATAAATATGCCTCCCCCACAAAAACAGCCATAAATAAATCTGTTCCAAGTACCTGGGCAGGCATGCTTCCCCATACCCAGGGCAATCAGTCTCTCTCTGTGCCTTTCCCCATCATTCTTCCAAACAGCACTTTTATTTCTTGTTTGTTTCAATCCACATTTCAGGGGCTCTTACTATGTTGAAGAGACAGGGTCTCACCCTCCGGGAACATCAGGTCTGGATGAGAAAGTAGGTAAAAAGCTGTCAGAAAACACAACCAGCATACACTGGGCTACCTGAGTCATGGAAAAGAGAAGAGCGCGCCAGGAGGCCAAAACCCCGGGTCCAGACCCTGCTCTGCCCTTTAATAACCATAAGCTTTGGGTAAATCACTACACAATGGAATAGCCTCCATTTTCTTGTCTGTAAACAAGTGAGAACAGGGACTAGACACAGGAGCAACTTGTGCACTGAGACGACTGAGAAAAGAGAGGTAAGGCAGGCTGGGGGGCCTGGGAGGCCCCTGGAGTAATAAGCAGCAATTTAGCCAGCACCAACTGCCTTAGAGACCTGGCAAGAGAGGCTGTTCCAGAGGCAGGCATGTTGTGATAGCGGATTACAGGCTCAGGGACCTTGGCACTGAGTTACAAATCCCTCACGATGTATAGCCTCTCTCTCTCTCTTTCCTTTCTCCTCTCACCTGTCCCATCTACATCAACTCCTTGACTCCAGCAGCCAGAAGTCCCCAAATCCTACCTCTAAGCAAACAGCGGGAAAATCTTCCTCACCTGGAACTTCTACCCACCTTTCAAATCTCAGTGGAGGGCCAGGCACGGTGGTTCACACCTGTAATCCCAGCACTTTGGGAGGCAGAGGTGGGCTGATCACCTGAGGTCCCGAGTTCGAGATTACCCTGGCCAACATGGTGAAAATCCATCTCTACTAAAAACAGAAAAAATTAGCTGGGTGTGCGCCTGTAGTCCCACTACTCAGGAGGGTGAGGCATGAGAAATGCTTGACCCTGCAGGCGCAGGTTGCAGAGAGCCAAGATCGCACCACTGCACTCCAGCCTGGGCAACAGAGTGAGACTCCGTCTCAAAAAAACAAAAAGAAAAAAACAAAAAACCCCAGTGCAGGTGTCACCTCCTCTGGGAAGCCTTCCTGGAGCCACACCCCCGCCCTCCCTAGGCTGAGTCAGATGCTCCTCCAAACTGAGGAGCTCTGTGTTCAGTGCCTCAGCCAGCCTGGCATCCCAGCACACAGCTCTGGGCCCCCAAAAAGTGATGCTCAGAAAAAGCAGGTTAAGGGAATGATAAACACTTCCTGAAGGGTATAGGACTAAAGTTTGGTCTCAAGGGTGGCTGACTAAAGGGGGAAGAGTGTGAACAAATGAAAAGAGAGGTAATCTCAAAAGCCTTCTGAGGATCCTGAAGCCTGCAGCCAGCCTGGAAATGAGAGTGAACAGTGCAGGAGACGCCGGCACACAGGCCTGACCAGGGCAGACCAAGGAAGGAACTGAGTCAAGGAGCCTGAGCCGACACAGCAGGCCTCAGAGGGTCCCCTGACCTTCAGCCTGGCCCTGAATGCCCCATCCTAGCCTGTGGCCTGGTTCTACCACCACCAGCCTTCTCCCTGGGTCTCAAGGACCCATTTCCGTAACCCCTATACCACCCCAAGCTGGGGCAGCACCTCTTGGTATCCAGCCCAACCTTCCCAATCATCCAAGCTCTGCATAAACATTTGTTGAATAAATTTCACTCCAGCAGATCGCCCCTCCCCCTGCAGAAAAGGCGCTGGATCAAGAGTCCCCATGCAGTGAAGCAGAGGATGACTCACAGGGGAGAGGGGAGGGACAGGGACTGGGACTGGCAGTAAACAGCCTGTGTGTTGACAAGAGGCAGAGCTCCAACAGGCCCAACAGTACCTGGCAAGGGAGAGGTGCCAGGCAGCAGGGTGATTACCTGGGGAGAGGGTTATCTGCGGAAGCATTGGGGGTTAGCTCAGGGGGTGGGGGGCAGCTCAGGGGTAGGACCTCAAGCTCCAAAGACTCTCATGGCTGGATTGGGTATCTGGTAGGTGACCATATGATATGCACTGGTTTCTTCTGATTTTCTCAAAATGTAAATATATTATATTGCTTTGGTGATTTTAAATAAAACTCATGGTCTTTTTTTTTCTAACAGTCATATAAGTGTTTAAGTATAAGGAAAATCATCTCTCAGTGATTCTCCCCCTTCCCCTTTACCAGCTATAGCAGTCTCCCCCACAACCAAATTTCCATTAAGTTTGGTATATATTCTTGCAGACTTTTCTGCATCTATAGGTTGTTTAAAATTACGTGGGAATGGTAAATCACACCTGCTGTGCTTAAACTGCTTCTATGGGGCAGAGACTGCACTAAGCACCGAGGCATCTCATTTAATTCTCTCAACAACCCTAATGCAGTCGGTATAAGTATTACCCAAATTTCATTTTTATTGTTTTTTTTTTTTTTTGAGACAGAGTCTTGCTCTGTCACCCAGGCTGGAGTGCTGGAGTGCAATGGCACAATCCTGGCTCACTGCAACCTCCACCTCCTGGGTTCAAGTGATACTTCTGCCTCAGCCTCCCAAGTAGCTGGGATTACAGGTGCCCGCCACCATGCCTGGCTAATTTTTGTGTTTTTAGTAAAGATGGGGTTTCACCAGGTTGGCCAGGCTGATCTCGGACTCCTGACCTCAGCTAATCCGCCTACCTTGGCCTCCCAAAGTGCTGGGATTACAGGCGTGAGCCACCACGCCCAGCCCTTTATTGGGCTTTAAAAAAAAATTGTTTGTTTGTTTGTTTGTTTTTTGAGACAGAATCCCGCACTGTCACCCAGGCTGGATGGAGTGCAGTGGCACAATCTCGGCTCACTGCAACCTCCGCCTCCGGGTTCAAGCGATTCTCCTGCCTCAGCCTCCTGAGTAGCTGGGATTACAGGTGCATACCACGCCTGGCTAATTTTGTATTTCAAGCTACCATCTCCCTCCTTTCCTTTCCCAGTGTCCCGGGTGTGTGGCTCCCCAGCTCAGGGGCTCCCTTCCCCACTCCATCTCTATCCCTGGCCTGTCCTTGCCTGTTGCTCCAGGCACCAGTTTGCCCCACATCTGGGGTGGGGCAGAGGTGGGGAAAGAAACAAAGGCTCAGTAAGAGAGCTTCCATTTCTAGAAACTTTAGAGCCATGGGAAAGCTAGATTTTTCTTTCCTCTTTGCTGGGGGTACAGTAGAGCTTGCAAAATGCAAATCTGAGATTTAAAAAATTGAGTATACCAAATATCTGTTGTTCTTAGTATTGCTTCCAGTTGCAAGTCAGTTAGCTCAGAAGCTTAACAATGTGTTAAATTCATTATATATATAACTTCAACTTGCTCAAAATCTCATCCTACTTGGCTACAGAGAGGTGGAATATAGAGAGGTAGCAGTAGGAAAGCAACACGAGAAGAAATTCTACAATTTCCAGGACAATTGCCCTGCAGAAAGCAAGTCACAGTGTCCTATTTTCAGCACTACAAGGAATGCGGGGGACTGCAAAGGAAGAACAAAACACAGGTGGCACTGGCTGGGTGGGGAAGAGAGACCAGCAGCTTCTAGGAGGCAACTGGGGCCCCTTCTATCCCTTGTAGCTTAATCAGCTTTATGGGATCTATTGTGTGCTTCACAGCATCTGAGGGCAGTGATGAAGAAGGTGTGTTAGACATCCTCCACTTGGGCATTTTAGTGACCTCTCAGAAGGGCCAGAAAAGGATCAGTGAGAGAAAATGACTCTCAGGGGACAGAGTCTGGAATAGGGCAGAAAAGATGGGGGGCCTTTGCAGAGGGGTGGGGCATGAGCATCCTTAGGCTGGTGTGTTACAGTGTGCGTGGGGTGGACTGCAGAATGGCAAATGCACAGGAGCTGCGTGCTCCTGACAGGAAATTCTTATTTTCTCATCCCCAAACATGCTCCTCAGGCCCCAGACTCTGGAGTTGTCCTGATTCCTTTCTTCCTCTCACTGCTGACATCCAATCCATCACCAAACCCTGCTGGTTCTGCCTTCTAGACATGAACAGACCCTGACACTTCTCACCATCTCCATTGCTAACACGCATCCAAGCCAGCACGATCACTTGCCTGGACCACTGCAGCAGCATCCAATCAGTCTCCTGCAACCACTTTTCTTTCTTTCTTTCTTTTTTTTTGAGAAAGAGTCTTGCTCTGTTGTCTAGGCTGGAGTGCAGTGGCGCAATCTCGGCTCACTTCAACCTTCGCCTCCCGGGTTCGAGATTCTTGTGCTTCAGCCACCTGAGTAGCTGGGATTACAGGCACATGCTACCACACCTGGCCAATTTTTATATTTCAGTAGAGACACGGTTTCACCATGTTGGTCAGGCTGGTCTCGAACTCCACGGTGATCTGTCCACCGTGGCCTCCCAAAGTGCTGGGATTACAGGCATGAGCCACCGCACCCAGCCCACATATCCACTCTTGCCCCCCAGGCTCTTCCTATACCAGCCAAGAGTGAAACTTTTTTTTTTCTTTTTTGAGATGGGAGTCTCACTCTGTATCCAGGCTGGAGTGCAGGGGCGCAATCTCGGCTCGCTGCAACCTCCGCCTCTTGGGTTCAAGCAATTCTCCTGCCTCGGCCTCCTGAGTAGACAGGACTACAGATGTGTGCCACCATGCCCAGCTAATTTTTGTATTTTTAGTAGAGGCGAGGTTTCACCATGTTGGCCAGGATGGTCTTGATCTCTTGACCTCGTGATCTGCCCACCTCAGCCTCCCAAAGTGCTGGGATTACAGGCGTGAGCCACTGTGTCCGGCCAAGAGTGAAGCTTTTTAAGAAGTAAGACATACTACTGAAAGGTAGGGACTACACCCCCCTCTGCGTCTTTCCACCACACCTGAATCTCCACTCACTCCCCTCTAGCTCCACCGGCCTCTTTGCTTTTCCTTGAGTACAAACATGCTTCCACCTCAGGGCCTTTGCATTTGCTGTTCCCTGTGCCTAAGACACTCTTCCCCATGTAGGTGAATGACAGATTCCCTCCCTTCCTTCAGGTCCCTGCTCAGATGCCACCTCCCCAGAGAGGTCCTCCCAACCCTCTCAATCTGCTTACTCTTGCCACTTCCTGACGTCTAGATGTGCTTTCTGACTATTCCCCACCCAGAACATAAGCCTCGTGAGGGCAGCCTCTGTCCCAATCACTGTTGTATTCCTGGCACCTTAGACTGTACCTGGCACACGGCAGGCTCACAACCAATGTTTGCTGGATGGATGACTTTCTCTTACCTCAGTGACCTCACAAGGTTGTTGTGAGGATTACATGAGACCACAAACACAAAAGCACTGGGCGAACCACAAGATGTTGTCAGGGTGGGTCACCATCAGCTTGTCCCTTGGAGAGCCACTCCTCCTCCAAGGTGCTGCTCAGCAGCTTTTCCTAAATACCCCAGGGAGCAGAACGCAGTCACGCTCAGTTCTGTGGGCCTGCAGAGCCTGGGACCACACAGCCCTCTATTAAGAGTCTGATGACACGGCACAGCTGGTTGGTCTGTCTCCCCCTTCAGACCACAAGCAAGTTTCTACCTGCAAGTAAGCGTAGGGACCCTGTCCTATTCATCTTTGACTCTCCAGGCCTCGGCATGGAGCCTAACACATGGTGAGGATAAAGATTTGTTGAGCCAGCAGAACTGTTTGAGGGCAGAAGTCATGTCTGGTTTAACTTTTTTTTCTTCCTTTTCGTGTATATATTTTTGGGTTTAACTTAGTCTCCAGTGTTTGGCACTAAGCACATGGACACTAAACTCCAGCTGAATTGGCCTTTTCCTTGAAGGAAGGGTGAGAGTTAGGCACCAAGAAGGCCTGGCAGGCATATCAGCAGCATCTGGAAAGGTAGGACAGGGAAACGAATGTGGTGTAGGTAGAAGATTTCTTTTTTTGTGGGGGAGGGGGTGGGGAAAACGGAGTCTGGCTGTGTTGCCCAGGCTGGAGTGCAGTGGTACGAACACGGCTCACTGCAGCCTTGACTTCCTGGACTTAAGCGATCCTCTCGCTTCAGCCCCCCAAGTAGCTGGGGCTACAGGCGCGCACCACCACGCCTGGCTAGTTTTTGTATTTTTTGTAGACGTGGGGGTTTCACCATGTTGCTAAGGTCTCAAACTCCTGAGCTCAAGAGATCTGCCTGCCTTGGCCTCCCAAAGTGCTGAGATTACAGGCGTGAGCCACTGAACCTAGCCCAGGTAGAGGATTTCTATTGGAGCAAATGGCAGTGGACTGGAGTGGAAATCATTACTTAGATGCTGTAAAGCAGCCTTTTCTCTCACCCTCACAACAAGCCATGGCAGTGGGCAACAGATGAGAGAACAGACACTGAGAGAAGTCCAAACATAGGCCCAGGATCACATGGGTAGCAATGGAGACTGGTCCCAAACCCAGAACTACTGCTCTCAATCCAGCGCTCAGCCAAGGCCAGTTATGAAAGGCCACAAATATCCTGTGGGGAGAGAATTCCCAATCACCCTGCTGAGCCAGGGAGAGCCACTGGAGGGCTCTGGCCCGGGGAACAACATGAAATTCTGACCCCTCAGGGAGGTGGTCAAGGGAGCAGCGCTGGCCACCCAGGCTCAGCATCTGGCGTAGGGCAAAGTTGTCCAACTGCACAGCCATTTAGTCTCAGCTCCAGGGACAGCTGGTACCGCCTCCTGCACAACACCAGCAGGATGGGTAAGCCCTCCCCCATCCTACCTCCAAATGCCTCAAAAGACCAGAAAACTACAATTCTGAGAAAAGAAAGGCCTGAGTCAAGCCCAGGCTGGGGATCAGGGGAACTGGGCTTCAGTCTAGACTCAGCCACTAACATTCTGAGGGCTTTGAACAAACCCTTGCTTTTCTTTGGTCTCAGTTTCTCCATCCTTGGGGGCTTGTTGAGAGCCTCTCTACCTCTGACATCTGACTGATGAACTCTGCAGCTGGACAAAGTTGGGTTCTGTGATACTCACCATCTCTGTCCACGTCAGCAACCGTGGCATCTGGATACAGAACAGCATTCATGCCATAGCAAGCTTGCACGAGGCAGCAGTGGGCAGCGTAAAGAACTCTGGTCCATCAATGAGGGAGGCAGTTGCTGTCCCAATTCTAAATCTTAACTTCTCTGTGACCTATGGCAAATCACAGTACTGCCCTGAACCTCAGTTTCTTCCTTTCTAACATTGGGATAAACAATGTCTATGGCACAGGGTTGCTGTAAGAGGAGAGAACAGAGATAAAAACACTCAGAAAAAAGCAAAAACAAAAATATATGTCCATACCGGGTGAGGTAGCTCACACCTGTAATCCCAGCAGTTGGGGAGGCTGAGGTGAGAGGATCACTTGAGCCCAGGAGTTTGAGACCAGCCTGGGCAACATGGTGAAATCCATCTCTACAAAAAATTTAAAAAGTAGCTGGGCATGGTTGGTGCATACCTGTAGTCCCAGCTACTAGGGAGGCGGAAGTGGGAGGATCACCTGAGCCTGAGAGGTTGAGGTTTCAGTGAGCCGAGATCATGCCATTGCACTCTAGCCTGGGCAACAGGGTGAGACCCTGTCTGGGGAAAAGAAAAAAGAAAAAAAAAGGCCGGGCACGGTGGCTCATGCCTATAATCCCAGTACTTTGAGACACCGAGGCGGGCGGATCACCTGAGGTCAGGGGTTTGAGACCAGCCTGGCCAACATGGTGAAACCCCGACTCTACTAAAAATACAAAATTAGCCAGGTGTGGTGGTGCATCCTGTAATCCCAGCTACTTGGGAGGCTGAGGCAGGAGAATCACTTGGAACCAGGAGGCGGAGGTTGCAGCGAGCCGAGATCGCGCCATTGCCCTCCAGCCTGGGCAAAAAGAGGGAAACTAACTAACTGACTGACTAAATAAATAAATAAATGCACGCATGCCAGACACTCCCGTGCAGATCTAGGTTCCCTGAAACCAGCAGTGTCAGGGTCCCAGAGGCAAGCTGGCAGCACTGGGGAGGCGAGAGCTTCTCCTAAGCAGGCGCCTGAGGGGGAAGCTGTCCAACTGCACAGCATTAAGGCTCCAGGGGCAGCAGGCACTGCCTCCTGCACAATACCAGCAAGGTGGGTGAGCCCTCCTGATACTGGATCCTCTATCTCCAGGGGATGCCCTAAGGGTCTCCCATACGCTTCTGATAACAATCCAGCTGGCTGGGCTCTGTGTGTGGTGGGAGAGACAGGGCATGCTTGGAGGGCCTCTCCCTGCCTCCTCTCCCACCACACTGGGGATAGTTTGTCACCTCAGGCCTCTAGGAGCCACGAGATGTAGAGTGGATAGGAGAACCGAGCATGCTCAGATGAGGCTGTCCTTTAGAGGACACTGCAGAGAAAAGACGAGGACATGGCCAGCTGCAGGGCTTGGTCCTGGTGCCAGGAGGGCCCAGGGCTCTAGGAACAGCAATTGCAGGTCAGACCTCTCCTGGGGGAGAAGAGGGGCAGCAAGAAGTCAGAGATTAGAGGAGGAAGGGCCCTCTGAGACCATCCAATGCAACCCCTCTATTTCACAGATGCAAAGGATGAAGCCCAGAGAGGGGATGCAACTTGGTTGAGGTTACACAGCAAAGTGGTAGCAGAGCTGGGACACACACCCAGGATGGTCTACTCCAAAACTGGTCCTTGCTTGGAATATGGTGCCAACCCCCCATTCCACTCCCACTTTTTTTTTTTTTTTTTTTTTTTGAGACAGAGTCTCGCTCTGTCGCCCAGGCTGGAGTGCAGTGGCCGGATCTCAGCTCACTGCAAGCTCCACCTCCCAGGTTTATGCCATTCTCCTGCCTCAGCCTCCCAAGTAGCTGGGACTACAGGCGCCCGCCACCTCACCCGGCTAGTTTTTTGTATGTTTTTTAGTAGAGACGGGGTTTCACCGCGTTAGCCAGGATGGTCTCGATCTCCTGACCTTGTGATCTGCCCGTCTCGGCCTCCCAAAGTGCTGGGATTACAGACTTGAGCCACCGCGCCCGGCCCCCACTTTTTTTTTTTTAAAACTACCTTCTATTGAGTGCCTCACTTTGATGCTCTGTATACTTCAACCACATGATTCTCCTAGCAGCCCTCTGACACAGGGATCACCCTCCTCATTCTACAGCTGAGGAAACCGGGGCAGAGAGAAATGGTCTGACTCCAGAGCCACAGCCCCAACCATGCTGCCTGCAGCTCTGAGCCCCAGTTTTCTGGACCAAATGGTGGGTATGGGGCACAGGAGCCCTGGTTTATTGCCAGGTCTGTCACTCCTTTGCTATGTGACCTTGGTCAGGTCACTCACTAAACTGCTGGTCTCTCTAAGACCCCTAGCAGTAGCAGCGTGCCCTGGTTCTGTGTGTGCCTTGCAAGGAAAGAAGCAGGAGCTATCTGGCACATTAGTAATGGGGAATGGAGCTCCACTGTCAGTAGCTCCCCAGATTGGGTCTAGCCTGCAGGCCTCTGCTCAAAACCCATGTGCAATGCCTCAGGAGACACAGTGCAGCCCTCCAGCACACGCCATTGTGGGAAGGGAGAATTACTACCGAGCCCTGGGCCTTCTCATTTAGCCTCAGCAATGCCATGAGGTAGACACTACTGTTTCCATTTTCCAGTAGAGACATTGAGGCTCAGAGCTTAATAAACTAGCTCAAATGACACACAGCCAGGAAACAACCAAACTGGTATTTGATCCCAAAAGCTAAGCTCTGCCCTCAAGCCGGGCCTGGTAACTGCTTCCTGTTGGCACTCTGGTCCTCAGGGCACAGGTTCTAGAATAAGAGCCCACTGGTGACAAGCTGAGCACAAAGGGCCAAGGGCTCCAGGCAGGCTGAGAGGTTGCCTGCTTGCCTACTTGTCTGTCAACCAGCCCACCCCATAGAAGTAAGTGCCCCATGCCCAGGAAGGAGATAAGGAAGGCTTTGTCAGTGCCCACTTCCGCCTGGCCTGTGCTAGCTGCTGGGACTGGGCAGGGCCTATCGTGTGAAACCGCACATGGCATTGGCACGAGGTGCACGTGCCTCCCTCCAGTAAGGCAGGGGAAATAGCTGGGGCAGCCAGAACTGCAGAAGCAGCCACCACTAGGCAGGACAAGGAGGCTCAAGAATTCAGGCAGGAGCCATGGTTCTTTTTTCTTTTTTGCCACCCCGCCCCCAGACCATAGTTCTAATCAGCCCAGTCACACAGCTTCCAGTTGAAAGGGGGAGGTTAATAATAATAATAGTGGCTGGGTGCGGTGGCTCATGCCTGTACTCTCAGCACTTTGGGAGGCTTGAGCTGGCCTTGTGGTCAGCCTGGCCAACTTGGTGAAACCCCATCTCTTTAAAAAAAAAAAAAAAAAGGCCAGGCACGGTGGCTCGTGCCTGTAATCCCAGTACTTTGGGAGGTCAAGGTGGGCAGATCACAAGATGATGAAGGCAGAGAGTCTAGCACAGGACCAGACAAAGCATACTGCAACATGAAGTGGGGGTACCTCCTACTATTAGAGCAGGACTTTTTCTCATCACTGTTCACTGCCACTGGAATGAGTGTCACTCCATGACCTCACCCTGAAAGCAGATACCAGGGCTAGCAGTCCCTCCCCAACCCCCACCCTGGGCCAACAGGGCACTCCCAGACAGCCCCGCCTGGTTCTCTGATTATCATTGCCACGGTGCTTTCTTAATGAGCTGTGGCTCCAGGGAAGGGGGGAAGCTGGAGCACCAGGAGCCATTTCAACTGCCTGGTACCTGGTACTGCACTGTGACGTGGTAGCTAAATACCCGGGACAGTGGGGCCCAACTGGCCCAGTACCATGGAAATCTTATCATGCCAAATGCTTCCTGGGAGGCAGCAGGGTGGGTGAGGCAAAGGCCTAGCCCATGCCCGTCAGGGTTTCATTTCCTGATTTTCTTTTTTTGAGACGGAGTCTCACTCTGTTGCCCAGGCTGGAGTGCAGTGGTGTGATCTCAGCTCACTGCAACCTCCATCTCCCGGGTTCAAGCGATTCTCATGCCCCAGCCTCCCCAGCAGCTGGGATTACAGGCATGCACCATCACACCCGGCTAATTTCTGTATTTTTTAGTAGAGGTGTGGTTTCATCATGTTGGCCAAGTTCCATCCCCTCTCTGGGCTTCATCCTTTGCATCTATTACTTGCTGGCTCTGTGACCTTCTCTGGGCTACAGTTTCCTCACAGATAAGATGATGGGGCTGGGTTAACTTCTCAGAGATTTCCTGGCCTCAAGTGACCCACCCGTGCTTGGCTTCCCAAAGTGCTGGGATTACAGGCATGAGCCATCACACCTGGCCCATTTCCTGATTCTTGATGTCAACCTAGGTTGTAATCTCGTAAGTATGCGGGCCCCCTCTTTATCTTCTTGAAGCTGAGGAGACCCAAACACTGAGCTAGAAGAAGTGTAAGAGACTACTCAAAGCCAGGACTTCATCTAAGAGGTCAGGGGGTGGGGTCCTAGCTTGACTTCTTGGGGATGGGAGTGAGCCTGGTGGGAGCAGGGAACTAAGGCCCAGGTTTGGAGGTAGTTAGGACAGGAAGGGTGCTGTGCCCTATTGGGTCAGCATCTCCTGCCCCATCCAAACACCCACTCTCCTGCCTTCTTAGACCAAAGGATGTTGGGCACACTTCACTGCCTGGAAGTCCCTCAGCTAGGGATGGGGAGAGAAGAAGAACTGGAGCCCTGGACATTTTTTTTTCTATTTTTTTTTGAGACGGAGTCTCAGTTTGTTGCCTAGGCTGGAGTGCAGGGGCGCCATCTCAGCTCACTGCAACCTCTGCTGCCCCGGTTCAAGCAATTCTCCTGTCTCAGCCTCCTGAGAAGCTGGGATTACAGGTGCCTGCCACCACACCTGGCTAATTTTTGTATTTTTAGTAGAGACAGGGTTTCACCATCTTGGCCAGGCTGGTCTTGAACTCCTGACCTCATGATCTACCCACCTTAGCCTCCCAAAGCGCTGGGATTACAGGCATGAGCTACCATGCCCGGTCTGAGCCCTAGACATTTTCTAAAGTGCCTTTCCACTGTAGCAGGAAGCCCTGCAGTTAAGAAGTGAGTTGGTCAGAGCTAAGCTCTGGCCCAGAGACAGTGAGAACCCTCCAGGGGAGTTCCCACTGCCCAGGAAGAGGCACAGTGCAGACTTCTGGGAGTCAGAAACCCTTGGTTCAGTTTTGACTCTATTACTTGCTGGCTCTGTGACCTTCCCTGGGCTACAGTTTCCTCACAGATAAGATGATGGGGCTGGGTTAACTTCTCAGAGATTTCCTCTAGCTCTGACAGCCCACGATTTTACATAATAACCAGAACACATCACTTTTCATTTTGCTTTGTTCTTTCATGTACATTATATCATTTAAACCTCATGGTATCTCTCTGAGGGTCCTCCTACGTTAAAGATGAGAAAACCAAAGTTCAGGGCATTTAAGCCTGAGAACACACCCAGAAAGGGAGCAACAGAGCCAAGATTTGCACCCCAGGTTCCGGAAGCCAGATCCTGGGTTCCACCTAGAAGGAAATCTGCCCAGCCAGGGTGAAGGGCCGCAAGTGACTGGTTTCAGGGTCCATCCCAGACTCTCAATCTTGAAGCTATTCCCTTGATGCAGATAAGGAAACTCTTTCAAAAGATCCGATTTAATTTAAAAAGTTAAGCTGCAAGAGTACAGACAGCATGATTTTGTTTTGTTTTAAGAGCAAATCGCTCTGTCACCCAGGCTGGAGTGTAGTGGTGCAATCTCAGCTCACTGCAACCTCTGCCTCCCGGGTTCAAATGATTCTCCCACCTTAGCCTCCCGAGTAGCTGCGACTTCAGGCACGTGTCACCATGTCCAGCTAATTTTTGTATTTTTAGTAGACATGGGGTTTCACCATGTTGGCCAGGCTGGTCTCCAACTCCTGACCTCAGGTGATCTGCCTGCCTCGGGCTCCCAAAGTGCTGGGATTACAGGCATGAGGCACCATGCCAGACCAGCATGGTTGCTTTTATGCCAATTTTTTTTTTTTAGGCAGAGTCTCGCTCTGTCAGACTGGAGTGCAGTGGCACAATCATAGCTCACTGCAGCCTCGACTTCTTGAGCTCAAGCAATCCTCCCGCTTCAGCCTCCCAAGTAGCTGGGACCACAGGCCTGTGCCACCATGACCTGCTAATTTTTTATTTTTGTAGAGACAGGGTCTCCCTAGGTTGCCCAGGCTGGTCTGAAACTCCCAGGTTCAAATGATGCTCCCACGTTGGTCTCCCAAAGTGCTGGGATTACAGGGGTGAGCCACTGCGCCCGGCTTAACATTTTTTATGAAAAAGCGGTTCACACCACTGTAAAGTCCAGGATGAACTATTCAGAGTGCTCAGCCCGAGAAGCAAGGGAGTAAAAGGGGTATGACTTGCATTTTTCTTCTTTATATACTTAAGCAGTGTTTGAATTTTTTTTATTTCTTCCTTTTTTCTGAAAAAAAAAAAAAATCTGGAGGGAAAATGTTCTGAGCACCTGCTCTGAGTCAAAATTCAGTATTAAACACTTTACTGTCACAGATTATTTCATTTAATTCTCACAAAACCCTATGGAGTACAAGAATGCTCAGAGCAGCTTTATTCACAATTGTCAAAAAAAGGGAACCAATCCAAAAGCCCATCAACAGGAGAGTGAGCCAACTGTGCTGTATTCATACGCGGTAACACCGAACAGCAATAAAATGAACAAACCTCTGCTACATGTGACAGTGAAGAGGAATCTCACAGAGAGGCTGAGCAAAAGCAGCCAGACACACAAGAGTACCTATGATTCCATTCAGATGAAGTTCAAGAACAGGTAAGATCAACTGATGATGATCCAAGTCAGAATTGTGGTTACCCCAGAATTATCTGCAGAAAAATGACACAGGTCAGATAATCAGCCTATAGGCATATAGCAGGCAGGTAGTGGAGCTGGGATTCAGACAGGTCTGTTGGACTCTGCAGTCTCTATTGGCCCCTGACTGCCCAGAAGGATGCCTTGAATCTCCACCTGCAGAGCCTTCTGGGCCCCTCTAGAGGCAGTCTTGCTCCTGGCTTCATAAGTGGGGAGCCCCTTCTCCTCAGTGCTAAGCACCCGTCCCTGTGGTTCAGTCACATGGAGACCTGCTGCTTAACTAGCAAGGGGACAGCAGCCAGGTCCACGACTCAAGCTCTGGGTCTGCTGGGAGCAGGGGACAGGAGGAGGACTGCTCTGTGCCAAGGGAGGATGCCCAGTGCACACTCACCACTCCTAACTAACCCTGGCCCACAATACAGGAATTTCCAAGCAAAGCTGGGACTCGGCTTGGCCCCACCCACTGGGCCACACTGCCTCACACTTTCCCCAGCTCTTGTAGACCCAGAAAAGTCAGACCCTGCCAGTCACCCTAATCCCTATCCTCAACCGAGGACAAGACCAGGAGTTTTGAGGGACTCAGCTCCCCCAGAAGCACCTGTATCTTCCTGCTCTAAATTCCCAGCCCTGCCCAGGCTTCCCTCCCTCCCCTCTGAAGGGAGCCACCACCTGCTGCTTGGCACGGATCCCCCTCTCCGGCTACATCCTCTCCACTCTCCCCCCAACTCCTACACAATCCCTGTCCCAAACAATTTCCTGCAGTTTCCCATCTGATCAGTTTCTTAGGAAGGATAATTATCCATGGAAGGAGGAGGCGGAAAATTCCCAGAGCCAAGAACACTGGGGAAAAAGCTTCATCTAGTCCCTTCTCCATCAGCCAGGAAAGCCCTCATCCTAAACACAGGCCAGTCATAGGTCCATGGCTCTTTCAGAACCTCTGCAGTTCCCCCATCTTCAGGAAAGAGCCCACGCTCCTCTGCATTTAATCCAAGGCCCTCTTGATCCGTTCTAACTTCGGTTTGGGCCTCACTGCCATTCCATTGTAAGTGGTAGTGCCAGATGGAGCCCCATCTGCCCCCAGGGCCCACCTGCAACGTGCTGTGTCCCTGCGGCACTTCAGCCTGCCTTGTGTTTTAGCTGTTTACGTGTCTGTCTCCCACACACAAGTGTCAGCGCTTCCAGGGTGGGAACCACCAACCACGCAGCTGTGTCTGCTGCATGGTAGGTGCTCAGAGGCAGGCTGAAAAGAAAGTGGGACAGGCAGGAGGCCGCCTCACCTCTGCAGAGGGAACGATGTGGGAAGAAGGACCACTTATAGCATCACAGGAGAGCCTGGACTAGAGGTCGGGGAGCTGAGCTCAATGCAGCTCTGTGGCCCTTGAGCAAGTCACTTCCGCCCTGGCCTCTGCTTCCTCTGTGAGCTGAGGGGGTTGGGACAGGCTCTGTCATCATGTCAGACATTTAGAAGCCCTTACTGCTAGGTGCTCGCCACAGCATTCTCATGTAACCGCCACACCTTTGCACACGGGGACCACACAGCTGCAAGTGGGGGAGGGGGGTTTCAGTCCAGGTCTTTTGATTTCCTAACCCCTTATCTTTTCCTCCTGGACTCCTGCAGTCTCTAGGATCCCTCCCAGCGCTAAAGTCCGGTTCTGATTCTAGGTCTGCCCTTTCCTGAGCTGACAACTCCTAGGTCATGACCATAGGGTTCAGCAGGGAACAGGCATGTCCAACCCTGGTGTTCACCAATGCCACGTCTCCCACATGACAGGTCTGGTGACTGCTTGCCTGCAGGCGCTGAGGCTCACCAAGGGAGGGGTGGCCGGCAGGAGTCCAGCAGAGCCTGGTGACCACTCAGCCCCTCCCTCCCCCACGTGCCCCCGACTCCACGCCCACTCTGCTCCAGCACCCTGCTCGCCTCTCCCTGCTAGCTGCTCTCCTAGGCTGCAGCTTCCATCTCACTGCTGGCTTGGCCAGTGCTGCCTGTCGGGAAGCTTTACTCTGTTGCCCTCATAGACCCAGGCTGAGCTGCTGGTAGAGGCAGGGCACTCTGGGGCCAGCCCAGGGCCTGAGCCGACTCTATCACACCCCCAAGCTGTCCGCACATCCCTCCCCAGGTCAGACCATGTTATGCTACTCAAGAGCCTTTGATGGCACCATACAGCACCATGAATCCTAGCCCCAGGCCCACGGGCCCAACATGATCTGGCTTCTGCCCTCTTTTCCGTTCTCACACGACGCTTCCCTTCTTCCCCCGCACTTCAGGTTCCCCAAACACGCCCTTCTCAGGGGCCCTAGTCTTTGGAAGATGGGCTCTTCTTGTCCTTTGGGTCTCAGCTCAGATGCCAGCTCCTTAGAGAACGCTTGTTGGCCATCCAGCAGCCCCGCCTCTCCCTCATGTGTGCCTTCTTCAGGACACTTACCACTGCCTGACACTGCTGTGTCCACATCCAATGCTCCATGCTGGCATGGGAGCTCCCTGACATCAGGAGCCTCTTCTGTCTTGTTCCTGGCTGTGTCCTCAGATCCAGAATAGTGTCTGACATGGGGGCAGAGGCAGTTGGTGGGGCGCGTGCTGCACGTTAGACTGGACAGTCAGGGAGGCCTCTCTGAAGAGATGACGTTTGATGTGGGACCTGAATGAGCGCGCCGGCATGCGGCAGTCTAGGGGCAGTGCTCCAGGCTGGGGAACGAGCAAGTGCCACAGCTGTAGGGAGGAACGGGCCTGGCAAGGCAGATGTGCATGAGGGACACAGGAAGGCTGGTATGACTGTAGTAGGGGAAAGGGTAGAGGGGAATGAGGTGGAGAAAGGGGTGGGCCACGCTTTCCTTGCATTTTCTCCCAGGTTCATCAGGAAGCATTTGAAAGGTTTTCAGCAGGGGGAACACCATGCTCTGGTTTACAGGTCTCAAAGCTCCCTGTGGCTGCTTTGTGGAGAGCTGCCTGCAGGCAGACAGCAGTGGAGCCACAAGACCATTCGGGAGGCCCGGGAGTCACCCAGGTTGGAGATGGAGTGAAGGGGCAAGCCTTTGACAAGTGTGGTTGTGTCTGCCACCAGTCTGAGAAGCCCTGGCCAAGTCTACACCCCTCTGGAGTTCCAGATGCTTCATCCAGCCCCACCCACCTACGCAGTCTTATTTCTCACTGACTCCTCACCCAGACTTTTCCTGCAGCTGGCTGGGCCCCCTAACAGGTGCCTGTTCATACCAAGTACTCAGAGCTTGCAAAGAGCCTTGACCACTGTCATGGCCCTTGCCTGATTGGTCACTTTCCCTCCCTCTTAGAAGGGTCTGGTGAAGGTGTTTGCACAAAGATCTCTGCTCCATGCTCATTCCAGCCACATTTCCCCCCTCCCTAAAGGTCTCCTGTTCTTTGAGGCAAAAGCACAGCAATCATTGAGCACTTAATGATTCCCTGTTTCACTTTCCTAAAGCAGCTGTAAGCTAAATAAAGCTAGAAACCATGACTCGCACCTTCGGGGCGTCTCATAGTGCAGAAGACAATGATGCACTAAGCGAAACCCTCAGAACAAAGCCAAGCACTGGCAGGGTCTCAGTAAGCGGTAGGTAGCTCTGTCCTCACTGCCTGTACCAGGGCGACAGCCATCACAGGTGCTCACTGCCCCACAGGTGCAGTTAGCTTCTCTGCCCAGCCAAGCAGGTGAGTGAAGCGTGTTTGGGGATGAGGTGGAAGGGTTGGAAACATCACAATGAGTTTCAGAAGCAAAGGTCAATGGTTCTGCATGATCTGTGGCTCTGCATCATTCACGTCTCTGTGTCCTTCTCCAGTTCTCCCCTCTGTGTGAGCTAAGCACACTCACTCTTTTTTTTTTTTTTCTTTTTGAAACAGAGTTTTGCTCTGTCGCCTAGGCCAGAGTGCAGTGAGGCGATCTCGGCTCATAGCAACCTCCGCCTACTGGGTTCAAGCCATTCTCCTGTCCCAACCTACCAAGTAGCTGGGATTAGAGACTTGCGCCATCACACCTGGCTAATTTTTGTATTTTTAGTAGAGACGGCTTTCACCATGTTGTCCAGGCTGGTTTGGAACTCCTGACCTCAAGTGATCCGCCCATCTCAGCCTCCCAAAGTGCTGGGATTACGGGTGTGAGCCAACGCACCTGGCCAAAACACTCATTCTTAACTTTGAGGACCCAGCTCAAAGCTCTGGGAAGCCTTCCTGACCCATCCACCTCCACTCCTCCCTCCTGCGCACCAACAGCTCTGCAGGCTCCTGCTGCAGCACTTCACAGCACATCACAAGTGCCTGTTTACATGCCAGCCTCTCCCTTGAGGCTGGGATTATATTTATCCATCTTTCCATCTTCAGTACAGTATTTATCAGCACGAATCCAATTGCTGAACATGTGTCTCCCCACCTCCCAACTAAAGAACAAACTCAGACAATTCAGCTCATGGTCTCACTTGCACCCCCAACCTCAGTACTCAGCTTACCCCAATGCCCTCTAGTCCATATACCTAAAACCATCCTCCAGTGCTTGACCCCACCCTCACCTCTTCCTTTAAGGCTCCAGGAATAGTAGCAACTGCCATTACTGAGCACTTTTAATGTGCTCAGGGCTTTACAGACATCAACCCCTTTAGACTGGGGAAACTGAGGCTCAGACAGGATGATGTAGCTTAAAAAGGGCACACCTTCTCCCCTTAATACTGGCATCACTCACCTAGCACTTATCATAGCTGGGACTATTTTTAAAACCATCATCTGTTCTGCAAAATTGAGTGCTTTTATAGCTACACATCAAGTTGTCATACAAAATCACGCTTTGCTCATTAAATGTTTCAGGCGATCAGTCTTGCTACTCCAGCTAGGTGGGGTAACATAACATAAATGTTATGTCGGAGAAATAGCACAGGACTTGGAAGGGGAAGCCCTGGAGTCCAGCTTAAACTGTGCCACAGTTAGGCTATATGACACTAGGCAAGTCACCTCCACAGGCCAGGCACGGCAGCTCACGCCTGTAATCCCAGCACTTTGGGAGGACCAGGTGGGGAGATCACTTGAGCTCAGGAGTTCAAAACCAGCCTGGCCAACATGATGAAACCTCATCTCTACTAAAAATACAAAAATTAGCCAGGCGTGGTGGCACAAGCCTGTAATCCCAGCTACTTGGGAGGCAGGAGAATCGCTTAAAGCAGGGAGGCAGAAGTTGCAGTGAGCGAAGATTGTGCCACTGTACTCCAGTCTGGATGACAGAGAGAACCTCCATCTCAAAATAAAAAATTAAATAAAAAAATTTTAAAACAGGATAAGTGACTTGCCCAAGGTCACAGTGCTACAAAGTAGTGAAGCTGAGATTTGAACACAGTTCTGTCAAGCTGCAAAGCTTGTTTTTCTAAACACCATGCCTGTGGGCATGTTTCCAAAGGGACCTGCTCTGGGGCATTCTTCTGCAATCCAGAGGTTCTGAACCAAGTAGAAGCTTCTGGTTGTGCCCAGTGAGATTTCACTCAAGTATCTCATCTAAATCCTACATATACTTCAAGGCCTAGCTCAGTGATCACTTGCACAGCCTCCCAGGATCTTCCCAGGTACGAAGTTCTCTCTCCCATCTCTAAATTCCCATAGAATTCTACCTGTACTTCAAATCACACCCCCTTTCTACTGTCTGACTGTTCTGCATCTGAACCGCATTTCTCAAACAAGGCGTTGAGCTCGGTAAGAAAAGCAGTTCTCATGCATCTCTGCACCTTCCACCAGCAAGGCAGGTAGGGCTCAGTCAGGGAAGAGGGTGGGGTAGGGTGCCTGCTCCCCCTCCCCCATCTTGCTGTAATCTGAGTCTTAGGCTTTGCCCAGCTAGGTGAGTTGGCCCCGCCTCACGCTGGCATAATGCCTACCTGGTACAGCATCCAGATTCCTGTGGGCCCTGGCCACTGGGGAGGTAAGATCTTATTCCCTGGCTTGATGACAAAGATGCTATAAAAAGTACAGCTCCCAAGCGCAACACTGGCTTGTGATGGATTACACGACCTGAGGGATTCAATGCGTGAAGGCAGAAGCCTCTGGGCTGGCTCAGAGGTCCTAAGACCTGTACTTGGCTCCCCTGTAAGGACCAGTGTAAGGACCAGTGGTTTCTCTGCCAAGGACAGCTCCCTAATAGATACCCCAGGAGGAAGCTGCCCTTCTCTAGGCTTAAAGGGCCCACTGGAAGAACTGAGATTTGCCAGTGCTACCAATATCCAAGTCAAAAACCACAGCCCCTCCTCTTGATCCACTGTCCAGGTCTTACTGCCTAGAGACGCCTGAGTTAGTTAACAGAGCAGGGAAGATGCCTGCCTCTGCCATTAATTCATGTGTGGCCTGGGGCCAATCGTCTGGGACCTCAACTGGAAAAAGAGAACTTGATCAAAACATCTCCATTTCCCCTTTGGGCCTGGGGGTTACAAGCTATGATAAGGATCTTTCCATCTCTAACATTCTAGAATTAGAATATCCTATACTTTCACTCCCAGAAGCAGAGTGAGAACAGAGAACAGGGACCTTCAGTCCAGGAAACAGCAGAGGTCAGTCAGGGCTTCCTAGCTGTATCCTCAAAGCCTGTCCACCTTCAGAGGCTTTCTCTTGCGTCTGCTGCCTCAAAGGTGGCTGCTTCCCCGCTAGCAGAACCTCAGAGATGTGCCTGGGCCCTAGCTGCTTTAGGGAAATGGGCAGGAGGTCTGAGTCACCTACTGGGTGTGAGCTGGGCTCACCATGGCAACCCAGCAGACCCAGAGGGCATAAAGAAGCCAGTACCTCCCCTGCCTGCACAGTGTAGGCGGAGCGTGCTGCATCTGCTTTGATTTCCAACCCAGAAAAGTTTTTCTCTACTTTAAGGACTCATTTTCCTTTCCCTTCTCTCAGGACACAGCTTACTCACTCTAGGGTCCTTCTCCTTGCCTAGAAGATATTCTGCAGTCCCCCAGGCAAACCCTACTCATCCCAGAATTAAGTACCACCTCCTCCAAGGATTCATCCCAGACCAGTTAGTCCTATATCCTTCTTCAAGTTCCCACCGCATAAAAGGCAGAAGCTCTTAGCCTTCAGAATCTGTGTCTTACACATGACAATCAACTGTGTTAAAAAAAAAAAAAAAAAATCTGAGTCTACTATGGGCCTTCTCCCTTGATAAAATCACATATATACAACTGTCTGCAGACTATTTTGGGAGCTCCACAAACTTTATCATGGACTCAGAAACAATCTTAGAAACCTAGATCCTAGAAGAACAACAGATCAGATCATCCAATCCATCCTCTCACCTAAACCAGAAGCCCTTAGCAACCCCTCCTGAATGATGTTCCTCTTCTACCCCAGCCCATCTCTCAAGGCCACCTCCCTTAAGAAGCTTCCCTCATCTCTCCTCCTTTCCTCTGACTCCCCTGAGCATCCAGCCTGAACCACCCAATTTCCCACCTGTGCTTTCTCCCTGGTATGTTGTCTCACTTCCCCAGCAAGACGGCTGGCTCCCTGTGGGCTCATTTCTTCAACCCTGTAACCCTCAGCTGGACTTAGAGATGACCGTGATCTGTACTTGTACTGAATTCTGTGCTTTGAAGCCAGGGCTCACTGACAGCACTGGCCTACTCCCAAAGGACAGAGCTGCGGAGTTTTCCGTCTGACGGCCTCACAGTCTGCTTAGGCCTCAACAGAACAGGGGCTTCCCTGGAATGACTGCCTTTCCCCAGAGAGCCCTTCAAGATGAAATTGACAGATAGGGAAACTAAGGCCCAGGAAGGCAAACACAGCTTGGCAAAGGTCAATATGCAGGAAAGAGGTGAGTTAGGACTAGGACCCAGGTCCCCAGTTACCAGCCTAGAGCTCTTTTCCTTTATGCAATGGCTTTATGAAAACTAAATTTGCCCTGCATGCACACATACTCACATACTCAATATATGCATGGAGAATTTCTAAAAAAGATGGACAAGACAGTAAACAGTGGTAACCTCTGGAATGTATGACAGTGGGAGTGGTCACAGAAGTAATGAGAGGGACTTTTCCTTTTCACCTCAAAACCCTCTGTACTGTTGGGTTTTATTTTTGTTGTCTTATTTTGTTTTTACCATTGACATGTTTTATTTATTCATATTATACAAATAAACCTGCCATAGAAAGGAGATTCTGGCCCAGCCCACCCATTCCCAATACACATAAAAGCAAAGAGAAGCCATAAGTAAACCTGTCCAGGTACAACTATAAATTAACAAGATTGCCTTCTTGTATGGTTTACAGGCACTGGTCTCATTAATTTACAGTCACAGTGCAGTTTATGGCTTGAGGAATCTTCCCAGGAAA
Organism: Mandrillus leucophaeus; assembly: GCF_000951045.1. Classification (NCBI taxonomy): domain Eukaryota; kingdom Metazoa; phylum Chordata; class Mammalia; order Primates; family Cercopithecidae; genus Mandrillus; species Mandrillus leucophaeus. Next base: position 1,674,925 of record NW_012102365.1, read on the forward strand.
AGCTTAATTCAATTAGGGCTCTCGGCAGCTCCCCAAGGAAGCTCTGGTATCTTACTTTTACTTACACAAATTGAGGGCAGACCAAACAGATCCAGATCTTCCCAGAGAGACCCCACCCAGCCCAGAGAGGATGCCCTTGCAGACCCTCTATTAGAGCCAAGCAGAGGGAGGTGGCCACGGCAGCACCATGCAAACACTGACTGGCGCCTAAGGCATCATTCTGTGAGTGTCCTCCCAGCAAGCTCAGTTAAACTCCCTGGCTTGGCAGTCTGGTGCCAAGGAGCCTCTGCAACCTTTGCTCTCCCTCCTCTCTGAGCAGTCAAACTGGTTTCTTGTCTGCCCTAGGGCTTTGCAGGGATCCTATCTTTACACTGAAGTCAATCACATATTCATTCATGTATTCCTTCCCCAAATATTTATGGAGCCCTTACTCTGTGCCAGGCACAGATAAGAAAGTGAACAGGCTGGGCGTGGTGGCTCACGCCTGTAATCTCAGCACTTTGGGAGGCTGAGGTGGGCGGATCACCTGAGGTCAGGAGTTCAAGACCAGACTGGCCAACATAGCAAAACTCCATCTCTACTAAAAACACAAAAAATTAGCTGGGTGTGGTGATGTGCACCTGTAATCCCAGCTACTCCAGAGGCTGAGGCAGGAGAATTGCTTGAACCTGGGAGGCAGAAGTTGCAGTGAAATGAGATCACGCCACTGCACTCCAGCACTCCAACCAGGGTGACAGAGCAGGATTCCATCTCAAAAAAAAGGAAAAAAAAGAAAGTGAACAAAGGCCCTGTCCTCAAGAGGCTTACATTCTTATGGAAATTGGTACTAAGTATGGCCTGCTTATCTAATTCCTTTCCATCTTTCAAGACTCAGACTCATGTTCCACCTCCTTTGAGAGGCCTTCTCTAAACACCCCAGTCCTCAGGGACTGCTTGCTCCCTCTGCACTTTGCCTCTGCCAGGAGTCTGCCCAGCCCTGGCAGGCTGGAAGCTCCTAAAGAGCAGGGCCTGGGTTTACTCTTCTTTGTTCCTTGATGGCCATATGCTAAATGCCTGCTGGCTGATTTCAGCTGACCTGCCTCTTCCACCCAGGATCTTAGTGAGCTGCTCTTGGTCCCGGCTGGCTGGTGCAAAGACACAGCCTCTTCCAGCTTCACTTGGCAAACGGCAAATGCTATGCAAGTGTTAGCTATTTATTGGTTTTGTGAACTTGTGGGCTCTAACACACAGCTGTGATATCACTCCTCCGCCTTCTATGGCCTGGTCTCAAATAGGCTCAGCACTGTGGAAAGGCCAGTCTGGGCTTAGGGGTAAGTGCTCCCCAAGGGACAGGGAAGGGGGCCTGGGAAGGAACAGAGTTTCTCATCCTGAATCTCAGCTGGAACTGCTTAAGGACGTATCTTTTCAGGAAAGAACGTGCTGGGGTAATTTGGGGGAATTCTGGATTCTTGGCAAGTAGTATAAAAACTCAGGGCTCAGGCCTGGCCTAATAGACCCCAAAACTGGCCCTGTATATTAGATGAGCTTTAGGGGGAAGAAAATGAAGTCAGCATGATCCCAGGGAAGCGGGGCAGCCCACTGATCCAGGCCCAACCCAAAACTTAGTTCGGTTAAAATTAGATTAGCCCATAAGATTAAAATACCAACATATAATCACGGGCTGCTTTAAAGTATCAGTTGATGTTTATCAGCATCTAGAGACAGTTTGGCCCAGTGCAGTGTGTGCAGACAACCTTGGGGAGACATGTCTGACTCAGACATTTGCAAGGGGAGCGAGTGCTGCAAAATGAGGCCCACACAGGCGATGGATGACTCAGGAATAACCCAGGTCCTGGGTATGCTGAGCGAGCCTTCTCTCCCTGCCTCAGGAGGAAAGGGGGCAGGTGAGAGAGGCGGTGAGGAGGAAAGGAGGCTGTGTACGGGCTGGCATTCCCAGAGACAGCCTCAGACCCCCAGCTCCAGTTCCCTGTCACTCCTGTATTTTTCTGCATGCTGCCACCTCCAAGAAAGGTTATTTGCTTCACAGTGGGACTTGGAGTGGGTAAGCTTTTTCCCCAAACCCAAGAAGTGATCCAAGGCTCAAAATACTAAAGCCTTTAAATCTCCCCCAATTCAAAATGATTATGGGAAAAATTAAATTTCTAAACTGAAAAAGCCCTTGGAATCAGGGCATGAGGATGAAAAGAACACAGGCTCTGAAGTCAGACAAATCTGGGCTTAAACCCCAATGTTTTCTAGCTGTGCAAGTACCTTTCACAACCTCTAAACTAGGTATGAATAAGTAGCAGCTTAGCCAGATGTGGTGGCCTGTGCCTGTGGTCCCAGCTACTCAGGAGGCTGAGGTGGGGGGATTGCCTGAGCCTGGGAGGTTGAAGCTGTAGTGAGTCGTGATTGCGCCACTGCACTCCAGCCTAGGAGACAGAGCAAAATCCTGTCTCAAAAATAAACAAAGTAAAAAATTAGTAAGTGGCAGCTAATATAATTAACAAGTATTTAACAAATACATCACCAATTACCAGCTGGGCGCAGTGGCTCATGCCTGTAATCCCAGCACTTTGGGAGGCCGGGACAGGCAGATCGCCTGAGGTCAGGAGTTCAAGACCAGCCTGGCCAACATGGCAAAAACCCATCTCTACTAAAAATACAAAAATTAGGCCGGGCGCAGTGGCTCATGCCTGTAATATCAGGACTTTGGGAGACTGAGGTGGGCAGATCACCTGAGGTCAGGAGTTCGAGACCAGCCTGGCCAACATGGTGAAATCCGGTCTCTACCAAAAAAAAAAATACAATTAGCCAGGCACAATGGTGGGTGCCTGTAATCCCAGCTACTCGGGAGGCTGAGGCAGGAGAATCACTTGAATACGGGAGGCAGAGGTTGCAGTGAGTCAAGATCATGCCTCTGCACTCCAGTCTGTGTGACAGAGCGAGACTCTGTCTCAAAAAACAAAAAAGAAAAGAAAAACAACACAAAAATTAGCTGGGGGTGGTGGCGCGTGCCTGTAGTCCCAGCTACTTGGGAGGCTGAGGTAGGAGAATCACTTGAACCCGGAGGCGGAGGTTGCTGTGAGCAGAGATCATGCCACTGCACTCCAGCCTGGGCAACGGAGTGAGACTCCATCTCAAAAAAATAAAAATAAAATAATAGGGAGCCAGGCATGATGGCTCATGCCTGTAATCCCAGTTACTCAGGAGACTGAGGCAGGAGGGTCATTTGAGGCCAGGGATTCAAAACCAGCCTGGACAACAACATTGGAAGGCCCCCATCCTCCATCTCTAAAAAAAAAAAAAAAGAAAAAATAAATATCTATAATATCAATTAGAAAACAGGGGCTCAGGCCTGGAGCGGTGGCTCACACCTGTGATCCCAGCACTTTGGGAGGCCAAGGTGGGCGGGTCACCTGGGGTCAGGAGTTTAAGACGAGCCTGACCAACATGGCAAAACCCCACCCCTACTAAAAATACAAAATTAGTCGGGTGTGGTGGCACATGCCTGTAATCTCCACCACTCAGGAGGCCGAGGCAGAAGAATCGCTTGAACCTGAGAGGCAGAGGTTGCAGCAAGTTGAGATTGCACCACTGCACTCCAGGCTGGGCAACAAGAGCGAAACTCTTGTCTCGAAAGAAAAGAAAAAAGAAAACAGGGGCTCAGAGAGGTTATGCCTTGCCTAAAGTCACACAGCTGGGCAACAGAGAGCTGAGACTAGATCTCAGGTCTCTTGACCTTTCAAACCATCCTGCATGTTCTCCATTGTAATCATTTCTCTGCCTCTCCTTTTCTCTCCCAGAGGGCATACAACATTTTGGGGGAAAGGATAAGTCCTCCATTTCAAAGATTTGCTGTTCCACAGATAAGGGCTATGAGAATGACAGTCCCCAGTACGACTCTGGCCCTCATCCTCCTTCATGCAAATACAGGTATGTTCAAGTTGTAGAAAAGAACTTGGAGCTGAGCCAAAGCTGTCAGGGCTCCAGAGCACCCGGACCCTTTAGCCCTTCCTTCCTACAGAAGGAACAGGTGTCCCTCCTGACAACAATCCAGGTTACCAATGTGGATGTGTCTGGTCATTTACTCTCCTCAAAGCCCCTTTAAATCGCTCATCCCCCTTGATCCAACAAGAACGCAGCATGTTGGCCTGGCAGGAGAGAGTTTGGCCTTGAGTGATTAGTCCCAGGCTTGCTAAGTGACATCAGGCAGGTCACAACCGAAGGCTCAGTTTCCTCAGATGTAAAATGAACACATCAATACCACACGCTATTCCAACCCACAGGACCACTGAGAAGATCTAAATTAAAGATTGTACATGCAAGTGCTTTGGAAACAAATTTCAGCGCTAAGGAGAAGTACTACTAAACTCCTCCTGCCTTGTAGAGCTAAACAAAGTTGTGCCACCTGCTTCCAACAGAGGCTGCCTCTCAGGGGACTCTGCTGGGCCCTGAGGGTAACCAAAAGCAGCCTGTCACCTTTCCTGCTCAGAGGCAGGAGGTCATAAGGTCAGCCACCCCTTGTGGCTAAAGGAGATCACCCTTTACCTGGCACTCCCCTGTCCAAGCAGGGAAGAAGCAAGCTCTGGTCTGATGGCTGAGAGGACCCCGACAGAGAGATGGCAGGCAGGGTCGCTAGCAGAGAACAAGGGATAGGCCCTACCTGAATGCAGGATTCGGCTGCATCCAAGGAGACTCACAAAAACAAAGGACAGGTGCACAGCCAGACACAGAACACCTACAGCTTTCTCAAGGCAGGGACAGGGCTCCCACCAATGACATGCGCCCAACTCCTAGAGGGAGTCCTACAATTCCTGAGTGCAGGTGCAGCGAGCTGGGAGCTTCTCAATGCAGGGCTGTGCGCATCTGCTGCAGGGAATGCCAGAGGCAGGAGATGCAGCTGCACCCCTCTAGGAGGCTATGCCAAGACTCGAACAGACAATAAATAGCAATTCAACATCACTGATGATAACCTCTCTAAGCCATTTCCTCATCTGCAAAACAGAGACATCTTTTATCTCTTATGATTTGAGTAAGGATTAAATAAGATTGCTTTTATAAAGTGCCTGACACTACTCTGTAGATACCAAGTGGCAACTATTATTAAAACACACACACCCGTTCAACACGGGAGATGTCACAGGGCAGGCAAGGCCTCATGCCAATGTTATGGATAAACAATAAGGGAAAAGGGTTTGGGAGAGAAAGAGCAAGTGACTGCTGTGGGCTCGGAAGACCTCCCAAAAGGGGAAGAATCTGCATGGCCCTGAAAGTTACTACAGTGAGCTGGGCATTCTAGCAGGCGTTCCCACATTCAGCCTCTACACTGGTCTTAAGGATGAGGCAAGTCAGGTTCAGAGAATGAGGTGCACGGACCTTAAGGTTCATGGTCACACAGGTACCGAGAGGCAGGGTCAGGAGCAGAACCCAGGGCTTCTGACCATGTCTTTCCTTTATACCAGGGCTGGATGCCACGGGGCTGGCTCGGAAGGAGAGAAAAGGCAAGCTTCGTGGGTGCTCAGCAGAATGAAGTCTGGGCAATCTGACCAACTAAGCCCTCTAAGTGCCTTGGCACTCCTAGAGACACATGTCCTTCCTACCTGAAGCCTTCCTCCAGTCCCCAGTTGACCTCCCTCCCACTGTTCTGCAGTCAGTCTGCTATTTTCCCAAAGAGAAAAAGGTCATCTCTTCCTTTTCACAGAGTCCTATCTGGGCTTCTTGAGACAGTTTCAAGGTGACCTTTAAGCTATTTGTTCTTCTCTTCTTTTGAGAAGTGAGAGAGGCACCTTCTAGTGTCACTTTCACAGGAAACCAGTTGCTGGGTCTGATATCCATGCATGTCAAGTGGGCAGTGACCACATCTCCCCTATTCACAGACTTAATCTACAGAGGAGATGGCAGGATTAGCCTTGCAAAGACCAAAACCAAAAAAAGCTATAAGATGTAAAGGGACAAAATAAGCCTTTTGTGTCCCTGGTCAGGAGACAAGATGAATACCTGCTTTATGGGCTCCTGGGCCTCTGCCAGGCATTCCGGGTCAGGAACATGGGTAAACAAATGCAGGAGATGCCAGTGCTGAGCTGAGTTACAGTGAAGCTCTCCCTTGGAACAAGTACTAGCCCGGGAGTCAGGTGAACTCGGAACAAAGCAGAGTTCATGCAGGGTCCAAAGCACAATGTGGGGTGGGGCATGCATCTAACTCCTAAGGCTTGGAGTCATTCCCATAGTTTTCCCAATAGCCTAAATCCTCTTCACACCACTAGCCCCTCCCCAGCAAGGACAAGTAAGAATTCCTGACTGTTGAGGGGAGAAAAAAGGCCCAGAGAGGGAAGGTGACTTGCCTAATGTCACCCACTGAGTCAGAGGTAGACTAGAACCCAGAAGCAACTGTTCTAGAACTTCAGCTCCCACCCTGCTCCTCCCACCCCAGTCTCTGCAAGAGTCTACCTGAGGCTCTGCTCCATGGTTAGGGTAGGAAGGAGAACTGCACAAAGTACTTTCTATTCTTAAAGGAGGGGTAACCTGCAAGGGAAGCAGCTGCCATAGATGACAGAATGAGGGCTCCAACGGAACTCCTACCCACGCTGGGGTGTTGAGAGAATAGGCAAGACCCCAAAATCAGCTCCCAGGCTCTTGGGTATCTGAGAGTGCAGACGGAGCATGGCCTCAGCCCCCCACCCTTATCCCCACAAGGCAGCTGGTGCCATCTTCCCTCCAGCCATGACCAGCTCAAGTGAACAGTATAGGACACATGGAAACCCTGATACCTTAAGGAAGGATACCGGTGGCAACCTAGGTTTGAGAGATTTGTAATCCTTCAGCTCAGAGGAAGGTTGTAGGAGGCTGAGGTAGGGATGCATTTGCTGTAGGTGGTTAAAATATTAACAGGGGCAGATGTTACTCATTGAATGCTTCCTGTATATACAAACTCAGTTCTATGTGCATTAATTTATGTAATCATCACATTAATAGCACTGTAACTGGATACTATTAGTTCCCATTTTTAAAAGATTTATTTATTTATTTATTTATTTATTTAGAGACGGGGTTTCACTATTGTTGCCCAGGCTAGAGTGCAATGGCGCAATCTCGGCTCACTGCAACCTTTGCCTCCCGGGTTCAAGCGATCCTCCTGCCTCAGCCTCCAGAGTAGCTGGGATTACAGGCGCCCACCACCATGCCCAGCTAATTTTTTGTAATTTTAGTAGAGACGGGGTTTCACCATGTTGGCCAGGCTGGTCTCAAACTCCTGACTTCAGGCAATCCACCCTGCCTCAGTCTCCCAAAGTGCTGGGATTACAGGCGTGAGCCACTGCACCCAGCTTAGTTCCCCTTTTATACATGAGGAAACTGAGGCTCAGAGATGCTGCTAAGTGGCAGAGTGGTAGCTGAATTCTACACTGCAAAGGGGAAGCTGGGAAAAATGGGCTTTCATTTTTGAGGCCTGAACAGGGAGTCTTCAGATCTTTGGACCACCTTTCTCTCCACTCATGGCCAGATGCTAGAGCTCCTGTTTTCAGAGGCAGAAAAATGCCTTTCCACGGCAGAGACAGACTTTTGGAAAGGAGACCACGTCCAGCCTCATCATTTCACAATGGGAAAACTGAGGTCCAAGGCTGAGTGACTTGCCAGAGTTTCCAGAGTCAGTGGAATGACAGAAATATCACACCTAGAAGGGACCACCAAAATCAACTGACGGGTAGGGAGGCGTGACTGGTCCAAGGACAGAGGGAGGTGGGAAGAGAAGCCGGGTTTTCCTCACTTCTAGACTGATATTGTTGCCATGGTACCGTCTCTGCTCTCCAGCTGCCCAGGGTCCCGGGCACAGCACTTGGGTGGCGACAAAGCAGGCCAGGCCAAGCTGACCTCATTAGCACTAGAGATACCACGCCTGCAGGGACAAACTTCTGACTGCTTAGAGTGGGGTCTCTGTAGTCATGCTGTCGTCCCACCAGCAGCCACTGAGACTCAAAGTGTGTCTGCCAGCCCTGAATGCCCTAATAGAATGCCAGGTGTGGTGGGCAGGTGAGGGGATTGGGGACAGGAGGCAATTTATAGATTGCACTTGTGAGGTCTCCTCCTGGTCTTACACAGTCAAATGACATCACTGTCACTTCAGCTTCTTACAGCAAAATCAGACGACATTTCATGACTCAATTGGTATGGTAAAATTGAGAGTCTTACCCATTTCACAGGTGAGGGAGACCTGCAGAAAAAGGCCTCAGCTATTCAAGGTCATGCATTTATGTCGGAATCAGTACACATGGTTCCCCTTGTCCAGTCCTTGATTTCTCTCCAGGAAGCTAAGTGCCATCAGGGTATAGGTGCTGATGGCTTAGTTCCATGTAAGGCTCTGCTACTGTGACTAGCTTGGCACAAGAGCCCTGCACCAGGAACCCAGCTCCTGGATCTATCAAATTAGAGGCACCACTTTCCTCCCGCAGCATGTCCCAGAGTCTGCCTCACACCAGCCCAGCAGCACCGCTCAGCTCCTGCATGTCCTTGGGAGAGCTGGAAGGTTTCCTGCCAAATCTCCAAACCCAAATCTCAGGCAGAGGGGACAGCAGAGTCCCAGGACCTCATGCCTTCCACAACCAGCTGGGGGCAAGCTGAAAATGCAAAGGCAGCTTTCAAAGGCCCCCTGAACATCACTTCCAGGGACTTCTGGGCTATGTAGGCTCCAGTAAGCTACCCCAGTCACTCAGCAGAACAGAGCGCTCAGGCCTAGCAGGGAGACCAACACTCTGAGAGGGAATAACTTGTTTCCTTCTCCCCAAAAGGTTTCAAAGTCTCTTCAGGCCTGAACATCCCTAGCCTCCCCCTATGTACCTCACCTACTTGATTGAGCAGCAGACCAGACAGCACCCTGAGACACAGCGAGGCAGCGACCTGGCGGTGAGCTGGGGTGGGACCAAGCCTCAACCTCCTCTACTCTCCCTCCACTCCCAAAACAGACTTCAGAAATTTCCAGGGCCCCTTGTCCCACAGATCCTATAAAGTATGGCATTCCTGGACCGGAAATTGACTCAGGGGCTCCTAACTAGCCTGGGCAAGCAAAGCTGACAGATAACATTCTGGAGATGAAGGAAAGGTGGGAATATGGGGATCCCCTGTGTTCCACCACACTTGTAAGTTTGCTGCCCAGGTCTCCACTATGCTTACACTCCTCAAGCAGGCCAAGTAGAAATATACTCCATCCTGGAACACACTCCAATAAAGCCAGTCATAAATTGCACTGGTTGCTGTTGACAGAGCAGAATGTGCCACTTGCCAGAAGATACTCCTTTCTGTCTCACATACAGCAGGGTGCCTGGCTCTCCTGGGGATCTGGCCCAGCCAGAGAAGACTTGCCAGTCGTGGAAGCCTTACTGAAGGGAGCTAGGATCAGAAGCATCCCATCCTCTAAACCTGCTCTCTTCTGTGCACAGTGCTGGCTCCCATCTTGGGAAGCCTCAGGTCACAAATCAGAAGTCACAGAACTGGAGCTTGAGAAGGACCAAGGTGGCAGGATGGAGACTGCCTACCTTATGGGGGTAGTTCAGATCCTTACTCCTGGACAGCCTCAAATGGTGCGAGATGAGGCAAGAAGCTCACCAGTCTGGCGGTCGCCGCGGCATCGGAGCAAACGGGACTTACCTATCTTCATGAGGCAGGCCAGAAGGATCCAGAGGGAGATCTCGAAGGGGGTGCGCACGTGTGTGTAGTCGATGCCCAGGACTGGAAAGGCCTTGCGCGGCTTCATGCCATGATCAGTGACGGAATGATTAACAGGGCGGCTCTCTGGGGTGACCTCCGGTGGAGCGGTGGTGACATCTCCAATCGAGCGTTCTCGTGGTGGCTCTGAGCTTCGAATGGTGCTGGCAGTTGGGCTGAGCTGGAGGCCATGGCTCCTGAGAACAGGGAGCAGCCCCACCAAAGCGACCACCACGAGCAAGGAAGGGAAGATCCGAGGTGGAGAGAGGCCACAGATGCCAGACCGCAGAACCATGGTGCTGCTCCCAGAGCCGGCCTCGACCTTACCCAAGTGAGAGTAAAACCGGGCACATAGGTAGCAAGGGGTCAGCAAGTGGGAAGAGAGACTGGTGTAGTCTCTAGGAAAAGTTCATGCTTTAGAGAGGCATTTCCATGGAAGCAATTTTCTGGGGGTGGAGGGAGGCTGGGTTTGGAACCTGGAACTCCAAAGTGGAGAAAGGGGGCAAGCACCCCGGAAGGACCACGGAAGGAGACCAAAAGGTCTGGAACTCCGGGCCTGGGAAGGGGGAGGAGGGATGTGGGAAACAGAGCCCTAGGGATAGAGGAAGAGGCAGGATAGGCTGGACCCGTGCAAGGGAAAGGAAGAGGGAAGGCTGGGACCTTTGGCTGAGGAAAGTGACTGAGGAGCTGGGACTCTGGGCTGTGGGCTAAGGGAAGCGGTAGGGAGCCTGAGCTAATGGAAGGGGACCGAAGGGGGTGAGACCCAGTCCAGGAAAAGGAGAGAGGGGGCTGGGAGCCCAGGCTGAGAAGGAGTGAAACCGGGAAGCGGCCGGGAGCTTGTCCACCCAGAGAAGGGCAGGGGTCCAGGCGCGCCGGGCTGAGATTCCGGGGAAATGGAGAGAGGCGGAAGGCGGAGGCAGGCGGCCTGGCGGGAAGGCGCCTCGGCGCGGGCTGGGGGCGGCTCGCGGTGGGCCAGCAGCAACACGCCCCTCCTCGCGGCCCCGGCGCAGCGCGGCGCTCCGCCCCGGCCCAGCCGCAGCTCCCGATCCAGCTCCAGAACTAACCCTAGCCCCGGCCCCGGCGGCAGCGGACTGAAGCCTCGCTGAGCCCGGCGCTGTCACTTATAGGCACCAGCGAGCAGCCGGTGCGGCGGGCTAGAGAGACCGTCGGTGCCCGCGCAGCGCAGCGGCCCCTGTCGCCGAGGGAAGGAAGTATCGCGTAGGAAGAGGAAGGAGAGTCAGAGATGACAAAAAAAAAAAAAAGTCCTGAAAAAGTCCTGAATATACAGAGAACCTCACTAACGCGGGTAAAATGCCGACTACTTACAAAGCGATTTCACGTCCACATCTGCAGTCTCATAAGGGCTTTCCAATAATCCTGTAAAGAATGTATCATTAGTTTATGTATTTAGTTACCATGTGACCTTGAGCAAGTTACTTAACCTTTCTGTTTCATAACTTTCTCATCTGTTAAGTGGAGATAGTAGTAGTGACTATGTCAGAGGGATGATGTAATGACTGAGACAATCCGTGTAAACTATTTGGAATGCACCCTGGCACATTATTACAATTCCACTTTTACAGATGAGGAAACAGGTGAAGAGAGTCCCCTGGCTACTATGTAAGTAGTTGTATTGCTTACTAGGGCTACCGTCACAAAGTACCACAAACTGGGTGGCTGCAACAACAGAAACTGATTGTCTCACAGTTCTGGAGGCTGGAGGTCGGATCTAGGTGTTGGCAGGGTTGGTTTCAGCTGAGAGCTATGAGGGAGAATTTGTCCCATGCCTTTCTACCTTCCAGTGGTTTGTTGGGAATAGCTGGTATTCCATGGAGTTCTCCTAGTGTCTGTCTCTGCGTCCAGATTCCCCGCCTCCACTTTTTTTTTTTTTTTTTTTTTTTGGGATAGAATCTTGCTCTTGTTGCCCAGGCTGGAGTGCAGTGGTGCCATCTCGGCTCACTGCAACCTCTGCCTCCTGGATTCAAGCGATTCTCTTGCCTCAGCCTCCAGAGTAGCTGGGATTACAGGCACCCACCACCACATCCAGCTAATTTTTGTATTTTTAGTAGAGATGGGGTTTCACCATGTTGGTCAGGCTGGTCTCAACCTCCTGACCTCAGGTGATCCGCCCGCCTCGGCCTCCCAAAGTGCTGGGATTACAGGGGTGAGCCACCACCCCCAGTCAGATATCCCCTTTTTATAAGGACACCAGTCATTGGATTAGGAATCCAACCTAATTACTTCATCTTAACCTGATCATCTTCAAAGACTCCATCCTAATTAGTCCATCTTCACAGTCACTGGGCATTAGGACTTCAACTTCTTTTACGGGGACACAATTCAACCTACAACAGTGGCATGCTTTCAGTAATGGAACTTAAATTTGAATCTATGGTGTTGGTTGAAATTGGTGAGGTTCAAGGGATCATGGCTGTACAATGGAATCACTGGAAAGCTTTTTTAAAATACCATTGTCTAGGCTGGGCGTGGTGGCTCATGCCTGTAATCCCAGCACTTTGGGAGGCTACGGCAGGTGGATCACGAGGGGAGTTCAAGACTGGCCTGACCAACATGGTGAAACCCCGTCTCTACTAAAAATACAAAAATTAGCCGGGCATGGTGGTGTGTGCCTGTAATCCCAGCTACTCAGGAGGCTGAGGCAGGAGAATCGCTTGAACCTGAGTGGCAGAGGTTGCAGTCAGCCAAGATTGCGTCACTGTACTCCAGCCTGGGCAACAGAGAGAGAGACTCTGTCTCAAAATAATAATAATAAAAAATACCATTGTCTGATAAAATTAGCTGGCCATGGTAGTCCTAGCCACTTGGGAGGCTGAAGCAGGAGTATCATTTGAACCTAGGAGTTTGAGACTACAGTGAACTATGATCGCACCACAGCACTCCAGCCTGGGCAACAAAGGGAGGCCCTGTCAATAATAATAAGAAGAAGAAACTTTTGTAAAATACCATTGCCTGGGACCCACCTTCAGAGATTTAGATTCGATTGCTTCAGGGTTGTGCCCAAGTATTTTTTTCAAAGACTCTGATGTACAACTAGGGTTGGGAGGTATTGAAATCACTGAAATACTGTCCCTGTTTTGCGGAAGAATAAGGCCAAAACGTTCAAAGCGTCTAGCACAAGGTCACATCACAAGTACTTGAGGTTCAATTTAGTTTAACAAATGTTTACTGGGCCTCTTGACAGGGCTTTGTGCTGGGCTCTGGCAACACAGAGATAAACCAGAGGGAGGAAGGACGTGGTAGGAATTGGGAGGGGGCATAAAGTGGACATAATGAGGGCTTCTAGAATGCTGGTAATGTTCTATTTCTTTACTGGGCGATAACTACAAAGGTTACAGCGACGTAGTTGTTTTGTGATAACTCATTGAAGACTCAAGATGTGTGCAATTTTGTCTAGGTATGCAATCCTTCCACAGAAAAATATATTAAAATAATAATAAGCTAGGAGCAGTGGCTCATGCCTGTAATCCCAGCAACTCAGGAGCCTGAGATGGGAGTATCAGTTGAGGCCAGGAGTTTAAGACCAACCTAGGCAACATAGCGAGACCCTGTCTCTAAAAGAAATAAGTAAAATAAAATAATAATATCCAGATGCAGTGGCATGCACCTGTAGTCCCAGCTACTTGGGAGGCTGAGGCAGGAGAGTCACTTGAACCCAGGAACTTGAGACTGTAATGCACTATGATTGTGCTTGTGAAATAGCCACTGCATTCCAGCCTGGGAAGCATAGTGAGACCCATCTCTAAAAATTAATTAAACCAGGCACGGTGGTTCACGCCTGTAATTCCAGCACTGTGGGAGGCTGAAGTAGGCAGATCACTTGAGGTCAGGAGTTCAAGACCAGCCTGGCCAACACGGCGAAATCCTGTCTCTACCAAAAAATGCAAAAATTGGCTGGGCATGGTGGCGCACGCCTATAGTCCCAGCTACTCAGGAGGCTGAGGTGGGAGAATCCCTTGAACCCAGTAGACAGAGGTTGCAGTGAGCTGAGATTATGCCACTGTACTCCACCCTGGTGACAGAGGGAGACTCTGTCTCAAAATAAATAAATAAATATAAAAATAAAATAATTAATTGAGTGATATGATAGTAACTGAGGGTGGCAACATTAAACTGAATTCTCTCTCTCTCTTTTTATAATCCCATGCCTAAACTGAGTTCTGTGTACCTCACATTCTCCAGGCACAAATTCCAGCCACCTGGGAAATGACAAAGGAGACTTCAGAGAAGGGCAGGGGACTTGTGTCATCTGGGAGCAGATGAAAGGAGAACATCAGCTATAATGAAAGTAACCAAAGAGCATTTAGAGCAAGGATCAGAATAATAACAATAATGCATCACAATTGTTCAGCCCTTTAGAGTTCACAACCAAGTGCCCCAGGTTTATCAATGATCCAAATGCTAGGCTGAGTGTGGTGGCTCATGCCTGTAATCCCAGCACTTTCGGAGGCCGAGGCGGGTGGATCACCTGAGGTCAGGAGTTCGTGACCAGCCTGGCCAACATGGCAAAACCCCGTCTCTGCTAAAAATGCAAAAATTAGCTGGATGTGGTGGCACGTGCCTGTAGTCCCAGCTACTTGGGAGGCTGAGGCATGAGAATCACTTGAAGCCAGGAGGCAGAGGTTACAGAGAGCCGAGATCACACCACTGCACTCCAGCCTGGGTGACAGAGTGAAAACCTGTCTCAGAAAAAAACAGTACCTATTATTCTTGTTTTATTTTATTTTATTTTGTTTTATTTTTTTGAGACGGAGTTTCACTCTTATCACCCAGGCTGGAGTGCAGTGACGATCTCGGCTCACTTGCAATCTCCACCTCCCGGTTCAAGTGATTCTCCTGCCTCAGCCTCCCGAGTACCTGGGATTACAAGTGCCAGCCACCACACCCAGCTAATTTTTGTATTTTTAGTAGAGACAGGGTTTCGCCATGTTGACCAGGCTGGTCACGAACTCCTGACTTCAGGTAATCCACCTGCCTCGGCCTCCCAAAGTGCTAGGATTACATGCGTGAGTCACCGCACCGGGCCAAAGAGTAGCTATTATTCTCATTCCCATTTTACAGGTGAAAAGACAAAGGCAGAGAGACATAAAGCTATTTGCCCAAAGTCACACATCTATTAAGATGCAGATCCATGCCTGGCATAGTGGTTCACACCTGTAATCCCAGCACTTTGGGAGGCCGAGCCGGGCAGATCATTTGAAGTCAGAGGTTCAAGACCAGCCTGGGCAACATGGTGAAACCCCATCTCTACTGAAAATACAAAAATTAGCTGGGCGTGGTGGCAGACACCTGTAATCCCAGCTACTCAGGAGGTTGAGGCAGGAGAAACACTTGAACCTGGGAGGCAGAGGTTGCAGTGAGTCAATAAAATTAAATTAAAATTTAAAAAAAGAAGTGGATCCAGGACTTAAGTCAGGTTTCTAACACCTAAATCCAGCACTCTTTTAAAACATCACAGGTTCAGTGTAGAAAGAAGAAAAGAGGGAAAGCATGGGGCTGGTGGAGTGACTTTCCACAGGTGCCCCAGGGCCAGAAGCCCAAGACCTACTGTTCTTTCCAGTCTTGAAGGCAGCGTTCACTGGTGTGCTCCCCACTCTCTTACTCTCCCTCACTCAGGCCTCAGCGAGTCTTTGGGTGCCAGTCTGGGACATGGTAGATCCCAGGACAACCAGGAAATGCCAGCCCTGAGATCCTCCACAGCGCGGAGAAGGTTATAACAACAGGACAATATCAGGAAACTGGCCTTGGGAGAAACCACATGGGAGAACTGATGGCCAAGGCCCAGCCTGGCCAGGCAGTGTAGAATAATGAATAGTTAAATGCTGGGGCTGCCAAACATGGGTAGCCACATTGTCTCTGTACAGTGTTCCAGCACCACTGCTCACTAGTCACGAGAACCTGGGCAAATCAGTGCCTGTTCTGCGGCTTCTTCCTCCATAGGGAGGGACAACAATAGTGTCAACCTCATGGGGCTCTCATGAAGATATCAGCCAATGTATGTGAAGCATTTAGCACCACCCTCAGCAAGTACCACGTATAGTTACTGTCATTCTATTTTTTTTACATGCACCGAGGACCTCAAGAGTAGACTTTTGATGTTGGGAACCACATGAAGTTATGCCTTTAGTCACAGAGAAAATTGACAGGCTGGAAACAGACCCTCACATCCATGAGATGGGTCCCACCCTCAGACCACACTACCTGCAGCATGATATGAATTTAATATTTGTAAATAAATCACATTGCTATGGGTTTTTTTTTTTTTTTTGAGACAGAGTCTCGCTCTGTCGCCCAGGCTGGAGTGCAGTGACGCGATCTCGGCTCACTGCAAGTTCTGCCTCCCGGGTTAATACCATTCTCCTGCCTCAGCCTCCCGAGTAGCTGGGACTACAGTCGCCCGCCACCACGCCTGGCTAATTTTTTGTATTTTTAGTAGAGACAGGGTTTCATCGTGTTAGCCAGGATGGTCTCGATCTCCTGACCTCATGATCCGCCCACCTCGGCCTTAAAAGCCTTGTCTTCTTAAAGACAGTCAATTCAAATACACAGCAATATTTGTAACCATGTTTTTGTTTTGTTTTGTTTTTTTGAGACAGAGTTTCACTCTTGTTGCCCAGGCTGGAATGCAATGGCGCGATGTCAGCTCACTACAACCTCTGCCTCCCAGGTTCAAGCGATTCTGCTGCTTCAGCCTCCCGAGTAGCTGGGATTACAGGCACCTGCCACCATGCCCGGCTAATTTTTTGTATTTTTAGTAGAAACAGCATTTCACCATGTTGGCCAGGCTGGTCTCAAACTCTTGACCTCAGGTGATCCACCTGCCTCAGCCTCCAAAAGTGCTGGGATTACAGGCATGAGCCACCACGCGTGGCCAAGTTCTCATTTTTTAACCATTGCAGGCCCACACTGCTTTTGACTTAGAGAGGCCAGGTCTCTGCAGACCCTTCCCCTGCAGATCCAGGACAGCCTCAGGAAGCCTGGGCCCTGGGTGGCATCTCCCACTGCTTAAGCCATGTCTGCTCCCCAATCCCCTCCTTGAATCCTTTCACTAAAAGTGCTTGGAGTTTTATGACACATAATGCACGGCCCTAGGAAAGAATCTGCTCAGCCCCTATTAGCTGCGCATTATGAGCAAGTCACACCTTGTTTCTGTCTCTCGGGGTGTTCATGTATATGAAAGGTGGGTGAAGTCACATTACTTGCTTTGTAAGTTTTATTGTAAGAATGAAAAGGCCAATGTATGTCAAACATAGTTTCTGGTACACAGTCAGTGCTCAGTGACTGGGTTCATTTCCTTTCTTTTTCTTTTTCTTTTTTCTTTTGCAGGCTAAAGTGCAATGGTGCAATCATAGCTCACTGCCACCTCAAACTCCTGGGTTCAATTGATCCTCCAGACTCACCCTCCCGAGCAGCTTGGACTACAGGCACATGCCGCCACACCTGGCTAATTTTTAAAAATATTTTTTGTAGGAATAGGGTCTTACTATGTTGCCCAGGCTGGTCTCAAACCCCTGGCCTTGATTGATTTTCTTGCCTCGACCTCCCAAAGTGTTGGGATTACAAGGGTAAGTCATTGTTCTCAGCCACTCCTTCTTTCATCATAACGTCACAGCCCAGCAAAGCCTTCTTCCGATCTCCCTGGCACTCATACACTGGCAGACACACTTCTGCCTTAGGGCCTTTGCACTCACTATTCCTTCTGCCCGGAACACTCTTCCCCAGATATCCACATGGCTGGTTACCTGACCTCCTTCAAGCCTTTCTGCGAATCTCACTTCCTGACGTGGCCTACTGCATTATAATCCTATATAATAGTGATGCTTCCCCTGCCCCTGGCCACCACCACTACCACCCAGTCCCTTCCCCTGCTTCTTTTTTTTTTTTTTTTTCTTATGTAGCACTTTTCACCTTCTCACATATGGTATAATTCTCCTATTTATTACTTTTATTCTTTTTTGCCTGTTGGGTTCAAGCTATTCTCCTGCTTCAGCCTCCTGAGTAGCTGGGGTTACAGGCATGTGCAACCATGCCCAGCTGATTTTTTTTTTTTTTGAGACAGTTTTGCTCTTGTTGCCCGGGCTAGAGTGCAATGACGCGATCTTGGCTCACTGCAACCTCCGCCTCCTGGGTTCAAGCAATTCTCCCACCTCAGTCTCCCTAGTAGCTGGGATTATAGGCACCTGCCACCACACTCAGCTAATTTTTTTTTTAATTTATTTTTAGTAGAGACAGGGTTTCACCATGTTGGCCAGGCTGGTCTCAAACTCCTGACCTCAGGCAATCCACCCGCCTCAGCCTCCCAAAGTGCTGGGATTATAGGCATGAGCCACTGCACCCTGCCTAATATTTGTATTTTTAGTAGAGACAGGGTTTCACCATGTTGGTCAGGCTGGTCTCGAACTCCTGACCTTGTGATCCGCCCGCCTCTGCCTCCCAAAGTGCCGGAATTACAGGTGTGAGCCACTGCACCCAGCCTATTACCTTTATTTTTTACTGCATTTTTCTCCCTTCAGGATGTGAGCTCAGCTAGGGCAGGGACCACGTCTATCCCATCCATCACTGTTTCTCCACCACGTAGAACAATGCCCAGTGCATATTGGTACTCAACAAATATTTGCTGAGTGAATGAATCACAGGATGCGTTATCCATGAGAAAACCAAGACTCCCAGAGGAGAAGTGCTTGTCTGAGGCCATAGAGCTGGGAAGAAGAGGAGCCAGGTTTGGATGCAGGTCTGCCTAACTATCCAGGCTTTTCCCAGTTCTCCAGGCCAATAGCTACCATGAAAAAGCATGTACACCCTGGGGAACTAAAGAGAGTTCAGAGGTTGGTAAGAAGTTGGAACTTAGGATCCAGCAAATTGCCTTTAAGCTAAGTTCATAATTTTGCAATACACATTTAGTGAGTTCCTACTATGTGCAACTCCCTGTGCTTTCTGCTGGAGGAAAATCAATAATGGATTTGACAAACACACATCGGCAAACTTGACACCCTAATGTTCACTGACTGGATGTCCCACAGGCACCTCCATCGACTTCACCCACCATCTTCCACTAAACTTGCCCCCTTTCTACACTGTCAGAATCGTGTGTGTGTGTGTGTGTGTGTGTGTGTGTGTGTGTGTGTGTGTGTGACCGTGCTGGAAAAGTTAGGATTTATCAGATCTGAGGGAACGGGTCCAGGATTGACTTTTTTTTTTTTTTTTTTTTTGAGAGGGAGTTTTGCTCTTGTCTCCCAGCTGCAGTGGTGCAATCTCAGCTCACTGCAATTTCTGCCTCTTGGGTTCAAGGGATTCTTCTGTCTCAGCCTCCCGCGTAGCTGGGATTACAACAGGCATGTGCCATCACACCCAGCTAATTTTTTTGTATTTTTAGTAGAGATAGAGTTTCACCATGTTGGTCAGGCTGGTCTTGAACTTCTGACCTCAGGTGATCCCTCCATCTCAGCCTCCCAAACTGCTGGGATTACAGGCGTGAGTCACCACCCTCGGCCTACACAGCTTTCGGGAAGAGTTGTCTGAGCCATGGTCATCCCCGGTTTAGACAGGCACACACCCCATGCCAGCATGGCACTCAAAATCCTGCACACAATTTGGCCCACAAACCTTTTTTTTCCCCTAATTATTTATAAGAAATTTTAAAAGTATAAAGGTAATATAGCAAACATCCAAATTCAGAATTATCAGCTGTAACAGTTTATTTACTTTCAATAATATATGTATATTTTGGCTAGACACAGTAGTTCACTCCAGTAATCCCAGCACCTTAGAAGGCTGAGGTGGGAAGATCGCTTGAGGCCAGGAGTTCGAGACCAGTCTAGGCAACATAGGGAGACTCTGTGTCTACAAAATAATTTATGTATTTATTTGGTGGTGGTGGTGGTGGTGGCGGTGTTTTGAGGTCTCACTCTGTCACCCAGACTAGAGTATAGTAATGTAATTATAGCTCACTGTTGCCTCAAACTCCTGGGCTCCAGCCATCCTCCCACCTCAGCTTCCTGAGTAACTAAGACTACAGGTGCGTGCCACCATGCCCAGCTAATTTTCTTATTTTATTTTTAGTAGAGACGAGATCTTGCTATGTTGCCCAGGCTGATCTTAAGCTCCTGCACTCAAGCAATCCTCCTGCCTCAGCCTCCCAAAGTGTTGAGATTACAGGCATGAGCCACTGTGCCTGGCAAAATAATTTCAAAATTAGCCAGGCATGGCAGTATGTACCTGTAGTCTCTACTACTGGGGAGACTGAGGCGGGAGGATCACTTGAGCCCAGAAGTTCAAGGTTACAGTGAGCTATGATCATGCCACTGCACTTCAGTTTGGGCAACATAGCAGGACTCTGTCTCTTAAAAAACTGGCCAGGTGCTGTGGCTCACACCTGTAATCCTAGCACTTTGGGAGGCTGAGGCAAACAGATCACTTGAGGTCAGGAGTTCAAGACCAGCCTGGCCAACATGCTGAAACTCTGTCTCTACTAAAAATACAAAAAATTAGCTGGGCGTGGTGGTGCTTGCCTGTAGTCCCAGCTACTCGGGAGGCTGAGACATGATAATTGCTTGAACCTGGGAGGTGGAGGTTGCAGTGAGCTGAGATCGCACCACTGCACTCAAGCCTGGGTGACAGAGTGAGACTCCATCTCAAAAAAACAAAACGAAAAACAAAAAACTCCCGTGTGTGTGTGTGTGTGTGTGTGTGTGTGTGTGCTTTTAATGTGTTTTACAGATATCTGTAAAATTTTTATCAAATTTTAAAGTATTTTAAACTATCAATGACACTTTTCTCCCTTCCTGATGCCCCAGGCAACGTCTAACATAAGTATAATGTGTTATTTTAACACTGTAACACACATCTCATCTCTTCATCCCGCACCCACTCCCAGCACTGCCAAATGCTTAAGAGAGTTGTCTACATTGCCCGTATTGTTTTTCTCTCCTATTGTCTCCAACTGGTCCAGGTGGGCTTCCCCTCTCATATGCTGTCCCTAACCTGCTCTTGGCCAGGTGCGGTGGCTCATGCCAGTAATTCTAGCACTTTGGGACACTGAGGTGGGAAGATCGCTTGAGCCAAGGAGTTTGAGACCAGCCTAGGCAAATCGGGAGACCCCTATCTGTAAAAAAATATATATATATGTGTGTGTGTGTATATATGTACATATATATGTATATGTGTATACATATGTATATATGTGTATATGTGTATATATACATAGGTATATATGCATATATGTGTATATGTGTATATATACATAGGTATATATGCATATATGTGTATATGTGTATATGTGTATATATACATAGGTATATATGCATATATGTATATATGTGTATGTGTATATATGTATATATTATATGTGTATATATATACATATAATATACATATATACACACATAACATATATTCCTAGCACTTTGGGAGGCTAAGGCAAACAGTGTGTATATGTGTATACCTATATACATAGGTATATATGCATATATGTATATATGTGTATATGTGTATATATACATAGGTATATATGCATATATGTATATATGTGTATATGTGTATATATACATAGGTATATATGCATATATGTATATATGTGTATGTGTATATATGTATATATTATATGTGTATATATATACATATAATATACATATATACACACATAACATATATTCCTAGCACTTTGGGAGGCTAAGGCAAACAGTTTATATATATATAAACTTATATATGTGTGTATATACATATATTATATATTATATATACATATATATGTGTGTGTATGTGTGTGTGTATACATATGTATAAATAAAAATAAATAAAATAGGCCAGGTGCAGTGGCTCATGCCTGTAATCCTAGCACTTTGCAAGGCCAAGGTGGGTGGATCACTGAAGTCAGGAGTTAGAGACCAGCCTGGTCAACATGGTGAAACCCCATCTCTACTAAAAATACAAAAATTAGCTGGATATGGTGGCATGCACCTGTAATCCCACCTACTCTGGAGGCTGAGGCATGAGAATCGCTTGAACCTGGGAGGCAGAGGTTGCAGTGAACCAAGATCGCGCTACTGCACTCCAGCCTGGGTGACAGAGCAAGACTCTGTCTCAATAAATAAATAAATAAATAAATAAATAAATAAATAAATAAAATAACTGTCCTTCTCAGTGTTGCCAGTGATCCTCCATGTTGTTCAATCACATGGTCATTTCTCGATCCTCATCTTTCTTTCCCCATCAGCAGACTTCAACACATGTAATCACTTGCTCCTTCTGAAAACACTTTCTTCAACTAGTTTATGAGACCCTGCAACCTCCTGGCTTTCCTCCCACCTCATTGGCTGTTCATTCTCAATTTCCCCTTGTTGACTCTTCCTCCTTCTCTCCTATTTCCCCCTCTGCCACAACTTCTAAATACTGAGGGCCCCAGGGCTTGGTTCTTGCCTTTTCACTGCTCTATCTACATTCTTTTCTCTGATGACCTCATTTTTTCTCATGATTTCAAGCCCCAGCTATATGAGGACAACTCATAGATTTCTATCTTTAACCCAGTTCCCTACTGTAAACTCCAGACTCCTGCATCCAACTGAACATTCAACATTTTTACGTGGTTGTACAATAGGCATCTCAAACTCAGCATGTCCAAAACTGAACTCCAGACCTTTCCACCCTCTCCCCAAACCTGCTTCTCCCACTGTCTTCCCCATCCAAGAGATAGCCTCTCCATCTTCCCACTTACTCTGGCCAAAAACTTGAGTCATCCTTGGCTCCTTTCTGTCATATCAATCCTCCACAAATAGTGTCAATTCAATCTTCAACATATATCCAGAATCCATCCATTTCTTACCACCTCCATTACCCACTCTGGTCGTAGCAGTGCCATTTCCCCCGCCCAGATTCTTGTTTCAACAAAGCAGCCAGAATGATCCCTTTAAAAGCCTAAGTCAGATGGTGTCATCTCCTGCCAGACTCCCGCCTCGGGGTCCTTATTATGACCTACAAAGCCCCACCCAGTCTACTCCTACCTCTCCCTCTAGCCTCCTCTCCTTTATTCCTTCCTCTTCCCTTTTCTCTCTGCATTAGCCACCCTGGCTTCCTTGCTATTTATTCCTTAAATACTCCAGGTTTATCCCTATCAGAGCCTTTAAGCTTACGGCTAACCCCGGATAGCTACATGGTTTCCTCCTTCACTTCCTTGCGATCTTTGCACAAATGTCTCTCAGTAAGGCATTCCCTGACCAGTCTCTCTCTCTCTCTCTGTCTCTCTCTCTCTCTCTCTATATATATATATATCTAAAGTCTATATATACATATAAGTCCATATACATACATACATATATATATATATATTTTAGACGGAATCTCATTCTGTCGCCTAGGTTGGAGTGCAGTGGCATGATCTTGGCTCACTGCAACCTCCACCTCCTGGGTTCAAGCAATTCTCCTGCCTCAGCCTCCCGAGTAGCCAGGATTATAGGCACGTGCCACCATGCCCGGCTAATTTTTGTATTTTCAGTAGAGACGGGGGTTTCACCATGTTGGCCAGGCTGGTCTCGAACTCCTGACGTCAGGTGATCC